>NC_051050.1:3928496-4263496 GCF_904848185.1 Acanthopagrus latus | reverse complement strand
GCTTATTTTAACTTGAGTCATATTTTTGTTGTTTTTTTCCAACGTGTCTACCAACACTTGCTGAGTTGGTGAGATCTGCGAACGCAGCAAGTTCATCGAGGATGTCTCCAGAGACGTGAGCCGTCAGACAATCACACTCGTAAACAACCCTGGACTTAGTGTACTGTGGAAAAGAAAGCTAAAAGAAATGCTAAACACGTATCCAAACTGTCCATCACAGACATCCATTATAGCTTGACAGAATCTCGAGGGAACACTCTGACCTACAGGACCAGGGTCATGTGAATATCAGGGGTAGCCAAGCTAGCACTACAGCTAGTGCAGGGTTATTCATCCATTTGTAGCTATTAGCGACTATATCAACATTGGCCGCCATGTATAGATATGACATTTGGGGGGGGAGGCCAGGCTGTGCAGCGTTTCCCACACATAGACTTTTATTGGGCAGGCTACTCAGCTGTATTAACAGCCGCTTTAGTACGTTTGCCAAGTATGTTCCTCCGTGTGAGAGAACGCCATCCGTGATCGATTAACAAGTGGATAATCTCCCCTGCTCTACTGGTGTTAACGTCTATCCCTCAAATGCACACTAATTGTGATGTGACCTCTCTTGTTTAACACTGTTTCATAAAAATGTGCTAGTGCATCTGGTCCAGTTCGGGGGTCAGGTTTGGATTGTTTCAAGAGGATCCCCTAATAACAATAAGCCTCCTCCACATGCAGCTGATGTGCACTTTTGAGCAACTTTATAAAATGTATCTTTCGGCCGTGGGTTTGATTACGTTTTTATTTAAATTAATCAGACAATAAGCATAATTTTACGGAAACTGATTATTGTCTGTCCTTTGGTGGCACTGAGCTGCAGCCTCTCCATCAGATATTGCTCCAGTATGTTGCTCGGCCATACACTCACACACTAAGGACTGGAGGACACACCTGTAACACAGAAATTGTTAACGTTGTTTACACCTCAATGCATTCTCTGATAAAAAATTTTAAAAAAGTCAGACTAACCAGAAATTTTGTTTGCATATAATTGTGAAGGGTTAGGTTACACTTAAAATCTCAGTTTATCCATAGAAACAATGGCACAAAATTGAAGATTATGAAAACAGGGAACAGAGATGAATCATGATTAAAGTCGTCAGCGAGGACAGAAAATAATCACACTATGTAGAGATCTTGAGAAGTCTCTTTTCTGCACAGAGGTATCTTACATTTCCTCTCACGTTTCACCTTTCAGTGGAGAGCAAAGCAGCGTCAGTGTAAGTCCACACACCCATTTAAGACTTATTTTGAGGTATGTATTCACAGAGCTCGTTCTGCCGGTGAGAGAGGGAGGAGAGAGGGGAGTAGGTGTTGATGCACGGAGCTCGTCTGTGCTGCAGGACATAACACACAGGTGAGTTTTCATGTGTGTTCTCTCTACATTTTGTCAGCTCTCCCTCTTTCTGTTCTCAGAGGCCTCTCCTCCCTCCTGATTTTTGAAATGCTGTCCGCTTTTCGTGATGCTCACCCTCCTTCTCGACCTCCCGTTGTTCCTCCTTCCTTCTCTTCTTCTCTCTCTATCCCTGTGTCCTCTCCTGAAGCGTTGCTTCTCTGTTCCACCATCTTTTACAACCTGCCTCTTTCTTAGGTCACTTTCTCTCTAGCATTGCTCTCCTATAGCATGCTGACGGACAGTTTAAGATAAAGATCATCAGAGATATCCTCTTTTTATTCCATGCATTCCCCTTCTGGTCGGATCTCTTATGGAGTTCAAGCTCCACCCCTCCAGAACAGCCTTCCTCCTTCTCGTCCCATTGCTCCTCATTTTTCCTCACATTCGTCCATGTCAGTTACATTCTAATAAATCCCCAAAATGCTATTAAATCATACGGTAAATGCATTAATAAACCCAACTGCATTAGTGCTAATTACAGGAACAGGATCGTTTTCACAAAAATGTAGAAACACGTTTTTACTTCACAGGCTCATCTGAACTCCCACTGACTTATTAATTACATTTATGAAGGCAAAGAGCAAGTGTATCAACAGCAGCATGAGAGGGTGAGCAGCAAAAGAAGACAAAAGCTGTGAAAGTGAGACTTTCTCACCTTAAGAATCTCTCTGTAACAAAAGAAAAATAAGGTGTTAAACTGTCAGTCAAAGTGAAAATCGTTCGAACTCTCCGGCTGTCTGAACATTTTGCCATAATCAGGAGTTCAACTGAGAAATCTAGAATCGTGTTGGCATCCTTTCGGAAGCTCCCGCATTAAAACTAATAAAAGTTTGCTTTTGCAAATATTCAAACTTCTGATTTCATTACACTGTTACAAAATAACTACAAAGTACAAAAAAAATCAAATACTACAATAGGCGGCAATGCAGCATGCCAGTCCAAATGTCCTTAAACAAATTAAGTTAGCTTCTAAGTCTGAAAATAAACAGTTAGGCGAGGCGATAGAAATGTTCCCTCTAAGCTTGTTATCATTGCCTGCAGCGAGTCAGCGAGCTGCAGCACACCTTTGGGGGAAACTTGGCAAAACTGATGAGGAAGGTGTGAAGACACAAGGAGGAGAGCAGCAAGGAAAGAGAGACTCCCTTTGGGTAAATTTTCACCTCTGATCAGGGAGGAGGGTGAGAAAGAGAAGGGGGAAGAAAAAAAGACTCAAGAAGAGAAGAAGAACAGGAGAGGTTTGAACGAGTGCCTGAGAATCTGAAGACCGAGCAGAATAAAAAGCTGTGATGTTGAGCTGATAATTTGATCTCTGCTGGGGGAATTATTTATTTCCCCTCGATTATCATGTTGTTGTGAAGTTGTCAGAGAATAATCGTCCACACTGCTCACCTGAGTGGAAAACTGTTTATCAGTCTCTAATAAGAAGGTAACAGGTTTTACATAAATAAAGAGATTCCACCCCACAAGCCTCTGACGGTGAATTGTTCTGTATGTCTCAGTATCAGAATCAGAATCAGTATTCCTTTATTGTCCCACAAGCGGGGAATTTACAAATGCACTGGCTGTTTTCATCCTCTGAGGTTTCAGAAACCTCTTGAACTACTTTTGTATCATAGAGGGGTCCTAATAGCACTTGACTTGAATCGGACATCTGGCCTGGTGCCTTTCCCAGTTTCAACTGTTTTGGACTCTCGCTACCAAAGTGTATTATTGAAATGTCTACACGTTCAGGTGTTTTATAACCTATAAATGTTAACCAATCTGCATGTCATATTTCATATTTGTGCTTAAGCATTTACTGATCTAATTACTAAATGAAATTGACCTCAAAACTCGAAACAGTGAATTCAACTGAAAACGTTACATTCTCATTTGTGATTGATCAAGTGCAATATTAACAGGATGTTAGCAAAAGGGTGTCAGACTCAGGACTGGTCTTATGGTGATGCAGTTCCGAGGCATGATAATGTATTTCTATGGAATAATGATGTAGTTCTTTAGTATGACAATTTAGTTATGTGGTATTATGATTATGTTGTTTTTTGGTCCAACAATGAAGTGATATAATAATAGTATGGTAATCTTGTGTGATAATTTAGTTTATTTAGTTTATGAATATGTACTTCTATGGCTATTCTATTGCATGACCGTGTCATTCTACATTACAATAATGTAACTCTATGATCTGATAGTGGCTTCATGGAATATACCCTGCAGTATTTACTGACTTCATAGTGCATCATACTATTCTTTGATTCTATAACCCTGGTATCTGTACAAGGCTCTGACTGGTAATTGCACTCCAACTGGCCCTAGTATTTAATGTTTAATCACAGACTGTGATTTCATTTCATGTTATTACAAATGTCAGTTATTACATATACCTTTCACACTGCGGTATTGTAAAAAAAAAAAAAAAAAAGTAGCTGTAATTAGCTGTGCTAGTCATGTAGGGTTACATGAATGTGATGTGAGTCTGACATAGCATGAACTAGTAAGCTTAACACCAAACTAGTTAGCTAAACGCAGTGAGATTCTGACTTCTCAGCCATTAATCAAAGCACAGTGGGCGGTCTTGAAAATGACTACATGGTCCAACGAACCTCTCAGTGCGGAGGAGGGGTGGGAGTCAGCAGCAGAGCCACTGCTGCCCAGCAGCGCTGCTTCTCCCAGACCACCAGGCCGAGCTACCTGAATTAACCACCACACGGCCAGAGGAACTGCAACGGCCTCAGAATGTTGTTCGCTTTGAAGTTGTGAGCAATGACAGCATGCAGCCTTTGTGTCTGTGACGCAGTTTGCTCACGAAGCACCTGTAGGACGGATTTTTGTTTGTTGGTACCACAATACCATGATATGGTCCGTGCTGTGGTCATGAAGTGCTGAAGTATATAATGATATAGTTCTATAGGGTAACAATGTATTTCTATATCATAATTTCAATCTGTAATCTGTACTATATAATAATAATAATAATAATAATAATAATAATAATAATAATAATAATAATAATAATAATGTAATCTTTTATATGTAAAGCTCTTGTCCACCTGAAAGCTCAGTCACTCTGTCAGTCTGTTAAACCGAACTTTATTAAACCACAGACAAATTACAGGTTACAGAGCATCTGTGTGTGTGTGTGTGTGTGTGTGTATGTGTGTGTGTGTGTGTGTGAGAGAGAGAGAGAGAGAGAGAGAGAGATGTGATGTGAAGTCCATATGAGAGCTCTAATAGAGTGGAGTGTGGGATCAAAGGGCTCTGCAGGCAGCCACTGTGGTCTGGTTCACCACCGATACTGACGTCAACCCACAGGGAGATGATGGGAGAGAGGGGTGAGAGAGGGGAGAGAGTGGGCTGAGGACTACCCAGGCACTTCATCAACGCACGCACACAGCCGCATTTTATAGTCTGCAACTCTTATTTTCTCCTGTATAAAGTCTTGTTGGGACGAAGAAACCTCTTACAATCATTGAGAAGGTAAAATTGAAATTCTATTTACTATTTCTGTTTTTTATCAAGATTTAGAGTTTGATATAAAAACCTGAACAACCAGATGAATATAGTACAGCTGAAAACAATTCATGTAACTAGAATGACAAAATGTCTTAATATCAGTCTACTCACTCGCTTCAGTTTCTCCATAACTATCTGAGAAAGGAGCACCATAACAGATGTTAACATCTTGTAAAAGACTTCAATTGAGAAATGTTCGGTATTCCAAAGATTTTCCATTTTTTCTTTTTTGTCATTACAGTATATGTCCTCGGACAAATCTTTGGTCACTGTCACCGGTTTTCAATTTTCCTCAGCCTCATTTGCAGTGTATTCTGGAAAGTTTCTTATGCCGCTGGTTTTGGTTTGGAGTCGGCAAGTGGAACATCTTGGTTGGTAAGAACATCTGGAGGGCTGAATGACCAGAAACCTACCATTTCCAAATAAGGGAAACCAGAGGGAGGGGAGCGCAAGACATGAGAACTGGTACTGAAAAACACCAAACTGTAAGGCAGGACGAGAAGACATTCAAAAATACACATAAAACATACCGAAACACAAAAAGCACACAGTGAGATGTCCAATGAAAAACACATGCTGACACACACACACACACACACACACACACACACACACACACACACACACACACAATACTGTCCACAGGTGGCTGCTTGGAACCAGAAAAAAAAAGCTGCTTATTTTAGATCCTGTCACTCTGAGCCCCTGAGCAATCACACACAGGCACACACACACATTCACACGCACACGCATACACATGCAAGCACGCACAAACACATATCCAGCCACGAATTAAATGAATTTACCTGTAGATGCAAAGCTAGTTGTAAGTGTGTGATAGATCCAGTTTCTGTTTCTCATTATTACGGACTGACACAGTACCGCTGACTTATTCTCTTATTATCTTGTACAGATCGTTTTCTTTCACAGAAATCTGCAGTGGAAGGAACTCGCGACCGATGTCTGGACAAGCAGAAACACTCGCCATCTTCCACAAAAGACTCAAGCCTCATGTGTTCAGACTTCACCCCTGTACTCTGCGACTGGTGTTTGACTGGTCTTGCCATCATCAGCCTTGTTTATTAAGGCCAAAGTGTGTTGGCATATTTGTGGTGACCAAAACAAGTATTTTAAGCCAAAACATCCTGTTTTCCTAACCCTAACCAAGTGGTTTTTGTGCCTAAACCTAACCAGAGCACAGAACTGTATCAAGAGAAAATACAAGATTTAACCTGAAGAAACAAAGTTCTAACTCTTTCATTAACATATTTTGCCAACATTTGCTTTGGTTGTTGGGTTTGGACATGATGTGTTTTTGGTCACTGAGTGCCGCAAACCGCAGCAAAGCTTTGGTCGATACATCTGGATGCAGTTCCTGCTGACCACCAATAGAGGTCAACAAAGGTCAAAGATCACAAAGTGAACCGCTGCAGAGCAGAGCTGACCGAGGGTTGTGAGAGTGTTCGCTTCAACACACAGCTACAGAGAGAGCATGCATCCTGCCGAATGGTGACCAGATGGGGACAAAAATGCATTTGTGTGTGGTGTGTTTGTGCGTGTGTGCTGTGCGAGTGTGTGTGTGGGCCACTAGTTGGGCTCTAGTTGCCATGAACGTCTCTTTGAAGGAATAAATGCTTTGAAAAGAATTCAAATGGGAGACAGAGATGATGATGGTGCTGTACTGTACGGTGTAGCTCAGGGGTGTTTTGTGTGATTGTTAGTGCGTGTGTGTTGGCCTGCTTGTTTGCCTGTCCATGTATTTGTTATGCTGACCTACGAATGTGTGCCTCGGTGGGGTTGACGTCAGGTGCAGCGCAGGTGGGCAGCAGGGGGAAGGGATGAAAAGGTCTACAAAATAAACACACCTGATCTCACTGGACTCGTAGCAAAATGCATGACTGCAGCCATGCTGGGATGTTTATTTATCACAGTGAAGAAATGTACCTTTTTTGCTTTAGACTAATAGTGCTGCCAAGCAGTACTAAAACCACAATATGAAGGTGTTGGACAGCACAAACAACATCCTGATGAGTTAGTTATTAGACCCTGACAAGTAGTAGTGATAAAAACCCTGAAGTTTGTTCTGACGGTGGTGCTAGAGGAGTGTGTAGAAACAGTTCATCATCTGGGGAACAGACGACATTTACTCAAAAGACACTGCTGAAAAGGGAAAGGGTGTCTGAGCCCTCGTGATTCTCAGCCCGCCCTCATCGGTAACAAAAAACACACACCGTAGGGTCAATTGTGCAAGCAGCTTATAAACGCCTACTTTTACAATTATTGTTAGGCGGTGACCCCTGGTGGACAAAAATGAATGGCATTAAGGGGAATTTTGTGTTAACGGGTTATTACTGCTTAACTTTATTTCCAATTTTTTTTGCATAAGAACTACTTTTTGTATTCTAATCAATGACATCAATCAATAATGTTAATTGTAAAGGATGTAAAATACCTATTCGACCACTGTATTGTGGCGAAGTGTGGTTTATATATGACCTACATGAAATTATTTTTATAATTAAGAAGAAGAAGAATATCTTTCAGGCATCTTGCCAGCAGTGGCTCTGCCTATCATCCTATAATCAACATGTCATGTCATTGTCCGTAACCGCTTATCCCTTTCCATGGGGTCACAGGGTGTTGCTGCTGGAACCAATCCCAGCCTTGTCTCAGGGCGAGGGCAGGGTACTACCTGGACAAGTCGCCAGCTCATCGCAGGGCCCTCACTGATGAGCAACGTGGGGTTCAGTATCTTGCTCAAAGACACTTCGACATGCAGCTCAGCCTTGCCCTGAGCCGGGATTTGAACTAGCGACCTTTCAATCACTAGTCGACCTGCTCCACCCGCTGAGCTACAGCCGCCCTCCTATAATTCATTGCTTTCACACAAAATTGCAGTGACCACATCTTCCAAAATCCATGGACTCCTTTTCTCATCCATTCTCCAGCATCTGCAAAACACTGGATATCTGCAGCATTTTTCTTTTCATATTGTCTATTGTATGCTGGTAGAACAGAAACATGTAAATTACTGTAATGCATTTTTTTGTGATACCAGCTGTTAGAGCAGAATTATTTGATATTGGTCCAGGTTTAGTCAAGTTTTGATAGAGTGGTATGTAAACAGGTGTTTTGTATTTTAAGAAAGGTGTAGTTGTTATTTACTGTAATGGGGAAAATATGTGGTTTTGAGCAAACCTAATGCATCATTTAAATTTGGATGATAAAAGGATAAACACTCCTGTTGTTAATATTTTTTAGGTCAGTGTGTTATGAGGGGAAATGTGTGCTTTCTCCGTGAGGATCGGTGCCAGTGTTACGGCTGACAATTAACTATTTGGCCACTGTGTAAAAATTTTGAATAAAGTGGCTTCAGTATTGACTGATGCTTGTTAGCGACTAAAAACGCAAATAATTTCAAAGCATTAACATTCACAGAGCAGCTGTGCAGATGCAGTATGTGAAATGTACGAGTCTATATAACATGTGTCTTTACACTGTACAGGTGTTCAGATCACTTCATTCTTTCGAGTCTCTAATTAAATCCTTCACATTTAGAAGAGTTGTGAAGTTTCTGAGTTAATAGAAAATCTGATTTTTTTTTTTACACTTGGTAAACAACTTGTCAACAGGAAACAAGGAAGTAAGATTGTTTTTTATTTCCATCCAAACTTATTTGTCACTTGTTTTCTTCTCCTCTCTTTTGTGTGTGTGTGTGTGTGTGTGTGTGTGCGTGTGTGTGTGTGCGCGCGTCCATGTGTGTGTCCTGGGTTGCTACAAGGACAAACAGTGCCCCCTGGGGATGAGTCTCCTTCTAGTCTCCTCTCCTGTTTTTCTTTCACTTCCCTTTCTCCCTCTTCTTTCCTCCTTTTCAGCCACCCTCGTTTTCATCGTCTCCCCTTTATCCCCCCCTGCCCCTTCTCCTTTTTGTCCTCCCTCCTCTCCTCCTTTGCTTCACCCTCTTTTCCTCCATCACTCACTTCGACTCCTCTGTCCTCCTTTTCTCCTCTTCATGTTCTACCTTTGCCCTTTTTCCACTTCCGTTCGGCAGTGGAAGCGGACGGGCGGGGGGGGAGTGACACAGTGAGGTAGACACACCACAAAGAGAGAGAGACAGAGAGAGAGAGAGAGAGAGACAGAGAGAGAGAGAGAGAGAGAGAGAGAGAGAGAGAGAGAGAGAGAGAGAGAGAGAGAGAGAGACATAGATAGAGAGAGAGAGAGAGAGACATAGATAGATAGATAGAGAGAGAGAGTGTGAGAGAGAGAGAGAGAGAGAGAAAGAGAAAGAGAAAGAGAGAGAGAGAGAGAGAGACATAGATAGATAGAGAGAGAGAGAGTGAGAGAGAGAGAGAGAGAGATAGATAGATAGATAGAGAGAGAGAGAGAGAGAGAGAGAGAGAGAGAGAGAGAGAGAGAGAGAGAGAGAGAGAGAGAGAGAGAGAGAGAGAGAGAGAGAGAGAGAGGGAGAGAGAGAGAGAGGGGTCATCCGGCCAAAGAAAATCCACCTGCAGCCTCAGCAGACTGAAAACATCATCTCACTCCCTGCGCTCGTTTTTTTCCCCGCGCTTCTCCAATTTCCACCTCATTTTACTCCCCCTTCTCTCTCCTTCTGCTGTGTGTGTGTGTGTGTGTGTGTGTGTGTGTGTGTGTGTGTGTGTGTGTGTGTGTGTGTGTGTTAAAGAGAGAGAGAGAGAGAGAGAGCAGGTATGGCTGTGAGAGGAGTAAATAGAGGTGAGGGCCGAGCAAATTTCCCCTAAAATTGACATTGGTTCTAATATGTCACATACAGTACGTGCATGCACATACACAAACAGAGACACACACACGAAGACGCACACACACACACACACACACACACACACACACAGACACACTTATTAACAGCAGCTGAGCAGACTGACCGAAACAGGGTCAGAAATGAAGACAGGAGGGAGGAAAAGTTAAAAAAAAAAAAAAAAAGAGAGAGAGAGAAACATTTTACCAGTGACAGATGGATGGGGAAATTTTTCATTTTTCTAAGTTAAAATGTAAAATGCACCCAGCACTGATGACATTCAGAGAAAACGGAGAGGATACAGAAGGCGATGAGAGAAAGACTTGAGAAATATGGTTCACTAAAGGCAAAATGTTCATATCAATGCATTTTACAGAGCTGACGAAACAAGGTGAAGGGAGTGAATCAGAACTTAGTCTCATAGAAGTCTTTAAAAACACAAGAAGAGAAGAACGGAATGAACATACACTGAACACAAAGCAACAGAAGACGGAGAGTCAGAACGACACAAGAGGAGAAATGAGCAAGAGGCCTGAAAAATAAAATAAAAAAAAATATTAATACTAGACTGGCTTTAAAAAAGAGAAGAGTCACTGAATGATAATGCACTTTATTTGCTGAACTGTTGCAAATGAATTACAGCGTTTAAACAGAAAAAGAGTCAAATTACGTTAACATAACATCAACAGCAATCAAAACATATAAGACAGATCAGGAGTGCCCAGGTGCTCTGTCTGGTGACTACCGACTGAATGTGAGGGGAAAAAAAGAGTAAAAATGTATAAAAGCTGATGTGGTCCTGGTGCGGAGGAATGGTAAGGACGATGTAGGAGCAACATTTGGAAACAAACCCAGCAACTAATTCCATTCATGATAGGGACTGACAGCCCCCTCATTTATTATTGGGTCATTTTTGTTTAATTGTCTGTATTTTGTCTGTTTTCCAGTGAATTCACTAAGACTGTATTGAGAACAGTGGTGGTATATTTATAAATGCTAATCACTTGTATGCACAGACTGCAAAGTACCTGTAGATAAAGTAATCAGTGCTGGTTTGGACATAAAGACCTGGCGGTGTGGTTCACACTTGGGCCCGGCCTGATGTTCCTCCCATCCCTTCTAAATATTGAGAAGAGAGAACAGAACGCATTCCATGACCACACTCTCCGAAATCTGTGTTGTGTTCATTCAAATCACAGTGTTTGCCAATTTCATGCTTTTCTGCAATTACCATATTTTTAACAGTATTTATGTATTTTCATTTTACACATTTGGGACAAGAGGCAAATTCTACTGCAGCAATTTTGTCACTTACTATCTTTTTCTTGTACTGTACATTCTATAAAGATGATTCATTCACTGTGTTACAGCTGCTCCCATTCAAAAATCTTAGAAAATATGTAGAAAATTAAAAAAAAAAACAAAAAAACTATATAATGCTTAACTTGCTTAACTATATATAAGCAAGAATAATAAATATGAAATAAGATACAGTACATTTTTAAGATTTTGTACTGTCTATTGTATGCAGGCCAAACTAAAACATGAGAAGTAATTCACTGTTGGTATTTCAAAAGTAAGTGTGCTATGACTGATTATATGTTCATCAAGGACAGAAAACATGCTAATTCTAACCCACAGCAAATGCTTGTAATAAGAGTGTGTATAAAATCATTCAAACTTCAAAGATTAAAGTCCATCATTTCTGTAACTGTTAGTATTATATAGGTCAGTGTGTTACTGGTCACAGTGTGTGCTTTCTGCGTGGGAACTGTTGCCAATGTGGCCCAATGAGCTTATTTTGAGACGTGTGACACGTTTTGCCAGTTTAAGTGAGTTTTATATTAAATGTTTGGCCACGAAACATGTTGCAAATTTACATTGAGGGCATTTAGCAGACACTTTTGTCTAACATACAATAATTCATACATACATTCATACACTAATGGCAGTGGCTGCCATGCAAGGAACTGACCAGCACATCAGGAGCAGTCTGGGGTTCAGTATCTTGCCCAAGGACACTTTGACAAACCAGGGGAATTGAACCAGCAACCTTCCGACCAAAATACTTGTTAGCAACGGAAAAAAAAAATCTTCATGTTGTGCATTTGTCGTTCCCTTAATGGACTAAAAAAATGGTCATGTTTGTTGTTCCGTTGTACAATCCCATTCAAGCACTGAGTTTTGAGTTTACAAATGTATAAATCACAGCTATGCAACACTACACCTTTCAGTGATAAGGCTGAACGTGATGATTCATACGTGTCAAAGAGTCTAAATTCAGTGCTCACTGTAAACCACTCCTCTTTATTACAAATATGAATGTATGATTCCTAACATTATTTGATAGGGATATATCTCACAACAAAGTAAGGATAGGAGGATTTCATTTTCTTACTTTTCACCCCAGTAGTCATCTCATGATCCCTTATGGGAACCACTGATGCTGTGACCAAGTGAAGGTGGGAGAACAGAACACGGCAGATCTTGACAAGACTGTGTATGGACAAATGTAGTACATTAACACATTCTTGGGCACCGAAGTAGAAAGGCAGTGATGGAGGGAGGTGAGACGACAAAGAGGAGAAAAGAGGAGGTGCAGCCCAAACTCCCCCCCCGTCCTTAAATAAATTCCACTGGCGTCTTGTAAATTTTTATTTTTGTGGCGCTGCCGCTGCTGCTTTTTTGGCTGCGGGCCCCATCTGTCGGCCAGCTGCTAGATGTTTGGGAGGAGGGTGTGTGTGTGTGTGTGTGTGTGTGTGTGTGTGTGTGTGTGCGAGTGTGCGCGCGCGTGCACATGAAGGGTTAAAGGGGGAAAACACACACACACACACATTAATACAGGGAGGGATTAAACGCTATTGGATGGGAATGTTTGCAGGTTTATGAATATGCATCACGGGCGAGAGAGGTTTAAATGGGTAGAGGAGGAAGAGAGAGGGGGAGGAATGAGGGATGCAGGATGAGCAAGAGATACTAGGTAAGGTGAGAGACAGGGAGTGAAAAACAGAGGAGTGCAGAAAGATATACAGAGAGAGATCTGGAGGGAGGAAAGAAGACAGGAATACACAGAGAAAGGAGAGGAGGGATATGTAGAGGAGGGGAATAATTGGGATAACAAGGTAGGAGAAAGAGATTATGAGAAATGAGGAGAAAGAACTAAAATGGAGGGAATTAGCAGAGAAAAAGAGAAGGAGAAAAAGATGAGTGGAGGATGAAGAGAGGAGCGAGAGGAGTAGAGTGCAGAGGAGTGAGGAGGGGGAATAGGAGTAAAGAGAAAGAAGGAAGTGAAAAGAGGACAGAAGCCAAGGATGAGAAAGAAAAAAGACAGCAGGTGGAAGAAGGGAAACTAGAGAGAAAGAGAGAGTGGGAAGGGAGAGATGAGAAGAGGAGGAAGAACACAGAAGTGGTTAGGAGGAAGGAGAGAAAGAAGGGCGGAAGGGGACGGTTATGATCACGAAAGAAGAAAGAAAAGAGGGAAGGGGAGAAGGAGCTGGAAGAACAAAAATGGAAAAATTAAGGAAAAGGGGAATGAGTGAGGACGGAGAAGAGATGAGAACAATGAACATGAAACAAGGGAGGAAGAAGAGAAGAGGGACTGAGAAAGAATGAAGGAGGAGAGAGGGAGGAGGAAGTGAGAATAGAAAGGGGGTAGGTAGAGGAGGAGATGGGGGGGAAAGGGATGGATGGATGGATATGTTTGGGCGTGGTGCCAGTCCCAGGATGGGGGGACCTTTGGGCAAGGCATCAGGGGGAAACAGAAACAGATGGTTTGTGAACCTTTTATTAGGCATTGGTAAAGAAAAAAAGTCACCAAAAAAACATTAATCAAGCGCGCCCTGGAAACTGCAGCTATTTCCTGTTGCTGTGCAGTTTCTTCTCGAGGTGCGTTTGCTTTTTGTGTTTTTTTTGTCCTCATTTTACCAGGTTTGGATTTCTAAAAGGTTCTTCATCTGATGTGTTGAATATAGAAATACAGGTAGAGACATGTGCACCACATGCTTTTACTGGAAGACCCCTCATTGACAAAACAAATCATCAAACCCTTAACCCCTCTGGTTTAATACATCCTCAGCTCTACTGGAGTGATGTAGCTATGGACTTTCATATGGGGAACTAGGAATATATGGGGAATATGAGGGACAGATTAGGAAAAAGAAGGGTCAACATTGAGGTAGAAGTGACCCTTGCTGTCAGGTAAACACACACTTCTTTCACACCTGCATTTTGTGACACAAACTTGCAGTTGTAACTGGTTTCAAGCCTAAACTGAGGTAACCTCAAAGTCTACTGTGTGGAATGCATCTAGCTGTGAGTAGTGAGGACTGCTAATTGCAACCAACTAAATACTCCTCGTCTCACCCTCTCATACAGTGGCAGCTAAACTCTCTCTCAGTGTTTGGCCTCACCATTCTGGATTACTGTAGAAACATGACATGTTGGACTCCACCAGAAACATATTATGAAATAATAATTATATAATGATAATAATAATAATAATAATAATAATAATACAATGATTACAAAATCAACAACCATATTATGCAGTCTTCAGTAAGCATCACAGATTTTGCAGACAGAACTCATCTCTCCAGAGCCACATGAGGAATTGTTCCCCGTTTTACTGACGAAAATGAAGGACAAACCTATGAAAAATGAATTTTGAAATAAATTTCAATGTGTGAAATTTCAATGTGAAATGTAAAATGCCCTCACATTCAAAAAATGTCCCCCCAAAAAACAAAACCGTCTCCCTCAACTAAAATGAGTTCTAACAAACAAAGAAACTGAGAGTGTAAAAGAATAATCCAGCATCATAGGACACAGAGCTGGCACTATCTTGCATAATTTTCCCAACTTTCAAAAACTTAAAGCAAAGTTTTTATTTTTAAAGAATACGTTCACTGTTCAAAAGATCACTTTTAAGAGTGTGCTAAGTTTTCCAAAATGTTGTCACTCCGCAAATATGTCCACGCTTTTTTTCCATTAATGCCCTCACTCAGCATACCTCAAAAACGTGCCCACTCTCCAACGACATCTTTACTTTTTAAGAAAATGTTGTCGCTACCTGAATACGTCCTCATCCTTCGAGAATATCCTCACTTTGTTAAAATGTATCCATCCCCCAAAATCAAAATGGTCCTCTCTAGGTGCAAATCTGAAACTGGCCCAGTGCAGAAGCAAGAGCAAGAAATAAAGATATCCTCTACAAACACACGCAGAGACAAACAGAGGGGGGGAATTCACTTTAAAGTGCAAAAGAATATTTTGATATTAAAGAAAAAACTAATATAAACCAAAGAACACAACTGACCTGTTTGCACACAAGTACAATATGTGAATGTGTGTGTGTGTGTGTGTGTGTGCGTGTGTGTGTGTGTGTGCAGCTGTAATTTCTCAGTCCAGGTCAGACACTGTTATGTGTGTATGTGTGTGTGTGTGTGTACGTGTGACCTACTTTTACTGAACGGACATCCTAAAACACAACATCCTCTTTCTTTCTCTCTGTGGGTCGGATAAATCCGTTCGGGCTGATTCGTTCTCTCTTTTTTTATTTGTTTGTTTGTTCCTCTGTTGTTACTTTAGACAGCAGTGGACATGGTGTGTGTGTGTGTGTGTGTGTGTGTGTGTGTGTATACTTGGCCCTATTTATGGGACAAAAGCCTTCAGTGACCCAATAAGGAAAACAGAAATCGGAGCGTTTTATTGTGAAAAAGCTCTGGTGCTTTTATCAACAAACCCTGTAAAAAAGGAAAGAAAAAAAAAAATTAGCCCCGACTCCATTTTTCCACAAATTACTTGCATGCACTTCACAACTGATACATTTTAAAAATATATATATAAACTCAAGCTGCATTAAAGTGAAAGTGAAGATATGATATTCAACATGTAATGTAACAACTTCAGTGTTTTCATTTCCATTCAGTTCCTGTTTTTGTGGCATTTGATGCCATGGATACAAAAAAAGAGACCAAAATTAAAAAGGGAGTATACCTGTAGTCATACTGTATGACCCATAAACCACTCAGAAAACCCAGTTCTGCCAAAAACCACCCCGCCACTGCAACGGATTAAAGGGCCAGAACATCAAACTATAACATCAAATTATAGAAACATACTTCATTTTTTCACTTACCTGTTGTTGTGTCTTGCAGACTTTGAAACCCGTGTGTGTGTGTGTGCGTGTGTGTGTGTGTGTGTGTGTGTGTGTGTGTGTATTGTTTTTTCAGCATCTCTGGATATTCCTCATTTACCAAATGTATCGTCTTTCTACATGTCCTAGCTTCACAAAAATACCGTCACTTGCTTCCAAATTCAATGCCAATTATCTGTGATGCATTCGATGGAATCCCAAAAACCCATCGGGGTCAAAAATCTTTTGCAATATATCTTGGTTAAACATAACCTGGTTTCTGTTTGTATTCTGTTTGTGGTCCCAGCAGTATTGACCAATCATGTTTGAGTGGGCTTTGGTTGGTCTTTTGGCAAACAGTCCATGTAAAGACCTTGCCTCTCAAGTTGCAAATCGGATCTTAAACAATGACTGGCACAGGGAAGAGGAAATTTCGCCTGGATATATGTTATCCAGACTTCCAATGGATACACTGGAAGCTCCAAAACATTGCTCATGGCTGCCAGAAATCACCGTCAGATGCTAACTGATGGGTTCCGAGATTGGACTTGGAAAATTAAGGGCTAAATATTCCGTGGCTTTGGACATTTTTTGGAGAAAACAATTCTGAATCCTCCTCTTTCGTTGAAATGTGACCTGACTGATGAGCCTCCATGTTTGATTCAGCAGACGTTACATTAGAGACCCGCTCAGGCTTTGGCACCGTAACACAGCAGGCTCTCTGGCAGCGGGATGATTTAACATAATGTAGTTCACCATCCAGCCTTTGTAAATTGCTGCCTTAAGCAGCACCTCCACACACACACACACACACACACACATACGCGTACAGGTACCCACTGGCAGCCCCTTTTTAAATGTCCCCTCTAAAACATATTTTGCTGGTTTGAATGTTTGGACTTTCAGCCCTATTTTAATTAGTGATTTCCTTCGAGAAGAGCTTAAATTAATCATTAGTCAGAAATCCATCAGCAGTGCCAGTTCTTTTACTGAAATAAGAACCCCATGGGCGCACCAACCTGGCATTACCTGCGCAGTCATTTTATTCTAGTTTTCTCCCTTTTTTTTCCTGCATCTTTTTCACTTAACACAACTCCCCTGACTGAGCGGGAGACAGGGCCCTAATTGGTAGAATATTAGAAACTATTATTCCTAATTAAACATCACAGAACACACTGTCAGATTTGGACCGGCGGAGTGATTTAAGACGCGCTGAACCTCTGGCATCGTAACAAAGTCTATTAGTGGAGACGGACGAGGGACGCTTCAAATTGGCAAGCAGACGAACAGGCACAGCAAAACTCTGCCAGGGTTCCACTATAACAGGTGTGACTGTGTGTGTATGTATATGCATGTGTGATTTTGCTCGGTAAACACACACACACACACGCACGCCTGTATGCACACCTTTCTTCATTCCCGTCTGTCTTTGATAAGGTGACAGAAACAGTTGAGATGCAGAGCTGGAACATGTGTGATGTATGTGTTAGAGTCAAAATATATACTGATTCAGTGTATGTGTATTATATCAACACTACATTGTGCATTTATGCAATAACAAACCAAACCAGAGTGAACGAGGTCTCGAGATCTTTTACCAGCTGTGCAGCTCAGAAGAGCTTTTGAGCCGTTTTAGCTGATTGTTGGGCATGTTTTGGTTTTCCGGCACATCTCTTGTTGGCTCAGTCTCGGCGTACTCATCCACCTTACTCCAGCAGCAGCAGGCAGCTGTTTACAGCAAACAGGCTCTGATAATCCCGCTGCAGTGTGCACAACCTGCGTAGCACCAAATGGCGAAGTGAGCAACTAGCTGCCGTAGAGAGACGTAATCCTTAAAAATATCAGTCCTGGTTGATTTGGCAACACGCCTGGTTACCATGGCAACCAAAAGTGCAGTTTACAGCAAATTCAATGCAGCGAAGTTTGTTATACATACAACAGGGGAGCAACTGGTGTATCTGTTTATGGTGCAGCCAGACAATTGTTTTAACGAATGAAGTCAAAAACATTAAGTCCTTCATATGTGTGAAGGCGATGTGGATCTAGTAAGAAATGGCACTAACAATGGAAAATACATTATAGGAAGCTGTGACTGATACACTGAACCGCTATTGTGGAGCCACAAATATCAATCAAAATGTGTCTTGTTTTCATGAAAATCTTTAAGTTGAACTGAAGTAACCAGCCGAAAAGTAAAATTTGTTTCTAGGTCAATTCTGTACCTAAACAGTTGAATAGGTCGAATGCCAGTAACTCATTAAACAGTATATTCCACCATTCCCAAAATAACAGTGTTGCAGGGTACCAGCAACAGGCACACTGGATCTTCATCATACACTCACAGTTTGGTGTAATCGACAGAAGAAGGTACTTGGTTGGGTTTAGGAAAACATTACTGTTTTGGTTGAAAATAATCCTGCAACTTCAGTTATGAAGGTAACTACGTATTTTAGAATAAATAGCATGGGGTTTGATTGATTTTCTGTTGACTTTTGGTTTCACTCTGGACATGAGCAGCGGAGTTCAAAGTTGGAAACTCGGGCAAGACCCAATAAGCCCGACTTCACTAACATAAAGGCACATGACATCACAACAGTATGGCGGCATGTATAGTGAACAGTTACTATTTACTTCTTCATAAAGTGTGAGTTTAGTGAAATGTGCAATAAATACAACTTCGTACTTGTCAGTTTCACTTTCACTCAGATTTGTTCTCCACAGAGGTCTTTGAGAGTCCCGTTTGTGGCGGCATCCGTGTTTTTCCCGTCTGAATGCAAAGGATTTTTAGATAGGAAGGCATTTTTAGACAGGAAGACGGAAAGACCGACTTGGAAATATCAGCTTGGGACTTCTACGGAATTCAACAACAGTCCAGTGACTGGTTTATTCAAGCGTCCATCCCCGACCATCTCGCTATGCAGACTTTGTCAATCTTTACACTACTTCACCTGACCTACTCTTGACTCTATCTGACAAAGAACGTAAAAATGGGTCATAGTAAGCCCCGGTCACTTATATTAATTATAATGAAAGAATCAGAATCACAATAGTAATGTTTTTACATTTTATCCACATTTCCTCCAACACATTTTGGACATATGCAGTGAGATTTTGTTGATATATCCCCCAGAGTTAAAAATATATATATATATATATTTTTTTTTTTTTTTGTTTTGTTTTTTTTGCTTTACTGCTTAAACATCCAAACTTATGTGAACACCTGAACATTCCAAAACCATGGCCACTCCTCTGGGATGCACACGAGGGTCCTCCAGACTGTGCGACACGTGTAATGCGGCTGTGTAATAATGGCACTGATGTTGTCCCAGAGTTGATGATGTTCAAACTCTCCTTCTGCTTTAGTGTCTCCACGTCTCTCAGTCCCAGCATGACGCCCTCTTGATGATTTCAGGTTTTGGGTTTATTGGTGCTTTATGGCCTCAGACCTGCTGTCGCGCACATTAAACACAGACGCACACGCACAATGCAGGCAACGGCGCACACGCTCGCACTCAATGCAATACACTGACATGTGAACCTGGCGAGGGTGCACACAACCGCCAACACGCAAAAGTGCAAGTGTTGGCTTCGTTGTCATTCCGCACCACGGCCTCCTTTACCCTTTAATGACACAGAAAGACGCACACAGGCTGCTGATGGAGGATGCATTGTAAAAAGAATCGATTCAGACAGCCTCACCGTGAAATCGAGCTCAAATACGCCGTATGAGACAAGACAAATACCAGCAAAGAAGGAGCTTCTTGACACAATTTTGCGCTGTGTAAAATACTTACTGTCATGTCAAACCCAACGCATCACACCCGCAAACTGTCAATCTCACAGAGCTTTTTTCCCCAACCACCTTTTCACTCCTCCAAGTCACATATTAATAGATCCATGCCAATTAACGCCAGTGAGCATTAGCACTAACAAGCATCCACACTGACAAGAGCTTGGTACAAAATGCTGTGAACACAACCTGCGTGAGAGGCTGTTGGTTTCTTTCTTATTGCTTAACCAGTACTGGAGTACTAGAATGAGTATAGATATGTCATGCTGTGGTTTGAGGTGAGAGGTGACTGGCAGGGGTGGGAAGACTCGTTCTTACCTGCTGTCCAACATTGCATGAATGATAAACCACTGACGGACCAGTTCACAAGGTTACAGCGCTATGAAGGGAACCTGTCACAGATCCGTTACACAGGCCTATTTATCATTTAGTTTCCTGTTCCTAACCACAGTGACAACACCTCCAACCTCACTCTCCAACATCCTATAGGAGCAGCAGCTATGTATGTACAACGGGCTGGGATCAGGATGTTTTACATTGACTTATACTTTCATTATATGTTCTTTTTTTTCAGAATTGTCCAACAGTGATGTCACTATCAGCGGCTAATGTCACTGCAGCAAATACCACGGCACAGTTAATTAGCTAAACTAAAAGCTGAAGAGGAAACTTTCCAGAGGAAGCAGAGCCAAACTTTAAGTAAATACATATTTTTGGAATTGATCTCCGTGTGTGTGACCGGTAGGTGTGGAGAAGAACACAGATCATTGGTTAAAGGTTAAAATAAAAAAAACAAAAAAAAAACAGTTCCTCGTTCAGTCGGAGGGTCAGTGAGAGTGCGCATGTTAAGAATGAGACACACACGTGGTTTCTGCTGCTGGAAGATCATTGTAGGTAACTGCACTAATACTTTTCTCAATAAAGATGTAGTTCACCCACCCACATCGAACTGATCAGTTTATTCTTATGACCCGCCCCTCCTGATCGATGGACTGAGTTCTCCACATCAATATTACACACAGGGACACGCTGCAATGCTCCTCCTCCTCCTCAGTTATAAATCAGTATATTTTCATCATATGCAGTCAAACAGAGTTGTTGGTACAGACTGTGAAACAGCAGAGACAGAGGGTAATGCAGCAGGGATCATGTTCCTGTCCCTCAGCAAAAATTTGTGCCACTGTTACAGCAGTCCTTCAGATCCCATCACACCTGGCTCTTAAAGGGAATGGTAGAAGACACCCTTATGATTTACCTTACGCCCAGAACACACCCGTCACTAACGAAGAGTTTCAATGCAATCCCTTTGCGCCATGTGCCTTACTTTGTGCCCGGATTATCCTTCGTTAAACTTGCAGAACTGACTTGGACACATCCAAAAGGTGTTTGCACCGTGTGCACATCAGACTGGGTGTAAATACGGCCCTGTCCCTCTTTTTTTTCTCTCTCTCCGTCTCAATCTTTCAAGCACGCTATTAGAACACACTCACAATTTATAATTCAGCATTTATAATATTCACACATGGCAAAAACCTAAATTAACTGATCTCCCGCTGTCAGCGACAGACACACACACACATACACACACACACACACACACACACACACACACACACACACACACACACTGACTGGCCACTCTCATACCAGAAGCCAATTACCCAGTCTGCTTTTTTAAACAGAGCGTGCTGCATTAGCGTCAGGCTGTGTGTTTAGACAGGACTAATAGTTGAAAGGTTAATTACTGATGCAGCAGTAAGCTGTCTGTAGTAATCACCAGCTATTACTTCACACTGTACTACCGAGAAACTGACTACTAAATATATTTGTATTTACCAAAGAAAATGTGGTGACTAGATGCTGTGTTTTCGTGCAGTAAAAATCCAGGCTTCATCCCGGGGCTTCATAATCTACTTATCGTGTGGCGAGCTCTGAGATCACCCTGATGATGTGGCTACAAGAGGACACCTTGCTAATGAAACAGGAGAGAGCATGCTTGGACTTGAGTTTATTTCTCATACCATCATGTCAGTCGCTGCACTCACACATGCTCACACTGCCTAAACTTGTTTCCTCATTATCTAGGGCTGTCAGTTGATTTCAGGAGCAGTGACACAGCCATGCTCTCTTTAGATCCTTTGTCTTTTCAACAAAAGCTGTGATTTTTGTGCCCCAAAAAGTAAACACATATTTGAAATAAATGTATTCTACGACACATCGTGTCAGCCATTTGATATGATTTGTTCTGACCCGTGCGTCATCTCAGCATTTCCTATGAAACAAATCACAGATGAGAGTGGAGCGATTGCAAAAGTTGTTTACCAAAAAAAGCTCTTGGATTACTAGAGCTGGACACTGAAGAAATAAAAAAATTATGCAGAAGAGGATATTTGGATGGCTTGCATCTGTATACCTACTGCATCAAGAGAACAAAATGGCAGCTGTAATCACAGGCTGCAGGGATGATCCACAAAAAGTAATAAGCACTGGCTCATTGAGCACGTGGCTGATATGTTTATTTTACGTCTTACGTCTGCTGTTCAATATTCAGTTGAGTATATCACCTGTTTCAAACAGACATACACACATCAGTTAAACTGCACCTCATCCATTCCGTCGTTTCCCGCTCTCTTTAACTGAGTCGAGTGCGCAACACACTCTGGTGGATGAGGCGGTGGATTTGTTTCATCCTTGCTGCACTAGCAGACAGTCAGGCTATAGACGTTAATGCGCTGGAAGCACCTCTGCAGGATGTAATCCTTTGACTGGAGGTGCAGTCAGTCAAATTCACGATTTCATCAACTTTTCTTTTTCTTCAGCACTGACAATGACAATCATGCCATACCGGTTTTCTGGGTACTCTTGCTACCTAGCTATAAGTCTGCAACAATAGTGCTCTGTGCAATAGTGATGCACATGTTTGACAGACTGCTGCTTATAGCACAGGACCAAATACCTCCCATAGGACAGGAGTGTTTTACTGGTTTGAAGGATTTATTCTGGCAAATATCAATTCAAAATCAAAATTCAAAAATTGTTTTTTTGAGGGTTTGCACTTTATTCAACTGTGTTTCAATCTGCAGGCTGAAGTTGGCCTGCAGGCCCACCAGCTGAACAGGCCTGTGGAAAGAGTCTACACACCAAAGACTTCCTGACGAGACTCAGTTATCCCATCGTCCTTTTCTTTACTAACATTCACCTGTCTCTCCTGATCGAGCTGATGATGGAGGGTGAGGACTGTGACGTCTCACTTCTTTTTCATCTCTGTTGAAAGTTGCACATGCGCAGTGATGATCAGGCAGCTGGCTAGGTTCGGGTTTGGCACAGAAACCATTGACAGCGTCACTGTGGTTATTTTTTAAAATTTTTCAAAGTCCCTCTTTCAAACTCGAGTGCCAACCGAATGATGTTCGAGCACTGTTTGAACAGAGATGGATGGAAAAGTACTGACAAGCCAGCAGCCTTAACTTTGGGAGCATCTACTCCTCCTCACCCACCCCCTTACTCCCCCGTCTCCCTCCACACGTTTTGCCTGTACTGTGACATATGTTAATTTCATCAGTTGTGTTTCTCACGGCCAGGAAAACATATTTTAGTCACATGAAGAAATCCACATCACACCACCTATTGATTTCCTCTTGGCAATGACAGAGTTTGTGTGCACGTCTATGTGTGTGTGTGTGTGTGTGTGTGTGTGTGTGTGTGGGTATGGGTGTGTTTGTGAGCTATGCAAATTCGCTTGAACACACGGGAGGAAGTGAACATGAGGGTGTGTGCATCGGATCTCAGCATGGTAACTACGCTGTTACAACACACACTCACATGCACACACACATACACACACACACACACACACAGCGGGGCATCCATTGTCTTAGTGAAATAGTTTGTTTTTCCTTCAAAAGGTGAATATTATTCAAATCCCTGTATTTTTATTTGATATTAAAACTTTTTATCAAAATGATTGTTATTGACACCATGTGTCAAAGGGCAGAAGTGACTGTTTTCTGTGCTGTGTTTGAGTTTTTATTGCACGGTTTTATTCATTGGTTTGTCTGTCACTGCTCGATGTCTGCACTCCCCCTCACCTCACTTGATGGCTTGATAACTTGCACTTGGAGGCCTGCTTGATTTTGTTACAGGCACTGGCTACCACCAATCAGGTGTCTGAGAAAGGCGTGAGGGACCAATGGCGTGGTTCCAGGGGTGGGACCAACAACCTGACCAAAAGGTGGAAGATGAGGGGACTGGCACAGAACAGCAGAGAAGAAAAGAGAGGAAAAAGAGGGAGAGAAGGCAGAGGCTTGGATGGACCGAGAGACCGCCAGAGCCATGAGAGCGGGGTACCAAGTGTGGAGAGTCAAGGAGACATGCGTAGCAAGGATGGTGGTGCACCAGGGAGGTGGTGAGAGGGAGACTGACGAGCCGCCACCATTCCTCCGCTACACTGGATGGCAGGTTTTTAGAGACTCTTAATTTGGTTTTTAATATTTTTGGGATTATTTTCACTGTATTCATTTAAACTACTGTAAAATAAATTCAGCTGTTTTTACCCTGAACCCTGGCTCTTTTGTAACCTCAGTAGCCTATTACTCTCCGCCTGGAAAAAAAAACACAAAGACATACACACATGGACACACACCATTTTGTCATGTCCCCTTTCATAACATATGAACCACGTATCCTAGAGACCTTTGGGGGGAGTCACTGGAATAAGAGGAAATCTGATTGAGACATTTTTTAGAAGATCTAGCAAAGTTGTTTCACTTGCCTACAGGCGGAGAAATGCACATACTGCTGACCATCTCTCATTTCCTCATCCACCCTGGGTGTGTTACATCGTTAACTATTACTACTACTGTGATTAAGTGTGACCATTAGTCTGATGATTGTTTAGCTTTAAAATGTAGTAACTTTGAGTGCTCATAGCATCCACTGTATGAGATTTTTTTTTGGCCAATTCAGAGACCAAATCGAAAGCTAAATGCATGATACATACAATCAAAAATGTATTACACAACTATACATAATCAGGTCATAAATAAACCAGATTCAAAGGCTGAAATGGACTGAAAGCACTCGTACAGATGGCATTCTAATTGGTGAAATCTATCGCCAAACATAGAATGGGTAATCAAGCTGGGAGGATCTACTCAACAGAAATCTGTAAATGTAAAAACAACTCAACTCATTCAAGTCTAGTTAAATCAAATCTGTTAGTTTGCATTCAATTAGAGGTTTTTTTTAATGCTCTCTAATTATTTGACTTATAACAATAATCTGAATATAAACAAGTATATAAATAAGATAATTTAAAAAATTTGATATTATAAATGATATAAACAATAGCGAGAGAAATACTCATAATAATCATCCACAAAGCTGTCTCTACAGTCTGAATTACTACAACCATAGACAGCTGGCTGATTTCATCCACACACTATTTCATGTGGGCATTTTTATGCCACTACTGAGTTTAGCAGCTCACCTAGCTGCCTCTGTAGGAAGATGACGTCCCCATTCTTCATCTTATCCACAAAGCTGAGAGTTCACCATTTCTGCAGCCAACGGTAAAAGCCGTTCATGTGGACAACATCAGACCCATCTGAATCATTAAATGACAATAATGCAAACAGGGTTGCTCCTCATTATATTAGCATTTCTAAACGCCATCCTCTTCACTGCGGTTTGCTGTATCTCAACAAGCGTGCGGCCTGACTGCATGAGCATTAATTGTGGCGATTCACACCGAACTTTTAAAGAGGAGCGCGAGAAGGATTACAGAGGAAGTGATTGAGTGTAAAGGAGGAAAAGGAAGAGAGGAAGGAAGTGAGAGAACCGAGGGAAGGGGGAACGGGAGAGATGAATAGATTAGGGCGAGAGAGAGAGAGAGAGAGATTGAAGAGGGTAAAAAAAAGGAGCTGGGGCGAATTAAGGGGAAGGAGTGGAGGATGGAGAGAGAGAGCGAAGGAGGGATGACAGAATGAAAGAGAGAGATTAATAGACGACAGAGGTAGTTCAGAGAGGAATGCTGACAAGTCTCTTTCAAGTGTTGGAAACTGACACACACACACACACACACACACACACACACACACACACACACACACACACACACACACACACACAAACACCTAGACACACACTCAGGTCCCAGTGGAGGGCAGGTGTAGACAGCACAACCATCTGTGTATCAAAGCTTCAAATATTAGTCCTGACACACACATTTTAATAAAGGGGTGTGTGTGTGTGTGTGTGTGTGTGTGTGTGTGTGTCTGTGTGTGTGTCTGTGTGTGTGCGTGTGTGTGTGTGAGTGTGTGATATATATAAATAAAATCAGGGCCCAGACCAATTCTTGTGTTAAAACCTTTGGTAGAGACTACAAGTAAAGCTGGATGGAATCATACGAGGTGGGAATCAAGAACCGGTTCCGACTCAGAACCGTTTCCAACCGACCGGTTCCATGGGAATTGTATGCCTCCAACATTATCCATTCTTCATAGCGATTCTCTCATTTCCCTGCCTGTAATTTTGCGTCGCAGTACATTTGCATCACATCCTCTGCAACAACTCAGACCTTCAACCGCGAGGCAGCATCATGGAGAGGAGGAAGCGATCTAAAGACTGGCTGCATTTCATCAAGCAAGACAAGAATTTTGCGTAATCAGTGCAATGCTGTAATATCGTTTAACATGCTAAAACATTTGTCTACCCAGCATGGAATTGAGTACCAAGAATGTCATGTGTTGGAGGCTAACTGGTAGTGTTCAGAGATCTGGGGAGACTTTTACATGTCAGCACTGAGGAGAGCAGTGAAATGCATGTCCATTGAGTAGGGGTGTCACATTTTGGATTCTAGATTAAGAATAAAATGATCAAAATGAGGTTTCAATCATGATCAAATTCACACGCTAAGCAGCTCAGTATAGCCACAATCTGATCTGCCCACCATAGAGCATCAGTTGAGGTTTAGTGCCATGCTGAAGGGCACCTCAGTGGTAGTAATGAGGGACATGGGAGCGCTGCCTTTCACTTTCTCCCACCCAGATTTATGCTGCTGGTCTGAAGGATTGAACCACCAGTCACAAGCTTCCCTCTCAAACCTTTTGGCGACCTATGACTGGTGGAGGTATATATATCATAGGAGACTGAATATAACACAATATATTCTCCTGGAAGTTACATTTGCAAAAAAAAGGACTAGACATGGAACTGTCTAGTCCTTTTTTAGATAGATTATCAGGTATGTTTAATAAGAGTAATTAATGGGGGTGGGCAGTCTTAAAATAAGCACTGTGTTGTACTGCACATTTTAACGTTCAATAACACAGCTAATTTCATTTTACCCAAATTTAACTAGAAAACTGTGTTTGGCTTGGTGTGTCAACTGTTTGATCAAGTCCAGGAAATCCTTAGGAAGAGCCAAAATAATGATAAGACGATCATTCCTGTTATATAAAGTGTGATGACAGTTCAGTTTGAGAGGAGTCACTTCACTGCAGGCAATAGACACTACACTTAAGGTCACAATAAAATGCAAATACTTGAAGTGTCCATAGTTGACGCTTTGTGTGTGTGTGTGTGTGTGTGTGTGTGTGTGTGTGTATGTTTGTGTATTCAAACTCCATAAATTAGAATGAGATGAATAGTTAAATATGAAAATATGACAGGCTGGTCGTTTGACGCTTGTGCACATTGACAAGAGACATCTGCCCTGGCCTGTGGAGAGAACAAGCTATGTGTGTGTGTGTGTGTGTGTGTGTGTGTGTGTGTGTGTGTGTGTGTTTAGAGCGGGGGAGTCGCACAGAAAACTTCTCATTTACATTTATTCCTGGGCATTTAGCACTCCTGCATGTGTGCAGTTGCATAAGTGCGTGCGCTGTTTCGTTCGTGTGTGTACGAGCACGTACATGCCAGCTTCTGTCAGAAGAGGGGATGAAAGGATGAGGAAGTCTCGAGAGAAAAAACGGATGAGCAGACAGCGGATGATAGCAAGGGAGGGACGGAGCGCGACACGAGGCTCCATGAACACTGCTGCAGCACTGGTCTGATTAAAACACACGTTCTTCTATCTAATACTTTAATGAAATATTAACATAGTTAACTGTAATTAAATTAAAAGGAGAGCCGGCAGTGAGATTAGCGGCCATGTCGGAACAACCTTAGGAGGATAACCTCCCCCCAAATTAATACCAGAGCATTAGCTTAGCAGCTCTGCTGTCACACACAGGCTCATAATGAGCGTGTACACAGATGAATTTACTAGGGCAGCGACGCACAAAAATCCCAAAGCAAACATCTACACCCATGATTCTAAAATAGTTGGGACGCTGTATAAAACATGAAACAGAATGTGACAATTTGCTAATCCCATAAAACACATACAATTAAAAACATAACAGATGATATATATGCATATATACACACAACTTGATGGCAGCAACAATGTTTCAAACAAGTTGAGAAAGGGCGACAAAAGATTGGCAAAGTTGTGGAATGCTCCAAAAACACAAGTTTGGAACATTCCACACGTAAACAGGTTCACTGATAACAGGTAAAAGTATCATGATTCAGTATGAAAGGGTCATCCTTGAAAGGTTCAGTTGTTCACAAGCAGGTGAGGTTGACTTCAACACTTCATTAAACAGTTCGTTTGCAAATAATTGCATGCTTTTTTTTTCTTTTTTTTTTTTACATTTCACGATTGCCATTGGCTCCAGTGAATGACATATTATTGTTCCAAAAACAACATGACTGTTGCCGCGTGGCAGTGACTGGCATACCAGACCTTCATAGGGGTCTCGGTACTTTTTAGACATCAAAGTATGTACATTATGGAGTTCATGTTACACTACATCATAAGGTAAGTACTGTAAATTAAAAAGTTAAAACCATCCACTGTAGACTTTTGGTTTCTTATGGGACATGAACAGTCGCCTCCTGGGTGAATGTTCTATAATTGTTGGCCCATCCATCCACCCCAAACACCTTATACAGATTTGTCACTCTTTATCCTTCTTCACCTGCTGGCGCAGAGGGTTAAATTGATGATGATCTTTTTTTAAACATGACCAAGTACTTGAGACGCCTAAACCTAACCAAACTGTGACCGTTTAACACAGACCAAGGAGTCTACATACGTGGAGGGTGAGCAACGAAACCCTGTGGCACCATGAAAGTGCACTAGCAAATTACTGTACAAACAGTAAAATCAATATAACTGTGTTGGAAGTCCCCAGTTTGTGCTCTGAATTAGTGAGGCCAAGGTGGTTGCTTACGCACCTTAGTGCTGGCAGGTCTGGTGAGAAAACGATTGTGAGTTTTATGTTACAAAAGAGATGTATTGACAGCCCCACTAGAGCTGAAAGCGTAACCCCACAGCACAGAGGTCACACAGGTCGCTCAGCGGGTCCGCTTCCCTAGTCGTGACATTCAGAAAGGAATGCTACTCTTGTAATGGATTAAGATCTGGCAGCCACTTATGACAGGACAACGGCCTTTTGCATGTGTGAGCATGCGGGTGTGTGCGTGTGTATATGAAAATGATTGAGTGAATGGTTGAGTGAGTGATTGTGTATGGCCACAGGTCTGTCCCCATCTGGAAGTCGGTTGGGAGGCTGCTGAAGGTGGAGCCCAAGTGGGACAGACTAAAGAACTTGAAGCCACAGCATCTGCGCCTGGCTGAGAGGGCATACAGTTGTTTGTTTTTCCTTTTTGTTTTTATTCCAAAAAAGTGTTCTGTAAAACCAACCAACAAACCTGTAACGATAAATGGTCGTAGGGACCGACTTCAAACACTCCTCGACTCATCTTTTATCTGCATGCGTCAAAATCCAACTCAGCCACCAGTGGTGGATTTCAGGGAACAAAAGGGTTCAGAAAATGCTTCTAGAATGGTGGTCTGGGATTTGTCAAACTAGTTGCCCATATCTCTGCAGTCCAACAACAGCAGATCAAGCGGCTGCTTGACAACATCAAACGGAAACTGGTTGAGATGTAGGATGCTGAGCTGGCGAACGAGGTAGGGAGTTCAAGAAATGGTGTCCTCTGAAGACTCAAGGCTTGGAAGTCTTCAGGGCGGACAGGGTCAGCAGCCACTGGCTCCGCACTATGGCAATGCCTGGTCTACAGGAGTCAGAGTGAAGACAGAGGCTGGCTAGTATGGTGGCAAAGTAGGTTACGGACCGAGTGATGGTAGAGTGGGGGTTCCGGACAACATCCGGTTATAAAAATCTTGCTACTATATATGCTACTATACATATATATATATATATATATATATATATATATATATATATATATATATATATATATATATATATATATATATATATATTTTCTGTTGTTGTCAACTTGACCACAAAACGCTTAACTTGCAATCAACACTAGAGGGGTACATAGTGCATTATAGTTTTAGGCTGAAGGCCACTGACCAAGGTGTCGAATTTGATAAGTAAACATGTCACTTAAGATTAAATATATAAATGCATGTCTGAATGACCCTTCACTGAACGCTGTATATACTGCAAATTATTAATACGATCATCAAATTTGGCAGACAGCCTGAACGAACTGAGGTTAGTGTTATCGCTCACCTACTACTTAATAAATTCACCTGTAGCTATCTCTAAACACGTGTATGCTGGCCTGACATATGAGTGAGGTACGCACATTCCCACCACATATTCTTTCTTTATTAATACACACATCAGGCCCTCTAAGAAAGCCCAACTGGTCATCACTGGCGCTGAACAGAGGCGGACAACGGGTGTTAAACACAAGCACACACATATTGAACTACAGAGATTACCCATTTTCTGTGTGTGTGTGTGTGTTATAAGGAGGTGAGCTTTTACTGTTAATCATGAAGGGTATTAGGCTCTCATAATGACTAGACTAAATAGACTCTGAATGACAAGTAATAACATTAAGTGTGTGAGCGTGTGTGAGTATGTGTGTGCGCGTGCATTTGTGTGCGTGTGTGGTGGGGGAATCAGTCGGCCTGGTATTGAATTAAAGCTCCCAATTAGCCAGAACTATTTGATTTGCCTTCATCGGGCCTGACCTGTCAAACACACACACACACACACACACACAAACACACACACACACAAACCTCTGACAGCATGTTTGCATTAGAATGTGTGTGTGTGAGAGAGAGACAATGTGGTAAAGAGATGAGACCTAAATGCCTGATTAATTAAGGAAGAAAAAAAGATAATTATGATTATAATTCAGTGGCATTCACATATGAGTTCATATTCATCTAAAGAGAGTGAGAAGGAGAGAATGGTTTAGAGGAGTGAGCGAGTGTGTTCGCTGGGTTTAACAACATTATCATAATTAATCAGATAACACTGACATTATTGGTGTAGCAATTACCATTACAGTTATCTGTCGCCTGATGCTCGTTATTGTCCTTACATTGTTTCTGTAATCATGACCATCATCATCTTTTATATGCCGATTAGTAAAATTGACAATTCATTTATGTTATGTTGTTATGTAATATTTAATTCTTTGGTCTAAACCCTGGTGTGAAATGTCTTCAGCTGTAATTAAAGTCTAAGATAAGATAAGTGAGCCTTCAAAGACCAAAACCCAACCATGTTTTTGTATGCCCGTCAGTACTTTCTGGCTTTACCCATCCTGTGTGTGATGCTCAGTGATTTCCTTAAAAAGGAGCCTTTTGTAATTTCCAGCCAACTGCTTTAAATAAATAGGGGGCAGTACTTCCTCCTTTCTCACAGTTCAAAACCTTTTGGGCATTTATCTGATATGTTTCATTTGTTTCTTTGAAATGTATTGTTGCAAGCTGTTAAAATTGTAAAGACCAAAACACACAGCAGAGGCGCAAACACAGAACACAGATTTGTGTATGCAAGCATACTAAACAAACACTGTAACCTACATTTTTTGTAAAGTTGGCACAAAAGGTTTCGCAGCAGGTTGGAATGTTTCATTTAAAGGTCCCATATTATGAAAAACACATTTTCTCTGGTGTCTACATAATAAGCTGGTCCTCACTGAGCCTGCCAACTCCCAGAATGAGGAAAACAAGCGATTTCTGCATGGCCTCTGCAGCCCACCCACTGGTAACACAGCGCTCCTACAGGCTGTTCAGATTCTGCTCCCGAGCCACAGGTAAGTGTCACCATGTTCTGATAGTATTTACAGTTGTTTACGAGTATGACGAAGTCAGCTGGAAATTAGTTAGCTCCTCTTCGGTCCGCTATGCAATGGCATTTGAAGCGAGTTTATTGTTAATAATATTACGATGGAGCTTGGTTGTCACAGTAAAAAGTCTGGAAACATGTGCAGACTGGTGACAGAGACAATGCAAACATTGTCCAAGAGTTTGGAGACTGTGTTGGAGACAAAGACAGCTTTTGCTAGCTGTTAGCCATTAACTACATGGTAGTAACAGTAACAACACATACGAACAAACTAACATTATTCAGACACACTAACCATTCTGAAACGTCCTGCTGCAGCCGCAGAGTCTGTACTTCTGCAGGAGCCTCTCCTTCTGGGTCAAACTGGTATGGGTGACCGAATGCATTTCTGTGAGCCATAGTAATACACCAACCGTAACGTTTGTGCATGCTACTGCTAGCGTAAGCAACATCCTCTCCCTTAGAGGGACGTGTAGCAGGCAAGGCAGGCGTTAACAGACAGAGCTCATTAGCATTTATAGGTGCAGGCACAGAAACAGCCTGCTCTCAGCAGAGCTCACTTGAGCGACTTTCAGACAGTTGAAATTCAGGACCACTGATGGGTTTGGGGCAATGCATTTCGGATACAGTGCTGTTGGACCTCAGCTGTGTGTAATCGATGAAAAACAGTGTAATATGCGACCTTTAAGTTGTTGTCAACACAAAAAGCCTTATATTTTCTCACATTTATTGCAAAGTTTAGAAAATTTATAAACATATCAAGTGACTCATTTTTTGAGAAAGGAATTTGCTGTAAGCTCTTCTGTACCATTGGCAAGTGTCATGGTTGCAGTTCTTGGTTTTCACATTTCATGTTTTATTTAAAAGTTCTGCTCTCATGTGTCACGTTTTGCTTTTCATTTCCTACCGTTGTCCATGTTTCCCGCCTTTGAGACTGTCTGCCCCTCCCTGATGTGTTTCACCTGTGTCCAATCATCCCTAACTCCCTTTTGTAAGTAGACTGTGCGCCCCCTGCTCTCTTTGTCAGTTTCTCATCCTGTTCTTCTCTGTTCCTGTGTCTCCCAGTTTCATCTCTCCTTCATGTCTTATTTTTTGTTTGTTTGTTTGTTTTTCATCTCCGTGTCATTCCTGGTTTGTACCCTTGCCTTTTGATTTGATATTTTTCTTTTGGTTGGTAGGTTTCTTTTCTTGGTTTGTACTTTGTTTGGCTTTCACCTTTGGGTAGGGTAGCGGGGCGATTCCTTAGAGAAAGGGTGAGGAGCTCTGTCACCTGGGAGGAGCTCGGAGTAGAGCCGCTGCTCCTCCACATCGACAGGAGCCAGCTGAGGTGGCTCGGGCGTCTGTATCGGATGACCCCAGGACGCCTTCCTCGGGAGGTGTGCCTGGCATGTCCCACCGGGAGGAGATCCCAAGGAAGACCCAGGATATGTTAGTGTGACTATGTCACTCAACTGGCCTGGGAACACCTTGGGATCCTCCTGGAAGAGCTGGAGGATGTGTCCAGGGAGAGGAAAGTCTGGGCGTCCCTGCTCAGACAGCTGCCCCTGTGACCCAGCCCCGGATAAGCGGAAGAAGATGGATGGATGGATGGATGTGTGGATGGATGGATGGGTGGATGGATGTGTGGATGGATGGGTGGATGGATGGATGGACAGACTCTTCTTTTGTTGGTAGGTTTCTTTTCTTGGTTTGTACTTTGTTTGGCTTTCACCTTTGTATTTTTTAATTTTTGTGTTGCTAAATCAAAGTGGTACGTGTACTAGGGATGTTTTAGGGATGTTAGTGAGTAAAAGTAGTTTTTTTTTTTTTTGATAAATGCACAAACCTAGTTATTGTGAAATCAAAACACATTGGGTTTGTTACTTATTCATTTCTTGACTTGTGTAAATGTGTATTTCAAATTTCAAATTGAAATACAAAAATATGAGGCCTAAACATTATTTTTGAGTGTGGACGCAGGGTGGGACAAACTGTAACTTACAATTTGTCTGTTGAAAGTAAAGAAATAGCGCTAGCCTCACTCATTTGGGAGTGTTGCTGCTTTTTCTCCTGTCCCACGGAAATCTTACAGAACAGTACAGTACAAAATCTCATGGTTATCCAACCAATGGCTGAGATATTTCTGTCTGTACTGGACACGTAATTACCACTGCTAATGCCACTGAAACAGAAAGCTCCACTCAGCCACATGGTTAGATTCCACAAGATATGTGTCCAGTCCAGCTTCGCTCCGTTGCAGCTCTCCACGTACGTGGTACGTAGTTCAGCCTTGGGTTTGATGAAAAAACAAGACTTTGTTTATGGTGGGTGCAATATTTGTTCATTGACTAAAAAAAATATATTTTTCACCTTGTTTAACCCTTGAAACACATTAACAGATAATTTTAAGAAATGTTGCAGCATTGATTTGAAAATTGCAAATACAGTGGAATTAGATGTTCCCCTGAAAAGTCGTAAATAACAGTTAAGGTATGTTCTGTGGTTCTGTCATTATGAAGCCTTATGTGAAGTGTACAGAGTCATTAACTGAAACATAGTGTTGAAGAAAGGGCAACAGAAAACATTTCCCCAGATGGCCCTGGAGGAACTTTGCCTCCTGTTTTCCACTTACAAACCATCCACCTTGTTTGTCCTGATAAGCGAGACGTAAATCTGTCGCCTCCCTTTTTTCCATTGGTGGAAATAACTTGTTCCGCCCGGTGACCGGATGGTGATGGATGATGATTGGCCGGTCGGATCAGGGTCTACCGTGTATTTCCATACATCATCTGGCTCTCTCTCTCTCTGCCCCGACGATCTGCACCTGCGCCGCCTCGCTTCCCCCGAAAATACCTCTGATTAATGTCCGGAGCTGGAGAGGGGAGCAGTGCAGGGAGATGCTGTGGTATTAATTAAACCAACCCTAACACCCCCATCCCTAGTACACATGTAATGGAGGAAAGGAGAGAAAGAGAAGGAGAGAATTGAGGGAAAAAATGAGAGAAAATTTGACAAGAGAAAGACAAGAAGGGAATGTTGAAAAACATAAAGGTGGAAGGAAGCTTAATGGAAAGACTGATAGAAATGTGGGCAATGTAAAGTGTGATGGAGTGAGAAAGGAAATAAGGATGGAAATATACAGAAGATGACATAAAACGGACAGAAAGAGGAAAGGAGTGAGTGATGAAGGGAGAGGGAACAGAAGAGGAGAAACAAACATAGAGTGTGATGAGAAAGAGCAAAAGGCAAGGATGGATAGATGTTAAAAAAGAAGTTAAAATTATAAAAGCGAGAAAAGGGGGACGGTAGGAAATAGATATGAATATAAATAGATGTAAAGACAGTAGCCGAGATAGATTTAATGTGAATGTATGAATGCCTCTCTGCAACTATGTAGAGGCTATAGAGCTTCTTTTGGTCAGCACACATAACTGCTAATAATAAAATCTGTGTGCGTGCGTGTAAATATAGTATGGTGTAACATCTGTGTTAGCAAGGTCACATTAGCCACTCAGCCTCATCTGATGGCAAAAATGATGTGAGATCATTGAATTGGGAGCTGCAGCATTAAATATAGACAAGAGATGTGTAAAATTGTTAAGTGGCTCAATACACATCTTGAAGATATAATGTGACTTTTCTAAATTGAAAATTTTTGTGGAGATGAGTACTTGTGTTATCCCAAACATTTCCAACAATGTTGGAATCCAGAAAAAATCTGCAACTTTACTTAGGGTTAACAGTGAGTTTCATTTGGTGGGTATAATAGACCAGTCAATCACCCAAAAACGCTCAAAATTTGCAAAAGTCTCATAGTTTTTATTGGTCATATACTAAAATTCTATACATATATTTCATTGTTGACACATTAGCAAAAAGAAGGGATATCATCATTAGAAAACACTATTTAGAGTCATTAAAAAAATCTGTGCTGTCATGTTTTTGGTATAAACTGTAGAAAATATCAGGCTATTGAAGATATATTAATAGAACTCCTCCCTTATCAAACACAAAATATAGATTCACTAACAAAACCATATCACACCATAAACACTGGGCACAAATTATGCTCAAGTGTGATCAAAATATGGACTCCAACATAATTCTGTAAGCTTTATTATCTTGTCATAAGGCACCACAGAAAGTCCTTAACTGGTAGTACTGGGAGCAGACCAAATACAGAAATTCTTAGTGCAGTGTATGAATTTATTTCTAGTATTTTGGATGCAAGGCAGACCCAGTATTTGGAAGCTGTATTGAGTGTTATATACTATAGTAAACCAGAGTATTTAGTTGACAAGCAGAATGGTTTTAGAAAAAAAATCAAGCCTGCATTCATCATATTCACTCAATTGTAATGATTATAAGAACTGGCGAAAGTAAATCTGTTCTTGTATGTTTGGTGGATTTCATTTTGATTGGGTTTAGGTTTATAATTAAAAGAATTGATTTAGGTATAGATTTGGACAATTGAATTGTTGGCATTTTGGTGTACACCGATGATATTGCTCTATTGGTTGAATCTGAGGATGGATTAGGAAAATATATAACACTTATTTGAGAACTTTGTAACAGATAGAGGTTGGCAACAAATCAAAGTAATTCTTGGTATTCCAATAAGTAAGAGAAAATGTACTCCTGCACCTGATAAATGTAGTATACGACATCTAAGTATAAATGCTTGGGATTTGCTCTAGTGAATTTATGAGTTTGAAGTTGGAATTAAAGTCTTGGCAGATTCAGTCATGGAGAGCACTAGGGTCTGTTGTGAACAGGGTTAAAATATGTGAAGATCTGGAAAATTTCACTTACAACTTAACAATGCATGTCTCTCCCATATTTAAATTATGCCTCAGGGATTAAAATTATAAGAATCATTTACTTGATATGTCAGAAAACAGGGTCAATAAGAACGTTTTTTTTAGTGTGGTAAATTCTGCAATTCTTCATCGGCTACAGAGACTCAACTTGTCAAGAGCCCCATTCACACTGCCCTTTGAATGCGTGGATCCTGCACCAATTCTTCACATCCTCCTCTGTCTGAAAGTTTCAGATGTGGTGAGGGTCAAAATTTCACAGCATTGGTGAACCTAAGCTATGTGAATGGACAAACCAGCGGTGCAGAGCTGGGGGGATGTTGGTCTGATGGTGTGATAATTAAACAGATCCTTCACTCCACAAAATAAGGAGAATGCGGCGGCGATAATGCAGCGACTCTGTGTGAAAAGGCTAAGGAGTCAAAGGTCTTTGGGTGTAAATCTGAGAACAGGAATCTTACCTGTGAATGGGTTTTCTTAATTATGCAAATTTGGAGAAGATGAGAACAAATCACATTTGGTTCTGTTGTCCTTATCATGATGAGTTAAGAATCTCTGAATGAAGTGTCCAACATCCAGAAACATTTGGGACATGGATGATTACAGAATAAATGAATGCTTGTTTAAGTTTAATGGTTATAAGTTGGATTTACTTTCTAGAGTTTAAAAAAGTAAAAGGGGGGAAAAAAAAAAAGATGGTTTGTTTGTTTAGTGCAAATTGTAGTATATATGTTGCCACTCTGTAGCTCCACTTGTCTTGTGTTTGTTTTGTTATAAAAATGGTGTCTTGTATGCCTGTTTGGCCTGGACATCATTTGCACTGGGGGCGTGTGCTCAGGGATATGAAACTTTTATGAACTTGTGACTTTCACCAGCCCTTTTTCCGCCTAATATCAAGCATCCAAGTTAATATTTCAACCAATAGAACACAATATGTGTCGGTCAGGCTTGATTCTGTGGTGCACCGCCACAAATTAGTCAATGTGTGGGAAACACTGCTTATATAAAATGTGACGTGTCAGTGAAGATCTTGGCATCACTATAATGGACCATACATTGCAATGCTATCTTTCACCAAACAATCGGTCATTGGAGATGTTGATGGTGTTGATGTTGTAAGGGCTCCACGAAGTCCATTAATTTCTGATTATGTACACCTCGAAGGGCATTATCCTGCTTATTCCATGGTCACTTGCCAAAGAAAAGAAATTAAGACCATTAATTTATATTTTCATGCGTTTTACAATCAAAATATGAAGTTTTTCACATAACTTAGTTTCCCTGGTAACACATGGGGAACTGACTAATACCTGGAACAATCATTACCCCCCCTTAAGGTTCTTATGCAACGGAAACAAAAAACTATTTACTCCCCCAGTAAATAGGATGGACCTTAGATACGACTTTGCAACAGGGGATATTCTAGTCCGCTCAGCGATGAGCCAGAAAGCTAACGCTACGCAAGCAAAATTCAAAGTCAATAACATTGCGTACGGTTGACAAACAGTAAATATAATTTGACAGTATGTTGAAGAGCAAGACTAGCTAGCTAACCCATATAAGTTAACAGGACAATGGGAAGGTTGACTGAGGTACATCAAGGTACCAAACTTGCTCAGCTCTTATTGGACCACAGGGTGAAAATGGATGGGACCTAAGAGGGGTCAGTTCTGCATTCCTGCCCTTTCACCTCAAGGAGACATACACATATACATGTAATAATATTACATACCAACAAGAATCTACTGAACATGGTTACAAGGGGGAAAATTATGATAATAACTTAAAGGGGCACTGCGTAGTTTTGGAGAAGTAATACAAACTCAAATATACTTATTTTTCCACAACTTAATATAAACAAGCAGTTCTCGCAGTCAGGTAAAAAAATAAGGTCAGTGGGGGTTATTTAGATTAACTTTCTATTTTGATTAAATTTCTTCCACAAAACAACCAAGTGCATCTTTATTGTGACGCGCCTCTTTATGTAACCGTAGATTTTTCGTATAGAGAGAGGGTGACAGAGAGACAACAAGACAAAACAGCAAGGTCCACTGAAAGTGCAAAAAAAAAACATGTTTTATGTCTTTGAAAAGCATTTCAAACTTTTTGAAGGGCAGCAATGTCTCTCTGGTTTAGACCTCTGAAATAACATTAATATTAATCCTATAAATAATGAGATAATATATCAGCTTATTAAAAAGCTGTACGATAATCTGAAATGAAAACAGGCTGAATTATACAAAAAAAACGCAGCTCCCCCTGTGTGAAAGGACCTCTGCAGTTTACACCTAGCAGCCACTGTCTACAGCAAACACATTTATTTTTCAGCGGCATTATTTAAAAATGCAAATAGATGCAATTACACCCGCCTTGTTTATCAGCAGTTATTACCAGTATTTTGGCGTCGCCGCGCTGAAGAGGAGACATATTTCAAAGCGTTCGCCGTCGGCCGCTCGCTAACGCAGATAACGAGTTTCCCCCCTCGCAGATGTAATTACAAAACTATTTTGTGGAAAACAACTCCAGTCCCTCGACCCCCACTCACACACAAACACACACACACATACACACCCATACATATATGTATATGTGTGCAAACAAACACACACACACACATACATACATGTATACATGTGCAAACAAACACACACACACACACATATTTCTTGCAGCAGTTCTAAAAATAACCTGGTCCTTACAGATAGAGATCAGTTGATGAATTCATAGTGAGGCTGTTATTACTGGGATTAATAATAATTTACTGTGTGTGTGTGGGGGGGCATATTTTAAACTGTTTGTACACATTTGTGTGTGTGTGTTGTTTGTGTCTGAATTAATCGTGGTATTAAGACTCATCATTTTCATTTTCTTTTCCTTTTTTTTTTTTTTTTTTTAAGATTATTCTAAAAAATCAGTCGAGGTGGTCCCTATTCATGTCAACCAGTTGTAGAGGCTACATCTCAGCTTCACCTTAATAAAGAATGAAAGCCAAGAAGACACAGATAAACCACTGATTGTGCCTCCAAGTCCCTGAAAGTCATTAGTCATTAGTCCTTCATTTTTATCCAAAAAATTCAAAAAAAAAAAAAAAACACCAAACACTGATCAGGGAATAGATGCAGCTTCAACTCTCACTGAAACATGAAATCTCGAGGCTCTCCACTGTCCAGCCTGTACAGGAACTACTGTTTGTGTTTTTCTCTTTATTTAACTGCAAATGTGGAATACTGCTTGGCTATTTATGACAGTGATGCACTCAAAGTGTGGGGGGCGCCAGATTGTACAAAATGTGTTGAAAGTGTGTCATAAGACATTACATCTGCTGATGTCATAAACCTGCTAGCCGCACTACTGTAGCTGCTGCAGTTCATTAGTTCAGTCCTGCCAATAGTATTTCCTGTTTCGCTACAAGCTACAGCGTACGGCTGTGTCTTGAAGTCCCTGTATACAATAAACACTGCAATCATCATTTGTATCACCATTAGTCATAAAGTTGCACAACTGTAACTTTTGCATCTATTAATTCTTAGATGAATTAGTGATTGGACACTACACACTTCCATAAGTGGGTCAAAAATGACCTGTATTAGATTCAATGTGTTTCTGTGCCATGTTTCTAATTTTTGTTAAGAATAATCATTTATCCCCGCGACCCTGCAGAGGATTAAGCGGCGTACATATAATGTGTACAGATGATGGATGGATGGATGGATAATCATTTATGTTGTTTTTTGTACTGCACACACAAGAATGGTTTGTGTGTGTGTGTGTGTGTGTGTGTGTGTGTGTGTGTGTGTGTGTGTGTGTGTGTGTGTGTGTGTGTGTGTGTGTGTGTGCGTCCAGTCACTGACAATTCATCTCTATTTGTAGGGCTTTTGATGTCCCTCACTGCATGCAGTTGCCGGCCCTGGGTGGGAGGTAACTGGCTCCAATTCTGTTGGAAGTGATTTGGACATCGCTTTCTTCCTCAGAGAACTCACAGGACGGATCTTCTGTGTCTGACTGATCCAGGTTACTTAGTAACGTTGGATTTCCAGGTGGATGACTAACACCTCCTGGACAATAGTCTGGGTCCTCATCATCTGAGATTTCAGATTCTGAGTCCAACTCAATAACTGGCACTCCATTGGCCAGTATCTGTAGCACCATTTCCCTTGTGTTTCAATCAGTATGTAGCTATATGAATAAATGCAAACACGCTCGTGGGTGCACACACATAAGCACACTGATACAAAACATACAGTAATGTGCAAGTATGTTGTTGAAATTGAATCAGTGTTGAAAGATGAAGATAATGCTTACATGTTAAGTCTGTGGTAGATTCCTCACAGATAAAGTTGATAAGAGTCAAAGGTTCTCATGAAAGTCAATAGGAAATGCATGCTAATTTTTGAACCACTGATGGGAGTTTGGGGTAGTAATACAAGAACTTAAATATTTTTTAAATGTATATAAGGTCAATTAAACATTTAAATGGCATCATATCAAAAACATATGAGGTATACCTTCAATTAGTAATGATAACAAATTTTCATTACAAAGATATTGCAAAAAAACAACTTCACCTGGTCATTTTCCACCCACTTATGTATCTAAGTGTTAACATGAAGTTGGTTAGTTTGTGGGATTGTGAGACACTGGAATTAAGTGGTGCTGGGTGAGTGCAGTGCACCTTACAGCAAATTCATCATCTGGTTTGACGACATCATATAAAAGGGGCAATTTGTAAGATGTGGTCAGAACTGTAGTTTGAAATGTTTAAAATTGACCCTGCATTGTCAATAAAGTGTTGACATTATGTCAAAAACGCTAGCATGCCGGCCAACTAGCCCCACCTGTCATGTCCCATTATACGCTTTGAAATGCAAGAGGCGAGAGCTGGGAGACACTGTGTATGGGACGAGCAAGTTTGCTACGTTTTGACAAGCTCTCTTAGCTTATAGTGTAATAAATGAATAAAATAACCAAAAAAATGTCTAGAAATTATATTCCTGATTAAATAGAAAAATACTAATTGTTAAACACACTTTATTCAAACTTGACATAAAACTAAATATTACTCACCAAGTAGTCTCAGTCTGTCTTTGTTTGTCCACATGCACCTCTGATTTGGTGTTGTTCCTCCCTCTGCCGTGTCCTATGTGTCCACATGTTTTAATGACATTCTTTGCATGATGTTAAGCAGTTTGTATTGTCACTGTTGTTTCAAAAAAAAAACATGTCTGGCATGTTGGTTGATCATGTTTTTCTTTTTTCTTTTCTTTTTCTTTTTCTTTTTTGCTATTTAATTATTTCCATCCTCCTATATTGCCTTTCAAGTCAAGTCAGAATCATGAATACAAAACCACAGCTTAATGTCAGAGGGCTGTATTCACAATTGTCAAAAAAAGTGTTGATTATTAGCGGGATGTTGAGGAAATGAAAACAGCTGAACTAAACCGCGAGAGTCGTGCAGCAGCCAGACAGTTTACGGTGTGCACACAGTAGAGTTATTCTGAAGTTCATCTTCCAATAAGGCAGAGGTTGCAGGCATTTGTTTCATATAATGACCGGGTAATTGCCTCCGCAAGACAAACATTACGCAGGCCACATGTTTGGGATGACTTCATATGGCGTAACGAGAAGAACGGTTGACAACCGCTAACAAACACACACTGCAGTATTCAAAATATGAAACAAACTCTGTGGTGAAAACAATAAGTGTGTTTCAGTGTGTTTCACCTCAAAAACTCTGCGTCTGCTCAGTGTCTTGTAGCACAATGGACCCCAGAAGCTAACAGTGCAGCAGAGAGGCTGCTGTCACTGCCCTATAAGGTTAATAACACAGCAGAGCATGACCCCTTACTTTGTTATCCACAGGCACACATACATGCTTTTTAAATTCATTATTTTATGCTAAAGTGATGCAAAAGTCTGTAAAAAGTCCCCCGTTCTCTGTTCATTCAATGGAAAAATCGAATTTTGATCAAATCGGCCACCCGCGAATTGAAACTGAATCAAATGGTGAGATTGACACCAAGATTCACACCCCTAGAATAAGCCTTCGGCAGGTAAAATTGAAAGAAAACTCAACCCCTGAAAAGGGTTTTATTCTTCCCGACACGACATGTTCTGCCTTCTGTGCTAAATCCTGTTACTTTTACTTTACAGCACACGGATCAATAGTTTGTTTTCATTTAATCCATTTTATGAAATTCCATCATTTGTGCTTTAACACTGTTGTCATGTCAACATGTAAAGTGTGAAGTGAATTTCATATGTTCGTCATCCACCATCTGTGCGCACGTCAATCTGTCACACAAACACAGAAAGCACCCAAACAAACATCCGGGCAAAGTAGCATCAGTCTTCACTCACACACACCTGCACACACACCTGCACACGTGCATATGCACATGCTAAAATGTCACAGATATAAATCATACACACATATGAAAGCACAGATGCACAGTAAAACATATTCACACACACATACACACACACTCGTGCAGCAAAGATGTTGCCGTGCAGATGTGTGTGTTGAATTGCACAGGATGCGACGCTACACATGAGTGGTTGTCACGGCGTTTGGATGACAGATGTAGTACTCTGGTCCAGGCTCTGTTCCAGACACAGACACACACACACACACACACAAACACACATGTACACAGCTAAAGCCACTCTTCATTTATCAATAATTGGTTTTTAATTCCATTTGGCAGCCAGCAGCGCGAGCGGCAGAACAACGACAATAATTAGTCCATCAGAGAGAAAGAAAAAGAAGAAGGGGTAGAGATGGGAGGCAAAGTTTCAGCAAGCGTCTCCGAAGTGACGGAAACCCACCTGACCACTGATCAGATGAAAAGACTGAATGGTGAGGTGGGGGAAAGAAAATATCAGCTCTGGTTGTTGATGAAGGTTCTCAGTCATCCAGGTCATGGTAATTCTGGCGTTAGGTCAGTTAGAATGAGCTCTGGTTATGTCCAACACACAAAGCTGATTGTTGGAGGGTATGAACGACTGGACAGGTTGACGGATATTAGAAAAAAAAAATAGAACTACAGTAGATACATCATTGTGGCAAACTAAACTTTTTAAATCACAACATTGCATATATAAACTTGTGAATCAAATCGTGATGACGTATAGGGTGCAGGCCATACAGACGGTTCACTAACAGCTCAGTATTAATTATAAAATAAACTCAACGGAAAGATTCAAGTGAGATTGTAAGTTACTGGTCCCTGTAAAGAAACAGCCCTGCAAGTAACCGAGGTTACGTGTAGATCAGAGCAGCCTATTCAGACACTTGTCTTCCTATCTCTTCCTGGTCTCATGTCATGGCCCTGCCCCTTTTGCCTGAAAGCCGTCTCTCTGATTTAACTGGCAGTAAATGCAAATTCAGGGATCTCTGCCAACTTAGTAGCATATAACAAGAATACCATATTGATTTTTATTGGATATAGTGGATGTGAGTGTCCTTTTAGTCCCAGTCTCCATCAATACACAGCGCCGTTATTGAATGTCCAGGGAATTAATTCACTTTATATTGCTGTTTTATAGTCTGTCCAATGAGAAGTAGAACCACTGTCTCTACTTTGAGAGCCATTTGTGCTTAATTATATAACCGTACACTACAAGCTGAGAGCGGGTGAAAACAGACTGGGTTTGGCTCTGCTTACTTCATGCTGTTCATGAGATTCATTATTAGAAGGTAGAAGCTCAATTTATGCAAATTATTAACGTTAAAACACCCTCTGCTTCTGTAGAGTCGACAAATCGGTAAATCAAACTCCTCTCTAAAACTAGGTGTTTTATAGTACAGCCTTATTTTTGCATGGTAAAAGCTGTAGTTATAACATGATTTACAGCAACATCATTAACTAGCCTGTGATGAGATGTTTGCCAAAGATGACCAAGTCTCACGGTTTGCCAATTTAATGCTTTCTGCAGACAACCCAAAGCCAGAGACCTCCTCTTTTACTGCCCCTCAGTCTTTGAGGAAGTACAGAAAATCATAACCTTTGGGATTTTTTATTGTCTGACATGAAAAATGTTACATTGTGACTTTCAGGTATGTCGCTACTAGCTGTTTTTAATCTAACGCCAGCACTTTCACTTTTCAAAGTGACATGTGGTGGCTCTCATCTATTCCTTTAAACAAAATATTGTGATTTTGATCAAAGTCTGGCTGCACAGTATGAGTTTATACCAACTGACCTGCTGCCCACTGTTTAAATTTCACTTTATCCTGATTACCCTGGAAATATGGTGGGAACTTTTCTGTCTACCCTGGACTCCCAAACTGTTGACTTACACAGTTTGTCCGGCAATGTCTTCAGTCGCAGTCTTTGTCTTCTGCTGCTCCTGTTTGGGTAACTCATCGTCGGGAGCCACTCTTCACTGTCGGGGTATTTCTGGGCTTGTTCACTACAGTCTCACTCCCATCTTGTCAAATAGCAACGTTTGGTCAGTGCCAGGCTGCTGCCATGCTGCCCTGCCACTGCTCTGCCACCCAGCCTGTCAGCTATACAGAACAAGCCCAGAGACACTGCAGCTGCATGGTGGTGTGTTTAGTGGGGCAAGTTCAGCTCACAATTTGCTACACCAGCTCCACCGTGCTGTTTGTTTTAAACACTTGCAAGAAAAATACAACCCCAGTCCAATGTTACCTTACAGCTACTAAACATGGAGTTTGGAAAAAGTAGTGTCTCAGTTACGCTGACAGAGATTTGGATTGCCCTGCACCTAGGGCTGACTTGTCTACTGTACAACCAGAGGGAGGGAAGGAGCTCAGTGGGTTACAAGAGACACGAATTAGCTATCTCCTGTATGCTCAGTGGATGACTGTACTTAAAGAGCTGTGCTTGTTTTTTTCCCACCCAGTAAACACACTGCATACACAGAGCTATATGATATCACAAACCGTAGTTACTATGATTTAAGGAGAAAACAGCAGGCCTGGAGGCAAATGAGTAACACACTTTTAATTAAACCCAAAATGTAGCATTGACATTAAAAGGTCCCGTGGACTCTCTGTAGACAGTGATCATTTTTGTGACACTGGACGTGCCAACTGACAGGACACCCCAAAGCTCCTGGATCAGGTGTTGGTACTCATCCTCAACCAGATTCAAGGAGCAAAACTCTTCAGTTTTTTACAGTGGCAGTGAGGAGGAGGACGAGACACAGCGCTATAACAAAATGCTTAAGAAAATTCATCTCTGAGAAACGGGTTAGCTAATGTTACACATACAAACGGCTCACTCTTCTCTGCTGGGCAGAGCGGGAACTTGCGGGTGCGGCCAGCTAAAGAAACACTTCTGAGCATTATCAGTGGGTCACATAACCAAGAAGTCATAAAGCAAGAGAACTGTTTTGCCGTATACGCCAAGTGAGCAAATCTCATTGAACCAAATAGGCACAATGTTTGCATTTGGTATTTTCGTATATATCTATGGACGAACCACATATAAAATGTAATGGTATTCCAACAGCTTCCCACAATAACAAACAGTTCAGTTTGTGCCTCTCATGCTTCGAGTGACTCTTCAGACAGCAGCAACCTGCAAATGTACAGTGTCTGGTTAGGCCGTTAGGTGTTGATATGGTAGTTTATGTTCATTGCTTCAATTTGACGTACTTTGTTTTCCCCTTCTGTAAACTAGAACTGTTAGGGTGAGTGGAATTTAGCCTCCAGACTATTTCTCACATCCCAGCATGTCCAAGAACAGCTCCAACTTCCTGTCCTAATGATGAGCTCCTCATGGCCCTGCAGACGTTCATTATGACATCATACTGTATAATCAGCGTTAAATTCGCCGAGCCTTTAATCCTCCACCGAGATGATTCCAGATTGTTCCTCCACTCTGGCCTCACTCCATTACATTTGATTCATATTAACACTATAGATTTAATTCTAATTAATTTCATTAGTCAAATTGGAGCTGCAGAACGTGGCTCTGACTGGTGTGACCTATGACCTTTACATTTTTAGAACAGCAGATTGCAGACAACACTCGACCAGCGGGATGTGACCTTATTTAGTTTAATCACAGACACACACACACACACACACACACACACACACACACACACATACACACACACACACACACACACACACACACACACACACACACACACACACACACACACACACACAAACAGAGCAGACAAAACAGACAAAAGTGTTTCCTTCTATCCACCTTCTTCCCCACCAGCACACACACTCAGATGTTTCAACCTCAGCTGCTGACTGTGTTAACATGTGTCAACACCGTCAGAGATGAACCACAGAAATGTCAGGATCACCAGACTGTGAGTGTGATAACTGAGACAGAGATATAGATAAGGAAACATGTTTACAACCAAAGGTAATCCAAATGAAATTAAAACCAGTTTAACTGACATATGTTAATTAAATACAGGTAGTCCTCAATCAAAACACTGGTTAAACAAAAATACGCATTCTGTTTATTAAAAGAAATGGTAATTTGTCTTCAATGTCCAATTTGAATGAAAATTAAACTCTGACACCTTGAGGTGGCACCCAACCCGACCCACAATTCCAAAGCGTCACTATTTGCCAAGTTGTGAATGACACTTAAAAATGGAGTTTCTAACAAATCAGATCATTGAGAAAATGCCAAACATGTGAAACGACATTTAAAAATATAAAGAATTCTTAGAAACTGAAATGTACAGCATTGTGTACATTACAAATGACCAGAGATGCTGTCTTTCTTTAAGTATCTGTGATATGTATCTTTTTATACACCTATATGCACAGGTGATGCAAGAGCTTGACTTACCTTACATGACCAAGCCATGATCATTAGTAATGTAATGTCACATAATAAGAGTAAACAGTCCCGTATTACCACTTATTTTTGACTACAGTGCCAACGCAGCTGCAACTCCAGTTGTACAGATTATTGATAAAACAATTACATTTTTTTGCAGTAGACAGCTACAGTAGAGAGATCAGTGTGAGTCTGAACTGTGAACACACTGTTTTTTGTTCTTTTTGTTGACTAAACTCCTGACTCGGATTGTAATTTTGGTCCATATGTGGCTGAGTTTAAACCTCACCTGGCCAGACAGATTTACACTGGGGAGAATGTGTGTGTGATGTGTGTGTGGTGGGGAGTCCTTTCATAGCCGCAGGGCCAGATGTTCATAGTAAGCCCCCATCCCTCCCTCCATTTTTTCTCTCTCTTTCACAGCTCCTACTTCCATCCCTTTCTCTATCTTCCTTTTTTCATGTTATACTCATCTATCTATCTATCTATCCATCTATCTATCTATCTATCTATCTATCTATCTATCTATCTATCTATCTATCTATCTATCTATCTATCTATCTATCTATCTATCTATCTATCTATCTATCTATCTATCCCTCTTTCCCTTACATGGTACAGTGTCCTGTAACAGGCTGAATAGACTGTGCCATTACAGAACAAAAACAAAAGTTTACACACACAAATTACAATTTGGGATTAAAAAGCAGATATAGCTTCACTCCTGTTTATCAACCTGACTGCACCAGCAATGTGCTGAGAGGATCTCCGTGTTCAGTGATTTCACCACATTATTGTAATGCTGACTGCCACCTGGAGTAGGATGGGAAATATACTTCACTTCATGAATGTATCACCACAGTGAGGCAAGCAGAAAATTAGCAAGCAATAATCACATAAACAGTATTTATCAAGACCTAGTCATTTGTGTCAGACATTTAATTGGGGAGTTTCTGCATATTATATATTTTACGTGTAGATAACACAGTTTCAGTGGGATGGTAATGATTGTCTGTTGTGTTGGAGTAAGGAACTGTTAACACTATGAACAGTGAGTCAGAAAAAACATATTAACATGATAATGGCAAACCATGGAATCCATCTGCCCAAAAAATCTAATTCCCCATCCAAAGAATAATGACAAGTAAATGCGCATTTTCATTATTAACTACTGTGCAGCCACTTCCAACTAAATTCCTGTATTTGTGCACGTATTAAGCATTTAGGTACAGTTAACAACTACACTGGTCCCTTCCTTTCTCCAAATCATGAACAGTCAGGGGTCTTCAGCCCTGAGTGAACTGTGTGTCTAATATTTTGACACATTATGAGTTGTGGCTTGAAAACGGAAATGTAATGAAATGTAAACCTGAAGGTTTTAGGATAATCCATTTCCCATACAGTCAGCTGGTGAGAAAATATGCTCTGCTATCTGATCCCTCAAACACACGCACACACACACACATACATACACAGGAATCGTGAGCAGCTGCTGTGGACTGAGAAAGACGGACATATACAGAAGATGTAATCACAAGGAGAAACAGTGTTGGTCATCTTCCTCTGCCGTGGGAAATCCTTCTTACCAAGTTAAAGTTTGTATCAACCATTAATATACTTCGTCTAAGTCAAGAGAAACATTTTGAAAAGACTGTTTCTGAGCTATTTGTTTGGTGTGATGTAATACAAGGGTCAATGCAGTGAGACCAAAAAAAACACACCCACAAAAGAGCACAGCTATTTGAAATGTTTAATTTTAAACAACATAACAGTGTTCCAAATTTATCAGGTCATCAGATACAGATGCTGCTTCGTCACACCTCTCACCATGTCATAGAGATGTACAAGGGACCCTTGAGGCTCTGCAGAGAGGAGTGGGCTGGGGGTCTGCACTGACTTTTGTGAGCGCGGCCCATCCACTGAACCAGAAGTTTCATTCTAAAGGTCCCATATTATGAGAAACACGTTTTCTCTGGTATCTACATATATAAGCTGGTCCTCCTGCCAATTCCCAGAATGAGGAAAACAAGCGATTCCTGCATGGTCTCTGCAGCCCACCCACTGGTAACACAGCGCTCCTACAGGCTGTTCAGATTCTGCTCCTTTCACTACATTACGAAAAGAAGTCATTTTCATAGGCCGGCCTCCTCTGCGTGGTGATAGGAGATATCAGAGAGAGGGGCGTTCATCCCTGAGGTGAAGTTCTGAGGGTCCAGCAGTAAGATAGCAGTGTTTCACAATGTCGTCACTCAGAGTCAGACATGCAGATTACTCTGTTGTTGGTTGTATAAATCAACATAAGTGCCTATAATCTGTCCCAGCTACAGAACAACAGAAAAGACAGTGGTTGCGTTTCATTTTTTAACAACAACATGGCCAGGCACAGAAACAGCCTGCTCTCACTTGAACAACTTTTAGACAGCTGATATTCAGGACCATAGATGGGTTTGGAGCAATTCATTTCGAATACAGTGTTGTTGGACCTCTGACAGCTGTGTGAAACAGTATAATATGGGACCTTTAAATTGTTGTGTTTCTTAATTAATCAGAAATTGATATAATATAAATGTAAAAATATCAGCATGCTGATGGAGATTGATAAAAAAAAAAACAAAAAAAGAAACACTCTTTTAGTGTCAGAAATGTAGTGATCTACTGTTAGCAACGTGAGCATTCTAACTACTTTAGAATGGTAAATTCTGCAATTACCATATCAGGGTTTATCACATGTACTTGAAGATTTCAGTGTCCAGAACAAATGGGAGGAGTTCCAGTGAAATGTTATTTGCTGCGATGCTGTGCATCACCAACCCAAAGTGTGTTTGTATTTGATGACCTTGGAGTTACACTCAACAATTAACTACATTCCTACTGAATCACTCTTTGCAGCTTTCATACAATTCATATTGTTCATGTTGTGCTTAGGTGGAAATACTTTCAGCATACAATACGACTGGGGAGATTTTAAGAAGTTGAACTTGTGTCTCTTTTTACCAGAATGCTAGTTTATCGGAGCTACTTGAGATTGCTTTAAACTTTCATGTGATGAGAAGTCAAAAGTTGTGACTCACTAATGTTTCGTCTTCATTTTCTTGATTTTTCCGATCTGTTGTAGTTAGAAAGCTGGCTGGACATAAGGGAAGACAGACAGATGAAAACAAAGACAGGCAGAGGTCAGGAGGGTGAGACAGAGCGCTCAACCACCACTTCACCGGTTGAACAGTCTCCACATATTCTTAAATATTTACCCGGTTGCCAGGACAACATTTTTCCTGACCCAGTATTATGACGTCTGGGTTTCCCAGTCTGGAAAATGTAGCTGTGATGAATGGGGGTATCAGATTTAAATCTGACCACCAGTGACATTACGTCTTTGTCTTTCTTTTTTGTTTGTTTGTTTATTTTACCTTGAGTGTGAAACAGGTGTGTGAAAGAACACAGTCATCTTAAAGAAATGTTGAATGGTCAAAGGATAAAGGTTCTTCCCAGTGCATAAACTGCTGTGAAACTTTAGCTTTCATTTATACTCACCTCATTCTCTCAGTGTTTTCTCTTTTTTTTGACAATTTTATGTTATAGATCCCTCAGAATGTATTGTTATTATTAAATATCAAATTAAACTGACTCCGCGGCTCCCCAGAATATGCCTCTTGTATATCACCATTACAATAGAGGTAAGCTCCATTTACCTGCTGATCTTTGAAAGGTCGTTGAACATTTTAACTACCAGAGAAAGACTTTCCCAGCCAGCCTTAAAAAAAAAAAAATTATTGTGTTTCCTGCAGGATGAAGATTTTCAATCCAGTTTTCCGAATCGATATAAAGATGGCTGAGAGAGAGATTATATTTGTCTTTACTTCATTTGTACAACTTTAACCAAACTTGGATGTTATTTTTACATACATTTGTTAGATATGATGTTACACTCACTCACACGGACAGACCACTTTATTAGGTAGACCTCTGTTGGACACCCTTTTGCCTTCAGAATTACCTGAATTCTTAATGGTGTTCAACAAAGTGCGGGCAAAATGTCTCAGTGACTTCGGTCCTTGTTGACATGGTAGCATCAAGAAGTTGCTGCAGTTTCTTGGCTGCACATCAGTGATATGAATTGCCCATGTCACCACATTCCACATTTTAGTTAGTCTTCTTTGCTATTTTTTCTGAATTTCGTTTTGTGTTTAAGGCAGAGACAGATGCTGAAGCAGGCATTCAATAATCTTTGATTCCTTTCATACCTCCAGAAAATAAGTTGTTTTGTTTTGCACTCGTCACGTTTTTGTGCCTCATGGAAGCAAAGTCACCAGAGATGTTATCCCCACCCGGTGCGAGCACGTGCAGAAAGAATGTATTTATTCCAGCTAGAGAGAAACAATCAGATTACCACCCCTTTCGATCTGGTTTACATGAGGCATTTTTATTCTGACTGGGATTTTTTTTTTTGGATAATAAGTGGAATATTAGGTTCCTGTAACCACAGCTACTGTGTGCTTTAGTGAGTTCCACCAACAAAAATGAGCTAGAAGACCCACCTACATCTTTCACAAAATCAGCTTTGTGGGAAAATGTTTGGTGTGATCAGACGAGGACGATGTGTCAGCGTCATTGAACAGTTCTATGTGCATGATAATCCGTCAAATGTGCTATACTGGAGTCCAACAACTTCTACCTGCTGTTTTTATTCAGCCTCTTGATGTGAAAGCAGACAGGGCCAAAGACTTTACTGAAACAACTGACATAAACATTAAAGAGAGTGTATGTTCACCATTTACTGCTCAATGCACTACAGGCCGCGGACTATCTCAGGTGGAACTAGGTGAGACAAACTGTAACTTACACAGCTGTCTGCTGAAAATACATTAAAAGAAAGCCTAGCATAATGAATTTACAATGTATTGATTTGATCCTGTAGTATTGAACTCACACATAATGGTAACCACAAAACCAAGGCATGTACCGATTAGTGACTTGCGTATTGCTTACAACCCTACTCCTGACACATCATCATACACCTGAACTACAAGTTCTGAGGTAGTTTCATGGCTTCTGCTGGATTCAATTACACATCAGCTTAGTGCACCTAAAATGACCATGTTATTTAATTTGCTATGTCATGTTATATTTTCATTTATGCAATATGATGCAAAATGTTGGTGAATCAATTTGTCAGAGATTACTAATTAAGGGACAAAATGCAAATCAATACATTTTAGGGTGATTTAAGCTAAGGGGACAATTAGGTTAAGGTAAGGGTCAGGATTAGGCATGTAGTGGTTATGGTTTGGGTAAGTCTCCATGAAATTAATGTAAGTCTATGTAATAAAAGTGATGAAAACACAACTGTGTGTGTTACACTTATTAGCAGCCTGTTGATAGAGCAGGTGCGTGATCTGTAGTGGAGCCTAGGTTCAGTCCTTCAGTCAGTTGCGTAACAGCACTAATCATTTTTATCAGCTTCAGAACGCAGTCGCTAATTGGAGAGACACGGCAAATACAGCTGGACCTGAGCTCTCTGATGTCAAACAGACTGAGAGGGACCTGTTAAGATTCTCTGTTTAATACCTCCCACTCAACTTATAGAAACAGGTCAGGAGACCCCACACACACTACTGGATGACACAAATCAACTCTATAACCAGCTTTACAGTTTGAATTTAGCAAATCATGAAAACACCGTGAGCGCACACGTAAACATTTCCTCTAGGCCACAGCGTAAGACAGGTCCGTCTATTATAGCGTTATTTTTTTGGGCTGCTGTCATGCCATTGGCCATCTCCTTGAGGATGGATCCAATGAATGCTCATCTTACAGTTGGAAGAAAAATGAATACAGTAATTTTAGACCGTGTGTTGGAAGCTGTCTAAATGGGTTAACACTGAAGATGAACAGTCTGGTTTGAACCATCTGATGGAATGAAAATCTTAAACCAGTCAAGAACGTCACTGTTTTGTGTTTTTAAGAATGTTGGATAATTCCCAGATATTCTCTGGGTTTCAGAAAAAAGCAATCACATTTAATATGACATTCAAGAAAATCCATTGCTAGATGTAACCCAGTTGTGAAAGTGATTAAACTTTCAAACACTTTTTTAATGTTATGATCATACAAGCAGCCAATAATCAGCACTGCACATTTAAACACAATTCACATATCTGTGTATGATAATAGCAGTGAAGAAAACTGGATGGGGCAAGATGGTAATATGACATCTTGACATGGAACACACAATTGTGTAGTGCTGGCCTAATGGATTTTTTTTTTCTTTCATGCGGCCCTTCCATTCTCTTGCATGCTTAAGGCAGAAAAGTGACATGAAATTTTGCAAATGTGCATCAGTAGAGACATACACAGTATACTTACTTTAAAAAATATACTTACTGTATAAAATACACTTTCCATAGAAGAACACAAAATAAAATCAGTGCAACAGAAATTCTTGCTGCCAGTCCGACACTTCGAATAATTGTCATTTGCTTTGTGGTTAAGCTATAGTAAAGACACATTTCGTTCTGTAATGGTCATTGTGCAATATCAGGGTTATTGAACGCATTTTTTGCTTTGTAACCAGTTCCAATGTCTATTCCACTATTCTGTGACACAAATTTCTGGTTTAATCTTTCTAACCTGATTATGACTAGCCTTGCATGCCTCTGAGCCATCTTTTAGTTTTATCAGAACAGTAATCCTGATTCTTATCAGGACCTGCTGACCTCATCAGGCAGGTTACCTGCAGCTCCAGGAGTCCTGCAGGTGAAGCCCATTTAAAAACCTGCAGCACGCTGCGTTCAGGGTTCGTGCGTCGGCTGCAGCTGTCAGCCTGCATGGAGCTGCACGCTGCAGTAGAGCGTTAGCAGCTGTTGATTGGCAGCTCTAATGACATGCAGCAGTATTCAAACCAGAACGGAGAGAGGAAGAGGCTGGTATTTGGACCGGTGCCAACAACTCTCTCCCCTCTTTTTCTCTCCTTCTCTTCCTCCTCTCCTTTGTGTCTCCTTTTTCCATCTCCTACTTTTCTACTACTCCTACTACTCTACTACTCATCCAATCATCCCATCCTCTCTTCCATCGTTTCCTGTTTCTTTATTCCTCTTTTGTTTCTTTCTACCATATTTGGTCTCCTGATTCCCTTCCTCCCTCAATTTCTGAGATCTTTCCATTTTCTTCAACCTTCATCCCTCCTTCTTGTCCATTTTTTATGTTGTTCCTCCACTTTCATTTCCATCTTTGTATTTTTTTCCTTCCTTTCTCAGTTTTCCCTCTTATAATATGTTTGCTTTCCTTGCGTTTACTTGCCTTCATTCACATTCTCTGTTCTTATTTCCTTTCGCTCTCTCCTCTTCTCTGTCTTTTCCTTTTTCTAATTTTCCCATCCATTTCTTTCCACCCCTCCTTTTTCCATTCTTGCGTGTGTGCGTGTCTGTGTGTGCGTGTTGCTGACAGCTGCAGATCATTAGTGTAGCAGGTAGATACACACATAGACACACACACTTTGCAGACAGACACACTGCTGCACCTGGCCTATTGCACACATTGTGTGTTTCCGTGTGTGTGTGTATAAGAATGAGTGTGCAGAGCTGAGCATGACAGAGATAAATAAACAAAAGATTAAAAGATTCCAAACGTGCTTATTTTTAGTCTCTCTCACTCACACACACACACACACACACACACACACGTTCAGACACAGACTATAACCTCTGTGTAGTTAAGAGACCCAAAACAGGGTGAGATTAATGTTGCTACCTGCCACCAGAGACCACTGCACATACCCCGCCACGTGCAGGAAACACACACACACACAAACAGATACACTGTATCTGCTGACGTCTACATTTCCATCGTGGATTTTATGCTAAATATGCATATCTTAATTGCATTATCTGAAATAATTAGCCAGTGTATTTTTCTTTCCCTCTCGTCTGTCCGCGAGCTGAGCAAACAGCGCCGCTCTGTAGGGGGCGGGGCCCCGCCCGGCGCAATCACTTCGACCAAATTAATCCAGTCCCCCATCGCTAATTATTATCAGTTATGCTGCGCGGTTACACAAACTGAGAGCCAGGGGCATAGAGAAGGACACAGTCCTTCCATTCCTTCTGTCCACCAGCTTTGTCAAAATGCAACAGAAAAAAAAACAAGTGAAACAAAAATCAGAGGAGAGGAAGGACAGAAGGGATGGTGGGAAGTTGTGAGGTAGTGATGAAAAGTTCTTCTTTGTTATCATTAACAACATGATGGGGAAAGAGAATAAGAGTTGGAGAGAGGGAGAGAAGGAAAGACATGAAGGATTGGTATGAAGATGGGAAGAGGGGAGAAGGTGTTAGGGGAGAAAGGAGGCCAGGAGGGACAGGGACGGAAGGCGACAATGGAAGGGGTAACTTAACATTTACTAAAAAGGAGGAAAAGAAAGCGAGAAGAAAAAAATTAGACAAGGAAGGGTGTCAAAATTAAATGTCAGGAGAAAAAACAAAAATCACACTGGCAAAATAGAAGTAAGATCATATATTGTAGACCTGGGAAAATATATTCAGTGGTTGAAGAGAATGAGGCCATACATTTAATTCGAAGGTCTATCGTAAAAATCATTTCAAAGATAATGTATGCAAAATTATTGAAAAAGTGAACTGAGTTCTTTCAGTGTGAAACATCAACAACAGCTGCTGTTTCCAAAAGGATGGAGGGGGACTGTATTTTCAGATTTGATATTTGAGTGAAAAAAAGGAATAAATAAAAAAGTTTACATATGCTGTCTAAATATTACATCTTCTAATGTTGTATTAAACAAAGAAATGATCACAAGCAAAGAAGAGATGGAAATAAGCCTTCCCCACTGCAGTCCATCCTTTGGTGTATTTAGCTGTTTGCTGCCTCTGAGGTTCCAAGAAATGGCCTAAATACAACACACTCAATGACATCAATTAATCACACACAGCTAATGAATATTTCTTTACTTCCCTTAAGCACCGAGCACGTTATCTCCTCCCCGAGGATGGAAAGGTCAGGGTGATACTTAAAGCCTCCATACACAGTCTGGCTTTCTGAAGGGAAGATACCTGTTGAGGCCTTCGGGGGCGCCTTGGAAATCCTGGTCACTGCATGAAAATAAACTTATGATGACGAAATCACTCAGTTGTTAGTTGCTGTTCTGCTCATTTGATAATAATAACTGTATCTGTATAGCACTTTTTCTAAACACACAAAGTGCGAAATTCAACACCCAGTGTCCAAGCAGACACACACATACCAGCACATATTCGTACACAAACACAAAAGCATGATGTAAACATGACTGATACCACAGAAACGAATGTTATTAAAGACTGTGTACAGACTGCCACCAGTGGGAAACAACCTTGTTAGATTCCAAGAGCGTACAAATCAGTCTTTACTGGTTTCACTAAAGAATTTGGAAGGTTTTACATACAGTTTTATATCATTCCAGGAGCACTGTAAAACAAAAGTATGACTGGAGGTTGAAGTGAAAAGATTAAAGGAGCTGTAATGGTCGTTAAAGGTGCAGCAGGCAAGAGAGACAGTCGACTGTTGCATATCATGGTCATCAGATACTGGCACTAGGGATTGGTGTATAAGTAATTGTTGATGTGAAGACCTAACACCATCAACAACTCCAAAAGAATCAGTTTTTGAGAACCTCTGGGGATGAAAGTCTTTCTCCTTTTCCTAGAATGACCTACTGCACCTTTAAAGTGTGAGAACATAAAGGAGTAGGAGTGGTAATTGAAAATCAGTTGAGGTGTCATTAGATGTGTACAGAACCAGAGTGTGCTTCTTCCATCTGTGTGTACAGAAGGAAGAAGATGAAATTGTATTTGAGTAGGAAGCACAGAAAATAGTGTGGTTGTAAGAATATAAGCAGCGCTTCACCAGCTGCTCCACAGCAGCACTCCGCCTCGTCGCGTATCTGCTCCACCCCAGTTCCAGCAGTCCGGACCCTCCCAGACCAGAGACGTAGAGCTTCTCTTTCCGCAGGATCATGAGGCACGATGCATCTGAATTCCACACAGAGTAGACAGGAAGTCACGCACTGAAACAACAACATAACATACAGATCATTTTCAAAATAAGAAGCAGTGAAAGCACCGACAGAAGCAAACGTTCATGCACTGAACTGCGGTAAAGCTAGCTGTAATTGTTGCAGGCGCTGGTGTTCCATTAGCTTCTTCTGTAGCAAATTCACATTATTCGAAAAAAAATATATGAAGACTGTTATTCCTACCAGGGTGGGTTGGGCTCTACCTCCTTAGGATTACACAGACACAGAGTAGTAAGATGGCCCCACCCAAATCTAACTCAACCTAACACAACAGCCCTGTAAAAATAAAGTTTATGAACTTTATGAAGCTTGTCATGTTCTGGTTTTGTTGACTCTGTCAGGTAATGAGGTCATTCAACTCTGTGGTCATCTCTCACGGTTTTAATCAGCTGAGCTGAAAGGTGTCTTGTTCAACCTTACAGACATAATGACGGGGAAGTGATGGGCAAAAGCATGAAACTGCTCCAGTGGTTATGAGTATGATTTGTGATACCCTTTATAGGCGCCAAAGGCCCCAACTGCAGTGGATCATGGGAGAAAACATGACTCCACTTCCTCTCAAGTGACCATTCTGACTTATTCTGTAGATGGCGTACTTGTAATGGACCTTCACTCAGAACCTACAAGCTGATGTAGGTCAGATCCACTGTTCCGCTCTGAATGATTATTGGCTGTTCGGCTGCCATGACAACCAACCATCCCCCCCCAAAAAAACCAAGAGGCCTGGGAACAATGTTTCTGTTTTAGAGATGCAGACCAACACTCCTGCATCCGATCGCAAGTTAATAGCTGTTTTACATGGTCACCGGCACCCTCGTTTAAGGTGTTTCCTCCTCACCGGGCCACCTACGGCTCAGAATCCATCCTGAGCGGTCCACCTTAACAACACTCTGCCTGGCACTCAAACAAGCTTTGTTTACTGACAGGATTTGGCAGTCAGCCATTTTGTTTTTGCACATTTACATAAACACCAAATGGTGCCTGTTTCCTGTGTGTGTGTGTGTGTGTGTGTGTGTGTGCGTGCACGCGGGGGCCCCGGCTAATTCTCTCCCTCGTCGCTGCAGATGAAAATCGGAGGCAGTTTGAGATTCATTAAAGCGCGGCGGCTGCCTGGACGCCGTTTTCCTGCAAAAGCCGATGAACTTGACACAAATGCTCACGAGCTGCAAGTTCATCTCTCCGTACCTTAATTTAGTTGATTACTAAATTATGCAATGACCCAGCCAAAGACATCGGGAGGAGGGGGGCTTTTGCTGCCAGTGATTTTTCCAGAATTGCCCTGTTTTTAGAAATACTTCCTGCTCGCCGTCACCCCGGGCTAAACATGTGTGCCAGGCAGCACAGCAGAAAATAAATGAAGAAGTTTCTCTTCCCCCCCTCCCCTCCAGTGGACTGTGCTATAACCCTCATACATCAGGTGGACAGGGATACATACCATCAACTCAGTATTATTAATCTGACCACTTTAAGCCGCCTGTACACAAACATATACAGCGTTTCTGCCTTTAATGTGTCTTAAACCAGGTTCAAACTGCTTTTAACTGGTTGAAGATGAACTATTTATACTCAGCTGTTCCATATAGCCTCTGAAGGGGTTTCTCCCAGAGTCTTGTTTCAGTTGCGGGATGTGTCAACTGTGAGGATTTGTGACCATTTTTTTACATTTTTGCGGAAAGTCTGAGCTTTGAACAGACTCAGTCTAAGCCGCATATGTGAGGGGATTATCCTCCCACCCGCTATTTCAATAACCGTCCATGGAAATAAATAACACACTTAAACATAAAATTTAAAAGTCATTCAAGTCACCTCGTCTCAAGTCAATTCACAAGTCTTTGACTTCCAAATTGAGTCTCAAGGCATCAAAAATTGACTCACGTCGCCACTGTGACTCCATTCCATATCTCTGCCATTTCTCTTATCTGCTGCAATGTGTTCAATATTTAAATAAAATGCGTAACTTTATTAAGCCCTTAAGTGAAGCCGCATGGTCTCCTATGCACAGTAAAATAAATAAATAAATAACAAAACAAAGGAAAGCCAGTACAACCATCACAACACCACATGTGGCTAATTAGCGTATAGCTCAGGAGCTAACCACTAAACTTAACCAAACAAAACACTCTGGCTTTGAAGTATTTAAATATACAACAAGCCGATAAATAGTGTTTGTGTAAGTGGTGGCTGCAGTGTCTGATGTGTGTGAATGGGTGGTCCTTCAGTCTGAGAGCACCATCCATTTTTTACCGTTTGCTTTGTTCCTGCACAGCTCATTCCTCAATCCCTCATCCATTCGTGTCTCTCCACGCAGTGTGTTCACCACAAACTTGTTCACTGTGAAGTCTATCCGTTGCATCTCGGCACACACTGTAGATGTTCTACTACTTGTTTTTGGTGGGTAGATTCAACCCAACAAAGTGCTGACATGTTTCCAGTTGTTGCCATTCATTGTAAACCTGTTTGTATTTGTGACTACTCTATGGTTAAAAGTGCAATAAGGAACTTTTTGTTTTTTAAAGTATATTTTTTGCCTTTATTGATAGTTCAGCTGAAGAGGTGACAGGAAACAGGATGAGAGGGAGAGACACGCAGCAAAGGGCCCCAGACTGGGACTCAAACCCACATCCACCGCATATGGGACACCCACACTACCAGCTGAGCTGAACGGTGCCTCCACTAAGGAATTTTTGACTGGTCATGAAACTCTGTGACCTGTATAAGCCAAGAGGACGGTCAGTGAATAATTGATCTTATAGAGGCTGGATTGGATAGGCCACTATTTTTAATGTTGAGGATGAACTGAGGAGTCTCCCAGCCTGACGAACAATGATGATCTCTAGTCTGGCGGGACGGCACCGAAAATATTTGCTCCACTTCTATGAACAAATGAAAGTTTCTTGTGAACACAAATTTGGTTAGCATTCATAACCACACATTGTGCTTTACTTTATGTACGACACACTACTTCCTGCATTGGCATTGAATGTTGGGCTCGGGCATTAAATCACGACATGTGGAATCATCCTATCTGAATGTATTGTCCATAGGATATCAGGCCAGATCAGCTGTATCATTCTTTGCTTCCTCTTGAAAGTTACTTCACTGCAGGTTTACACACTGTTAAATGTGTCGGTTGTATTTATTCACTGTGCTGCACACCATAAACTTTACTGTCGCACTCAGTCACAGTAAATCCATTTTTGTGATTCTTCACCGAGAAGTGTCTTCATATTTATTCATAGCTCCCACACACACTTTGACTTCTACTTCCTGCTCTCAGTTATTATGTATGATCATTTTTTTTAGATCTCGGTTAGATTACACATGAATAGACTCCTGTAGACGTTCATTTTCCTGTGTTTTTTATTTTCGTCTGGAGGTGAGATGTTTTTTTCTTCGTAAGCCCGTCGGGTTGTTGTGTTTGGTTTTTTTTGTTTTCTTTTTAAATTTCACCGTCTGAATTCATCCTCTCCCTCGTCTCTCTGTTTATTCACAACTATGTGCGATTGCATGTTTGCGAGTGTTTGCGCGATCTGTGAGGTGATTTATGTTTCTTTCTCGCCTTTCACAGGTACATCAGCAAGGACTGTCCAATAAAAAGGTGAAGATTCTGTGAACGCCCGACAGTGGCTTGTTTCTAAACAAATTAGCCTCTTGACGTAACATCAGATTGCTCCCTTCCTTCCTTCCTTCCCTCCTTCCTTCCTTCCTCTGCTCCCTGTATTCTTCCTTCTTTCCTTCCTTGTACTAAAAAAAAAAATCACTTCCTCCCTCCCTTCCTTTCTTCCTTCCTTCCTTCCTTCCTCCCTCCCTGTGTTTCCGCTCTGATGAAGGCTCCCATCTCTTCAGGCTGTAATTAAGCAGCTCTGCCTCTGTCTCTGCGTTCAGTCATGGGTGGCTCATTGTGCACATGGATTCCTCTGCAACGCTTAATTGGCTAAACATTGTTTAGCCCACTTAGTCAGTTTTTCCTCCTCTACTTTTATTATTATTATTATTATTATTATTATTATTATTATTATTATTATTATTATTATTATTATTATTATTATTATGACCGAACCCAGCATGCTTCTCTCTTTCTCAGCCTGTTTCTCCGTCAGTCAGATGAATGGCGCTTGTCCTTGCCACTTTCTCTATCTATGTCATGTTTACTTCATCTTTTTTTTTTTCTCCGGCTCTTTCCCTCCTCTCTCTGTTTCCCTCTCCGTCCTCCTCTCATCTGGCCGCGCTCCAGATCCGGCAGGGTTTTAGCCCGTGGTCCTAATTGTCAGGACGAGGGTGGATCCTGTACGAGACGGCCATATGGTGCCTGGCTACAGGGCGAAACTCCCCGGGCATTTTAAGGTGAATGTTTGCGAAAAAATGGCCACACTGCAAAAGAAAAATTATATATGAGGGCTCATTATATCCCGGGAGAGAAATTTGGTGGAAGGGTGGAAAGTGAAGAGACAACTTGTCTGTTAGATCTTCACCACAAGTGGGTCAGAGCATTTAAAGTTTGTCCTGTGTATGGTGGCCCTGCTGACATCTCTGACTCTTTAGACTCACCTCTCCACTGTCAGACTGATCTGTCATCAGTCTCAGCTGGACTGTTTGACTGTGTCGTAAAGCGAGTATGGGTTCGTAATGAAAATATGTTACTAAAAAAAGGTGTCATGATTTCAATTCTTTGTCAAAAATCAATTAAGGTGAGCTTTCAGTTTCGATTATCAAAAATAAATCGACTCAGTAGTCCCCAGTAGTTGGTGAATATATTATTTGAACCTGATCTCTAACCTTTAACCCTGTCCTGCAAAAAGCCACCAGGATAAAGTCAAGCTGTTGTTGGAAATTACATCCATTTTCTTAAAGAAGGAAATGTATGATGAATATGAAGATGTAAATGACAGCTGACATAAAATCCAATCCTCTGTTGATCTTTACAAGGTAAATCAAATTGGGGGTTTTCTAGAATTATGACACCATTATTAAGTTTAGAAACAGTTCCCATGGTTGTTTACTGCTAGTAATCTTTTTTTATTTTAACATAAGGACTAAAAATGTGACTAATGGAAAAACTATGTAAATACTTTCTAATAAAAATTTTGGATGCTGTTTAAACTTCATTTATATATTTTTTTCTCAGGAATTGTAATTTGTCTTGATTGTATTTAAATACTTATAAACACAATTATTGCATCGACTCCAATAATGGGATAATGATACTGTTAACAACATTTGTATTAATAATGTCATTATTTGTATGTTCGTTAATTTTAAAAAAAATATGTATTTTCATAAAACATTTCATAACACAACTGAAAGCATCTGTGTCCATCAGCTTTTCTCTGGGGAAAAAAAAAGCAAAGCAAAAGTTTTACAGATGAAGTTTGTTCTCCTCCCTGAACTCTGGAAAACTTCTATTCTTTCTTCTTGTGTGTGTGTGTGTGTGTGTGTGTGTGTGTGTGTGTGTGTGTGTGTGTGTGTGTGTGTGTGTGTGTGTGTGTGTGTGTGTGTGTTTTGTACAGTTATGCAGGTATTCTGCTCCATATGTTAACGGTCAGCAGTTCAGCTCGGCTAATATCTACAGAAACACACACGCACACATGCACACACACACACTGCCACTTCACCTCCACAACCATCAGGAAACACAACCTGTTGGTCTCTGACACACACACACACACACACACACACACACACACACACACACACACAAATACAAACTGTCCCACTGTCCCACATGACATCTGCCGGTGTGTGCGTGAGTGTATTGTCCACAGGTAGGGCTGGTGGTTGACAGCATGTGTGTGTGTGTGTGTGTGTGTGTGTGTGTGTGTGTGTGTGTGTGTGTGTGTGTGTGTGTGTGTGTGTGTGTGTTGTAGACATTAAAGGTCCCAGTGGGAACTTGGGATCCAGCTGCTGATTTCAGAACAAATGACATCTGCTGCCACACACACACACACACACACACACACACACACACACACCACCTTACCATCACTACCACCAAGAGTATATATAAACACACAAAGGCACATGCTAACCGGTTGTGCGACACACACGCACGCACACACTTTGGAGTGTAACAGATGTAGTGTGGGCCTGAGACACATGCTCGCCCTCCTCCAACTCAGGTGGTGAGAGAGCAGAGGGTGTCACACACACACACACACACACCGAGATAGAGAGAGAGTAAAGTTATCCTCGGCAGTAAAATGTCCAGAAGACGTCCATTATTTTCCACCATTTCTCTGAACATTATTTTGTTTTGGTCCGAACTAGATTTGATTTCTACACAAAATCAGATACATTTAATTTAGAGTGCAGACAAAGATGTGTGAAGTGTAATACAGTTGCTGTATTATAAGAGGTTGATGAGACCCAATTGCCAGAATAACTGTCAGCAATGTATGTTTCTGCAAAACCACAGTTCACACTGAAATGACAGCAGAGCAGATTTAAAGCTTGGCATCGACAATATGATTGGTTGAAGTAGACCATGGCAAAACCTGGTTGGTTCAACTGAATCATCCATTGTCAGCTGATCACGATGGAAGAGAGAGACGGATGTGAATGATGATACTCATCACTGAACTTCACTTCTGCTTGCACAGTGACATATAGAATATCGAAGGCGTTCATCTTCTCCCCTGTGAACACATGGATTTCCCCCCAGCTGCTCCAGTTTCTCCCACACACTTGGTTATTTGGAATCCCTGTGTCACTGCCCTTGAGCAAGGCACTAGCCCCAGAACTGGAGTTGGTCCGTAAGATGCTGCGCTGTGACTCCTGCTCCTCTTAAATGACTGATTCCTTGGTTCAGGGAGTTGAACCTCTAACCCTGCAGTGTCAGTTTTATACCTTCACATGAAATGTTCTTGTTGTGTTGTTGCAGGAGCACATACGTTTGCTTTTCTTTGTTTTGTTTTTTTGTTTTTTTTTTCTTCAGACAGTCTGGGTTTGAATTTGTGTGTATTGTTTTAATTAAACATATGATTCAGTTTTTAAATGTCTGATGTTTAAGTATCAACATTTCTATGAAAAAATATATGCTTTTAAACGTTGCCTGTTGCCAAATGTTGACAAAAAATTGTGAATTTAGTCTATTATACAGCCGTCCATTTTGTTCGTGTTTGCACAATGCTGCATATTTTGCCCATTTATATGTATTTGTGGTTTCATGTTTGTGTATGAATGCGTGTGCGTGCGTGCATGCATGCATGCATGTGTGTGTGTGTGTGTGTGTGTGTGTGTGTGGGTAGGGAGGGGGGGGTCAGTGGATCAGAGTGGCAGGTGCAAGGATCGTGGCAACGCCCCCGGGTTGACCACCGGGCTCGAACGCTCGCCGCGGCGATTAATCACCCGGCAAAATGCTTCTGATGTGCTGAAGAGGGAATGAGAGCAGCTTCATGTTTCTGCATCCTTCACTTATTGTGTGTGTGTGTGTGTGTGTGTGTGTGTGTGTGTGTGTGTGACAGACAGAGAGAGAGAGAGAGAGAGAGAGAGAGAGAGGTGTATCATTGGAGACATGGTGATGGAAGAATACATGATGCATGTTCATTTCTGGTATTACTGCAAGAACCCCTCAGTAATGCATAACTGTAATCCAGTTACATTTGTCCATCATGCAGTGTGGTCGAGTGTTGTGTTGTTACTTACATTACAGCATAATGGGCTGAAAAAAAAATGCACAGTGACGTTGTGTGGTACAGTACAGTCAGTTCCCCTAGTGAAAAATGTGTCATGCAGTTCACACAGTATGGCAGTCTTACTTTCATATGTATCTACGAGTTCCACCTAAGCGGAATCTTAGACACAAGGCTTACTTTCTTTTTTTGCCTGTTTATGGGCTTTCTTCACCATGTTGTGTCCCTTTTCAAACATTTTCCCAGAATTCAACCTGACATATTTGGGTTGACTTTTTTAGAGCTGGCCCCACACTTGAGACCAAGTTTAAGAGGTTCAAATTAATGACGCTTTATTTTGTGGCAATTAATATTTGTACTCCCTTATATTGTTTCCCTGGTATGGTTTCATTTCTAGGTTGTTATTACCTATCAGGCACAACACTCATCTGTGAAGTGCTGTTTGGGCTGGTTTTCATTGGCTTCTCCATCAGCTTTATGGTATTATATTATTACAGGGACTAGATAAGTGAAGTAATGCATTACAATATAGTAATGTGTAATACATTACTTTTTTTGAGTGTCTAACCAACACTGGTCCTCAAACAAGAACAAGATTATAAGTTGTCATGTTCTGATCTGCCGCCACTCCGGATATAGTTTAAAGGAAAACGGCAGTTTCATACATCTTTGGTTTGATTTTTATAGTTTTTCCATGACACTGACTGTACAACGCCCTATCTAGGCATGGACTCCACAAGATCTCACTTCACTGTCATTCCTGGAACCAAGAATTTAGCAGCCTATCCTAAAGTCCTGTAAGTTGCAAGATTGGGCCACCATGGATCAGCATTAGGGAGTACCTTCACCATGGGTGTACTTTGGCAATGTTTAGGTAGGTTTTACCTGCCAAAGTAAGTTAGTGGTTTATGTGGCTATGCAGCCCCATTGGACCAGACAGCACAGCCAGCCTTCTATCCCCCTGTGCATCAATTTGCCTCGAGGGTCTGTGACTCTCTCTCCTATTCGCCGGTTGCCCTTCTCAGAGCACTTTTGGTAGTTAGTAACAACTGTAGACGGGGAACAGCCCACACTTGCAAATTTTTCCTGCTTCCAAACACATAGACTTCAATAACAAAATGTTCGCTTTCTGCCTAATACATCCCACCCACTGACAGGTGTCATTGTAACGAGATAACCAATGTTATTCTCTTCCCTCGTCAGTGATCATGGCGTTATCGCTGATCCGGGGGCGTAAACACAGACAGTGCGGCTGCAAGCAAGTATGCGCCCAGTAGCAAGCACACCATAACAAAATGATGGCTTGTTCTACAAAAAACTATTAAAACTATTCAAATTAATATTTTCTTATTTCCTTGGTATTTTTGTCATATACAGATGCAGCAAGGAATAATTGCTGGGTAGAGTCTGTATGTTGCCGTCCAATGTAAAGTCTCTATATGATCATGTGACAAGACGTCAAGCCTCCGGCTAGTTGAAGCGCAAAATCCGTCAAGACTGACAGGCTTGCACACCTGCAAGGCAAGCCAAGCGAGCAGTCACGCCTCTCAAACATAAAAGCGGGGTGTAAGAAAAGACAGGAGAAAAAAAGAACAGGAGGAGAGGGTTGTTAAACTCCCTAAATTAGATTCCTTTGGATTTTTTTTAACAAACAGCCCACGGACGCAGCAGCTTAGCTGGCCACAGTATCTGTACGCTGCCGTCAGTGGTGCGCCAGCAGGTAACCTCAGGCCATTTGGAGTCGATTGGTACCTATTTGTAGTGACACTTTTTGGGATCTAGGGTTATATCAGTGGCACAAAACTGACTTCAGTCAGTGACTGAGGGTTTCATGAAAAATAGAAGTTCCACCAAAGTCCAATAAAAACTGGTGCGTCTCATGCAACTAGTTTGGAGTCGATTAGTACCAATTATTGTAGAGACACTTTTTGAATCTAGAGTTAAGGTTAAGATAAAAAAAATAAAACTGTTTTGCTTGCTGGCTGCTTGATAATGATATAGCCCATGTAGTCCAGGCCTTGTTGCTGACCAACTACAGGTCCACAGTGGTACAAAGGGACGGTTATACGTAGGATGTTGTGTGGTAAAATCATCATCATCTGGGTTTTGCTGATTTTGTGTAGCTGGCCAGTTTCCGTGACATGGTGTTGTCTGTTGTGTAGTAATCTACTGCAGCTCTCTTCGCTCTTCTGTTTTCTGTAAACTCTTGCCTCTTTATCAAAATCATGAGGTTATTATTGTACTAAAACTGCCTTTTGTTCACGTCTGCGATTTTGTCAGCGTCACAGTGAAATGGACAGCTCCTCCACTCTTAGGTGCTTTGTGTCACTTGGACTGTCACGGTGCTGTCCATGGTTCTGCACCTTTTGATCCACTAAAGGCCAGAGAGTGAAGGAGGGGAAACAAAAGCAGACAAAACGGATGCAGCTAACTGGATCTGTATTGGTATTATTCTGTCAGCCCGACTTTATCAGCTGATTTTTGCAAGGATACATTGTTACTGATCAGAACCATAAATCTCTGCAAATTATTTGTCTTTATTGGGTTAGGTTCATGGCAACATCCCTGCTTTCTCTGTGTCTCTTTGGTCGCCCTTCAGAAGCAGCTAATAAAGCAGAAAATCACACGGAAAGTGAACAATATACAGACATTACCATGTACAAGTCCAAACAAGTCATTATAACCAAGTACAAATACTTGGCCTCTGTACTGACGCAGATTTTTCAGGTATCTGTACTTTACCTGAGTGTCTATTTTTCTGAAACATTTTACTTCTCCTCTCTACATTTTAACACACCTAACATTTCTACAACAGGCTCTATTTTTATTGCATTTTAAAAGGAATCAATCAACAGCTTTTATTTTGTGACACTGCACACCACCTTCCCAACAACGTAAGATACATACAACGCACTGCAGACTTAGCAAGACGAGACCCTGCAGCCCTCTGCCTGGTTTCTAAAGGAGAACTTCGGTCGATTTAATCATGCAGCTTCATTGTTCAAGCTACCCTTGACTTTCCAGTACCGAAGACGCAAACACATTTGGTCCAGCCATTACAGGGCTCCGTGAATGGAGAGTTAGCACTGACAGCTAACAGCATAGGGTCAGAACTTTACACTGTGTTTTAAGCTTCTCTTCTAACATCTCACACCAAAAGTCATGCAACATCAGCAGACACCTTACAACACAGCGCTGTAGCGTGTATGACTCAAAATGAATAAAAAAGTAGTTAAAACAGTGTGTTTGTGCAAGGAGCTACATACCGGTTTGTTGACATCCGTGTCTTCCAGTAGCTAGACCAAACTAGTCAATCCGTTGAGCGTGCACTTACTCCCTCACTGGCAGACGGAAACTTGAATTTTGCAGACAGAAACTTTTTCATTTTTCTGTTCATAATGTACATGTCTATGTTACAGCCTGCCATGAGCCATGAGCCTTACATTTCAGAGCCTGTACTCTCTTACTTTTACTTGAGCAAAGAAGTTGAATCAGTACTTCTGCTTTTACGGCTCTTTTTTTTTACACCATTATTTGTACTGCCAACTCTGATTATAACCAGATTTCACTAACGGTAATTTTACTGTTGACAGCGAAAGATCTGAAAAATTATTTATTCATTAAAGATCCTCATGAACAAATCCAGTCTGTGAACATCCGTTTGTTAATAAAAGGTCTTAGTCGCTATGGTCGTTTAAAACAAAATAGATTTAATTAGTTTCGGGTTATTCACTGAATTCATTTAGAAAATATAACCTTTTCAAAGTGCATGATTGAAATGTTCTTATTTCCAGTTAACTATTTGATTTTGCCAAACCTAAAACCCTGCTGTCATTGTGATTTAGTAACTGATTAGTCGTCAACAGAAATCCAAATAGGTTTTTTACCACAAGAGATCTAAAAAGATCATTTTTAACATTTGGTGGTTTAACAATTGGTTATTTCACACAACTGCTTAGGACAAGGACAGATGTTACAAAACACCATTTACAGCTGACTTCACTGATATTTTGGGGGCAAGCTGAAAACTGTGCTGTTCTAAGTTGTTGGCTGTTTGAAAAAAAACAGCCTGCTCCCTCTCCAGCAGACACAGGACAATAGTGTGATCCCTTAGGAGTCGTGTCCAAGTCAACCTGATGAATCTCAGTCTAACGTTCCCTCTTCTCTCAGCTCTGGTTTGGATTTCAGCAGCTCCTGAGAAAGATATTTGGCTCTATAGCTGCTAAATGCCCCCTTCTCCTTCCCAGACAGCAGGGTGTGTGTGTTGTTGGCGCTGGGCAGGTCGTGCACAGTGGAAACACAAAGACCGGGTGATGACACTGTGACTTTTTGATAGCATTCACGTGATCGTCTGTTAATATAAAAAAAAGGATTAGTGTGGCTTAAAATACTAAATAGTAATAATGACAATACTTTTTTAAAATATTTTGGCTGCAAAAAACAACATCAGAAGAGTGGCAAGGAGGCGAAGACAAGGGGAAACAATCTGCGTGGCTCAGGAGTCTTAATAAATTATGAGAAAACATAAATAAAAACGCAAAAAAAGGTAGAGAGCGTGAACCATGGGAGAGGTGGAGGAGAAGCGAGAGGGAGGGATGGTCTGTCCTGGAGGGATTAGGGAGAGTCAGGGCAGAGTTTTATTGTTTGTTGTTTTATATTGTTTGGGTCTCAGCTGGCACATTGTCTTCTGTGTGTGTGTGTGTGTGTGTGTGTGTGTGTGTGTGTGTGTGTGTGTGTGTGTGTGTGTGTGTGTGTGTGTGTTTACACAGGAAAAGCTCTTCTGCATCTTTTACACACACACACTCAGTACTAAATGAAAGTGCCCTCCCAGGTTAGAATTTACATAATGATCCTGTATCAGTTTGATTTATTGGTTCAAATCCTCACCTCTTTTTTTGTTTGTTTTTTGTTGCGTTTCTTTTCTTTTTTTCCCCTCTCTCTCTCTCTCTCTCTTTTTCTTTTTTCGTTGATCCCTCGGGTGAAGCGTTTTACTGATACGCCGTCCCTAATTGGCAGAGCAGGGCACTAACGCAGCCCTGGGTGAGAGTTCGATTCCCCGTGGGGGCCGCAAATGCTTTAAAAAAAAAAAAAGAAAAAAAAAGAGCGCTAACTTTGTCCACCTAAATAGGACGTGATATTATAAATGTCCAAAATTAATAAAGCTGTTGTGTTTGTGCATTAGAGGAAGAGATTCGGAGTCAAACGAGAAACCTCCAGGGATGATGAGGCGCGCCGAGGGAGTTTAAATGTTCTCCAAGACTTGGCTTCAGTTTATAGGAGAGAGAGAGAGACAGAGAGAGAGAGAGAGAGAGACAGAGAGAGAGAGAGAGAGAGAGAGAGAGACAGAGAGAGAGAGAGACAGAGAGAGACAGAGAGAGAGAGAGACAGAGAGAGAGACAGAGAGAGAGAGACAGAGAGAGACAGAGAGAGAGAGAGACAGAGAGAGAGACAGAGAGAGAGAGAGAGACAGAGAGAGAGAGAGAGACAGAGAGAGAGAGACAGAGAGAGAGAGAGAGCATATCCTGCAATACATAATGTTACAGTTCTTGATGTATTTACAGTGCAACTATAACTACACAGGCACACCTCTAGTGCAATCTACATTAAAGCAAAATAGATATCGATCCACATTTCACTTATTATTTGGAACTGATATATGTTGAAATGTTGTTGGATGGATGGATGGATGGATGGATGGATGGATTATCATAGCAGCGGGTGCATTCAACATATACAATCAAAATACAAGGGCAAATGTAGAAGCAATAAAGTGCTGTAAACAACGAAATAATTAAGTAGTTATCTTATAAAATGAAATAAAATACTGAAGTAAATAAAATGAAATGCTGACGGAGGCCAGGTGCACCTTTGATGCTGACCAAAAATAAAAAAACAAGTTTCGTCATCAGTCACTGTCGTCTGTTAACTCACCCTCATTTATCTGACGTCTACTTAGTCTCATTTGTTCATCCGTTCATTCATTACCCCTCTTACTCCCTCGCTCACGTGCACATTTATTCGTGCTGGTGGGTTTTTTTTTTGTTGTTGTTGTTTTTTTAATAATGCATGTTGAGTGCATCCAGCGTGGCTGACTTCAATCAAACGTACATGAATATATACACATTAATTGAATACGTTTGATCAGCGGCTAAATGAATTCATCTGTTCGTCGGTTGCTTCCAAGCTCTCCCAGCCAGCGCGGTTTTAAATTTTTACAGCCGTGATCGTGTGCAGGTGTCTGCCGTGACTGTCAAACTCACCTCAAAGAGAATAACAGTGAACTCCACCAAACTCCCCGTGTGGAGGCTCCTCTATCGCACATCCCACTAATCTGATCAACTCTGCTGAGACAAACAACATCTGACTATACATAAATACTTTTTTTTTTTTTTTAAATGTAGTTTATAGTTTTAACAGAGGGGAAATGTGTCAAACTGCACACAAAGAGCGGATGAGCGTGTGCGTCCACTGTAAAGAATACATTTGCTGAACGGCCTCAGCTTTGGTGTGAGCGCCGGTGTCCGTGGATGAGAGGCCCTTTTTGTCATGAGCTGATCTTCTGATGCCTCTAATGAACGTTTCAATACGACAGACAGTCGATGAAACCTCCAGTCGGAGGGTATGTCTCCTCTTTTCAATACTTTCGGGTTGATTAAATCAGTCATTATTCACAAGCAGAGGTTACACAAACTGTTTGATCGCTAACAAAACTCAACCTTTGATGCGTACGTTTTATACTCATTTTGAAATGTTTTGTGGGACTCAGTAAGCGTGTTTCCCATTAGCATGAGCAAGCCTTTGCTGTTTCCCTGCACTTCTCCCTCTGTGTGTTTCTATAGTAACCTTGGCTAAAATCCAAACAGCCGGTAGGGCCCTCTGAAGGGCACTACACAGACAAGATGAAAGATTTCCACCAGGCGACTGCAGCTTCCAGGCAACAGATAAATGTGATTTTTAAAGGAGGACATGCTTCCACTGAGCTGGGGAGAGACAGCGAATATCAGGGTGACAGTGGCCGATCCAGAGTTTCTATATGGGCTAATAAAAGCCTGGTGCCACCGACACACTCGGCGCCCTCAAATCTGATCGAAGCTCCAACATTTAAAACACAGTAGTAAAGATTGTCTAGCAGTGGCACACAAAACATGTTAAAGTCGTTTGCCGGCAGTGAGCTGGTTGCAGTAACTATCCTGGAAGCGAACGATGCCACAGCGCAGGATGGAGGATGTTTTGGCACATCCTCGATCCGAACCATCCCAATCCATGTAGACTGCAAAAACATCACTTCAGCATCGATGCAGTCACAGCGTTCTTAGAGCAGCATCTACTGGCCGTGGCTAGCATGTGAGTGAGACAGAGATTGAGGCAGGTGAGCATCGTATGAGGAGCCAGAAAGTCCATGTCAGGAGGTGGCTGGGCTTGTTACGATGGTTCATTCACAGTACTTTCTACTGGGAGACCAGTTTGGGTTCCAGTCCTGTGCAGAGCCAACAGTCCATGTTGTCCGTTATCAAGCAGATCATTTAAACATACAGTTTCAGCCACTAGGGGGCTCCCTACAAAAAAAAACGCAAGACATTTCTGAGTGTTATGTTGTCGATGAGTGACATAGCCGCAGCGCCTGCAGTCGCCTGGGAGGTTCGTACTTTGTGCTAACGTTAGCCGCTAAAGGAGTGTGTTGCTGCTGCCGTGATTCTGTGTTGCCGGCTCTGTAATGGGTGAACATTATTGTGCCTTGTGCTACTTGGTTAACAAGCTGCAGAACATCGCTGTCAACACTAACAATGTCTAGCTACTTCCTGAATGAGATGATTGAATAGGCTTAGACTCCACCAGAACCATGGTTGGTGCATTTTTTTTCTCTATTTGTCAGAGCATTTGTTTTACTGATTGCTGTTGGGATGTTGAGAGATATAAAAATAGATATAAAACAAACTTTGCTTTAAGAATATCATACCAACCCTCGTGTTGAAACTTTAAACTGCATTAAAAGATTTTTTGGCCAGGGGAACCAGCACCGACTTATTTTCGCCATACAATTTAATATAATTTGTTGGCCATTTTACACTTATATCATTTCTTTGTGTTTCAGGAGATAATATCACCTGTGTTGTAGCTACTCTGGTTAGCTGGTTTTGGCAGTTGGCTCAGTCAGCCGTACAACCGTAACATGGTAGTTGGTGGGTGTAAATATAGAGCAATATGAATATATTTAGTGATGCATACATCTCTACTCAGTGAACATTTCGTTATAACTCGGCGAAGAGCAAGTGCAGCTGAACTTTTATCTTCTGAAAATTGTAACGTACCATTCAGTTCAACAAAATCTCCTGAAGGCAGCAAGCAAATGAGGGATCAATGTTTACTATCCAATCTGACCAATAACCCCTTTAGTCACGGCTGTTTGATCTTAGATCCAACACATTCAGCTACCTGTCCTTAGGTGGTTACCAACCGTTTTACCTTCCACATAAGTTTCGGCATTAGTCAGCTCACCCCAGCCCTGTTTGTTTTCTTCTCCTGAGATGTGACGGCATGACCCGCCCTACGCTGCCTCTCACTGGTTGGTACTCGTTGCCTTTCGTTGGGTTGGTTAGATTTTAGGCATGAGGACTGATGATAGGTTAGGATTAATATCTGGGTAAGACAATCAGAGGCAGAATGTGGTCCAAAGTCTAGCAAGCAGCAATATATTAGAGGGAGAAAAAATAATAAGGGGCAATTTATGATGCTCAATTCACGATCAATGCGTGAGACCTGGCAGCGCTGTGATGCGATTTACTCTATTTTGTATTCTTCAGATTTCATCCCCTCAAACATCAGCACCGTCAAGACCGCTTGTGGTCATCATTACACATTTTCAGGTCAAGGTTTACACAGATTCCCTTTGCAGTGATTCCACTGGACGAAATTCAACTTACTTAAACATCAGTGTGGCTTTTTGGCTGCTGTTCCTGGCCTGAACGGAACGAGACGTGAAAATGATTTCATATTTGAGTCGTTGATGCAATTATACGTCATATTAATTTTTGGAAGAGAAATCCAGTGGCCAAACCCTCAGAAACCAACACGATCCAGGAATCTACCGATGAGAATATTCAAATTGCCAACAACTGTCTTGCTAGATAATATTCCTGTGACCCTAAGACTGCTCAGAAAATAAATCAGAGAGATAAAAACAGTGAGGAAGAGGCAGGGAGGGTTATTATTCCCACACTCACTTCGCTGTTTGTTTCGTTCCCAGACACTCAGATTGGATGTTGAAGCGGCAGCCAGCAAAGAAGCTTAAGGCTCTAAGCATCAGTGTTTCTGTTTGTTCCCTGAAAGATTCATAAGCGCCACATCCACATGAATCATTCACTAAGGAAATGATTGTCGTAAACATGAAGTGCCATCTCTGCCACTGTGCGCTGAAAAATTCATGCTTTTTAAGGCATAAATTATGACACAGCGCTCTCTCCCTCTGCTGGAGGGGGGTCTGCGACTTCCTCCTCGTCAACCTTCCCTTTCCTGACCGAGGTTCAGTGTCTCACGCACACCCACACACACACACACACACACACACACACACACAAAGACACACACATTTACACATCGCAAAATTAAGGGAGCAAAGCGTGAAATGAGACATCCAGGATTTAAAACACCACAATGGAAACGTATTCCATTACAAGTGTGCGGGGAAAGAAAGTTCAGATTTCCAGTCTGAAACGTGCTTACTTTCATATTACTGTCCTTGATTTCTGTCAGTTATAATGACTTTGTCCTCACCCAGAGAACGATTATGTTATAACTGATAGGAGGGCAGGACAGAACTACAGAAAACAGACCTGGGTTGTACTGAAGAGCGCGTACGTCATATAACAACATTGACTCAGCAAATGTAGATGGATATTTTTTTTGCTTGAACTAACCTAGCCACTACAAATGCTTAAATTATCCAGAGTTTGACAAATGATGAATATCCAGTGGTTCTGCAAATGATCCAGTGGTAACACGTTGCGTGGACGTGATATGACGTATGTAGAACTGTTGACATTATACGTACGGATTTGAACTTATTTGTGGTTTGCAAAGACATAAAATGGCAACACTCAACTGGACCCTGAAAGAGTAACGGTGTCAGTTTGACTCCAGCCAGCGATCTCTGGCCCAAAAAATATTTTTAAAACAATATGTGCACTATAAGTTTATCATCCTCTATCCAAATAGGACAAACAGGGTTAGATACTGAGTGAAAGAGATCATTTCAATTTAGCAGTTCCATTTTTTTTCTCTCTCTCTCTCTCTCTCTCTCTCTCTCTCTCACCCACACACACACTTCCACATTTCCTCTCATTACTATCATTATCATTGCAGGTCCTTGGTTTCTTCATTTTGAAGTGTGTGTGTGTGTGTGTGTGTGTGTGTGTTCCTCTCTCTATCTCTTTCCCGCTCTCACTGCCAGGACCTTTTTTTTTTTTTTTCGGGGTTTTTTTTTCCAGGGAGTGTGTGGTCCTATCTGTGTGAGCATGTTCCCATCTTTGTGTGTGTTCCTCTCCCTCTCTCCGTCTCTCTCTCTCTCTCTCTCTCTGTATATTCGGCCCTCACCTCGAGGCGAGTCGATCCTCTTACAGTAATACCATTGCCTAATCTCAGAGGCGTATCAGAGGGAGCTCAGAGCGCTCAGCACTAATAGGTTCACACAAATGGGATCTAGTCAAAAACCTCCCAATCCTCCTGCCACTGTAAATATGGAGAGCATTATCTAAGTCTGCCTGGAGGCCTCTGATGTGGAACTGATGCAGATTTGACAGAGAGACTGAGAGATAGCGGCCAAAAAAAAAAAAAAAAAAAAAGTGATTTAACATGCTGTTAGCAGTGTTACAGCAGTAATTTTATTGGTTGTGGGGATGAATCAAATCGAATTTCAACTTTTAAAACCCAGATGGAGTCTGATGCCATTCAGGATTCCTTTAAGGAACAGAAAACATCAAATGTTAATATGAACAGGGGCTTTTAGGGTATAAGATTAAGTAACATTTTGGAACTTCAGATTAATTGGGCCTTAAACGGTACTAAGGCTCCTCTGTCTGCTCTTGCAAAATTGAAATCTTGTTTAAGTGGCCTGTCGGCTCTGCTTTTACACCTGGATTGGAGTGTGCCTTTAAACTATTTACTAGAACCCTAAGTCATCTAGATGCAGGTGTAAGCTAGACCTGCCTTCTCAGAATTCATATATGTTCTCTGTCTTTGACTCACTGGCTGCCTCTGAATGGGGTTTGTTTTGTTTGTTTTTTTCATTTTTCCACCTTCAGCTCCTTCTTTAAAGCAATGTGTGGTAAGTTACTTAAGACGCATTGTTTGTTTCATTTGTAGATATTCCTATTATCCCAATGATCTTACGAAAAGAGAAAAAAAAAAATAAATCCAGTGTGCGTGGTTGTCGCGGGCCTCTAATAAGCCCAAACAATCATTTCATGCAGCTCAGTTGAAATGACTGCACAGCCCACCTGTCTGTCTGCCCACGCACCTGCCTGCCTGTGCACCCATTCAGCCAGTTCTCACCCCCAAAGCATCCAATACCGAGGGCTGGTTATTGGCACGACGCTTAAGTCACCGCAGTCACACCTCTAGCGTCATATCTGGAAGCTGGGTTGGGGTGGACTGGGTAGTTGGATTTGTCATACACAGGAATTCCCCTGGAGTTGGCGGTTCAAGTCTTGTGTGTGACTGAGTGTCAGTTGTGTAAAAGTAGTTATTGTAACCCAAAGGATGATTTTTTCCTAAGACCAACTTTTTGTGCCTAAACCTCATCAAAATAATATGTTCAATGTTTGTCAGCAAGCTTTATTACGACAGTACGACCTCATGTTACATATCTATTATCATAGAGCCCTCACAGCGCAGAGCCCCTGAACCAAAGAACATGGGTGCTGCTGTCTGTAGCTGACTGTTGTCTAGCAGCTAATGCAGTAATGTTAGCAGAGAGCATGCACATCAGAGCAGTAGCTGCCAAACCAGGTGGCCATTTTCAGACCAAGGTTTGTTGCGTATTTTTGATTGTGGCACTTAAAAAGCATATTTGTGCCGACTGAAATAGCTAATGCCACATTCAGACCAAGCGCAAAGAAAAGATTTGTGTTGCGTTTCTTGCGTGAGTTTGATCGCTGGGTTACACTGTCTACTCGTGAGGGTAACGTGAAGAAAAATAACCGCAAACCGCCCACCAGTGTGAGCCCAAAACGAAGAGATTTCTATTTAGAGAATGCCTAAATAACAACAAAATCATAATGCTGCCTTGTAAAAAGCCGGAATTCATGCTTCAGGTCTGTCGACCAGACAACAAGCAAACAACTTGTTTCCTGAATGGAGTTTGGATCAATAAGAGCTATGCTGTGCTTTGCTGAGACTTATTTCCAAACTTGCCTGGTAGTCTTACTTTCTAGGTCACTTCCCTCCACGGCAGCCCCATATATATCTCATCTTGGTAGGAGTAGATGTGTTACTGTGCAGCTCTTGGTGTCAGCAAACAGGCATGATTAGTGAATACCACTGTTGAGTCCTATAGCGACAGGGATTTGGTAAAACAGCCGCATGAAGCCTGTCATTAAAACAGGGGGCCAGTGGCAGGCTTATTCACACAATCAACATCTGTGAAGTCAGGCCAGCAAACAGCCACAAGAATCAGTTATTGTAGATTTAATAAAAGTAATTAACTTAAAACTGTTTTTCATGTTCAGTGTCATGCGTTGAATACATACTTTAAAGGGGCTTTAAAGCCTAATAGTTTGTCATTTGTCTGTCTGTCATTTGTTATTCATTTTTTCTACCCCATGAAAGCAGCTCAAGTCGGGCTTTGTTTACCTCAGCCTGGCACACGATGTATAGGTGTATAGGTGACTCTGTACACATACATATGTAACAGCACACACACATCTATCCCACTTATCTCCATGTTTTGTCCATCTATTCGTATACTTTGAACTAACCTTTAATGTGAGACCGATCTCTGTTTGAGAGGGAACTTAATAACAAAAGTAGAAACAAAACACTGAACCTGCTGTCAACATGGTGAAAGTTTGTATGTGGATTCAACTTTGTCAAGCATTTCACCTGAAAACAAACTGTAGCTGCAGGTTTGAGAGCTTGACAGTGGTAATGAGCTAAAAGAGCTGTGTATAAACGTACATACTATATGTTATTTTATTTTGCACATTAATAAGATAAATAAGCACAAAGGAAAATATTAAGAAATTGAGTTGGTTTGACAAGCGGTAACGATTAATTCAAAGCTATGAGTGAAACAAATTCCGATACTCTGAACCATGAGATTTGATTTGTCCAGTATGGTTTTGCCCCGATGCATGCACATGAAAATAAAAACAGAATTTGAGGTAGAATTAATGAATAAAAATCGGATAATGGGGAAAAATCAAAGTGTTGAGCAGCGTCTAAACTGCACAGTCAAGTGAAGATCCAGAAATATACAGAACATATGTGTGTTGAACCCTGTTAGGATGTTTCGGTGCCACGTTAACTGCCATCGTCTGTTCCTGCAGCTGAACTGTGCACTGATTTTTTCCACCGGGGTCGAACTAATCCGAGCAGAGCTGAGAGGGACACGCAGTCCTGCAGTGACACCCAGAGGCTCCAATCAGCACCACTTCATTTAAAAGCACAGTGGGCGTACTGCAGTTCACCATGAAACTGGTTCTAGTACTTGTGGTTTTATAAGTCGTTTCTCAAGTCTGCAGTTAAAGTGTGCATTAAACCATGTTATCCGCTTAGTTATTATGCTTATCATAATTGAATACTGAGCACAATTGAATTATTATCTAAACCCTTCATCTGCATTTTTGTAGCCAGTTGGGCTGTCTGATAACAAACGGGTCAATGAAAACCATGACAAAACTCTGCAGCGGTATCAGCTGACATTAGATGCCATGAGCTGCCAGCCATGCCAGATCAAGACTTGCACTTCACTGATTAGAAATTTAAAGGGTTACTCCACTAATTCAACACTTTAAGATGTGTTTACAGCTCTTGTGTAAAGCCCTTTGCCCTTTAATATCTGAAAAGTAACCAGACGGTGACTGATAACAGGTTTAGACAAGAGCTCAGTGAAAAGCTACTTTAGCGGACTGATGAGCTGAGGTTACTCACAATTACATTTGAAAGAGTCTGACTGAGCATCATATTATTTATTCAAAGCATTCTTTGTCCTTGTTAAGAGCCTCAGAGCCTGCTATATATTACCCACAATGCAACTCGCTCTCAGGCAGTTCATTCTGAAATTCAGGCGTGTTATGCCAGCGACAGTTTCTGGAATAAAATCATGACAAATACTTTAATAAGTTTTGGGAGAAAAATCCACTTTATTGATCGATCCAATCAGTAAATGCTGCCTCAGTGTGTCCATTCATTTCATCCACAGTCAGTCTGTTAAAGCAGTGTGTCAGCACTGTGGAGGAAATGAAACGGTGCCCAGGTGATTATCACTGTAGTCACAATAATCATACATCTGCACAGCTTCTCCTGAAAACATTCAGAGTGACAGGAACAAAATAAACATCAGCTGAGATCAACTACTTAGAAATACTATTGCTGCTCCATTAAGGGCCATGCAGCGGAACAGAGGGAACATGAAGTATTATAGTAACACCATATATATGAAACAAAAACGTGATTATATGAGTATATATTCATTTATCACTAGTAAAATGTTCAGGTTATTTCCCTTCAAACACACTGAAATTTGTAAAATCCAGAAATCCATTATAATAAAATCATTTTCCTACAGCAGCTCACCATATTCATAGTTTCAGTCTATATCCTTATATTTTCATTATAAAGAATACAGCTGCAAACTTATAACACATTTTTATTTCCAATCAATCAAATCCTATTTCTTTACTCCTCTGGAATGATCAGTTTTTTTTACTATACTAACATGGGATCAAAAATTGTTTGAGTTACTTAAAGTGTAATAGTCATTCAAAGATTAAAAGAGAAAAACATATATACATATTTTTCATTTAATATTTAACCCACACTGAATGTATGTACATAGCCACAGCATTTCAACCTGCCTACTTGAGCTCACACAATTCAACAGACTTCTCATAACCATAAACAGTGAGTCCAGCATAGAGCGGCTGGGTGAAGGTGGTCTGGACTCTGTGGAGGAGAGTCATGGTGTCAGAGACGCTGTAGAAGGACAGAATACCTGCATGATGATCCAGGTACACTCCTATCTTGGAGGACTGAGGACTTGGGATGGAGGTGCTGATGTTGTTATGGCTGAATGTATAACTGTTGCTGGGACACTCTAACACCCAGGACCTGTTGTTATTTCCAAATTGACTTTCATATCCTGTTCTGCTGATATCCTTGTATGTGACTGCAACAGAACCCTTAAACATATTATGCTTCACCTCCCAGTAGCAACGTCCAGTCAGACTCTCTCTACTCATCACCTGCTGGGTTACAGTGAATCTGTCTGGGTGTTGAGGATATAACTGCATTTCTTTCATCACTGTTGCTTTTCTGTTCCCATCAGATAATAACAGCTGTGTGTGTGCTGTGTTTGGATCCAGTGTGATTTGAGATGAATACTGTAAGAACTCCTCTCTGCTCTTTGGCTCTGCTTGTGGCAGGAAAACATCCACTGATGTCACTGCCAGTGAGATCTTGGTCCATACGTCACTCAGAATGTCCTGTAGTTTATCTCTGACCTCTGACACAGCTGCTGTCGAATCCTCAAAGTACTGCAGAGGGTGGATGCTGATGCTGGGTGAGTCTGTAGGTTCACTGATTTGAGACAGTGAGGGGTAGTTGTTTAGGAACTGGATGTGATCATTTGTGTGTGAGAGCTGCTCCAGCTCAGCGTCTTTCCTCCTCAGCTCAGTGATCTCCTGCTGCAGCTTCTCCTGAAGCTCTTTCACTCGACTCACTTCACTTTGCTGCTTGGATCTGATCTGCTGCTTCACATCAGAGCTTCTTTTCTCAATGAGATGGACCAGCTCAGTGAAGATCTTCTCGCTCTTCTTCACTGCTTCATCAGCAGAGTGATTGACAGCCTCCACCCCCTGCTGGAGCAGCTTCACCTCTTTCTCTCTGTCCTGGATTCTCTGCTGGATCTGCTGTCGACTCGCTCCGAGCTCTCCCTGCTTCTTAGTACGTTCTGCTGAAGCTGAGACTGTGTCATGGCCTTTATGTTCATCCATGGAGCAGAGATAACAGATACACTGCTGATCAGTGCGGCAGAAAATCTTCATCACCTCGTCGTGAGCAGAGCAGGTGTTGTGCTGAAGCTTCTTGGAGGGGTCGACCAGCTTGTGTTTCTCAAAGGCAGGAGAGTCATAGTGAGGCCGGAGGTGCTGCTCACAGTAAGAGACCAGACACTGCAGACACGACTTGACAGCTTTAAGCTTCCTCCCAGTGCAGAAATCACAGGCCACATCTTCAGGTCCGGCGTAGCAGTGATCAGCTGGAGCAGCTTGGAGTCCAGTCTTCTTCAGCTCCTCCACTAAATCTGCTAACATGGTGTTTTTCATCAGGGCAGGCCTCGGTTGGAACGTCTGTCTGCACTGAGGACAGCTGCAGATTTTCTTCTGATCCTGTTCTTCCCAGTAGCTTCTAATACAGTTCATACAGAAGCTGTGTCCACAGGGAATAGTCACTGGATCCTTCAGTAGATCCAGACAGATCGAACAGAAGAATTTTTCCTGATCCATCTGAATTCCTCGCTGCGCCATTTCACCACGTAGAGACACTGAATGTCAAACACTTTCACTTTCTGAATTTGAAGCAGGAGGAGGAGGGAGGAGTCACCGTGCTTTATACACACCAGGAAGTAGATTCATTCAAGCAAGTCTCTGAGTTCCTGTAGCTCCTCTTTAGAACAGGGACAGTTTGAGTCACCAGACTGGATTCATTCCCTCTTAAAATAGAAATGCTGCTCACAATACACAGCCCAACATTCCCCTGATCAGATAATAAGTCACTTTTAGTTCATGTGTTGACCCGGTCCACTTACCTGTTAGTACACTTTGGTTTGTATGGAGCAGCTGTAAGACGTCATTTAAGAGCTCTGATCCATAAACCAAGTTTATGAAATATGAAGAGTGACTTGAGCTGCTCCAAGAGAAGAATAAAAACAATGTTGGTGCTGTTAGTGATCTTGCTTTGAACTCTTTATATCCTCCAGGGTTTATTATCACATCATGCACAGGAGGAAGGTTTTATAAGACACATTCAAAGACCAAAATATCTTCATTTCACTGGCAGAACACGTGATATTCTTGACTTACGGCACACCATATTGATGTTGAGTGCATCATCAGCAGAGAGCGCAGTCTGATGATAAAACACAGACTAATTTAACGGTTGTTAGAACACAGTTCACTTCAGTTGAGACCATTTTTCTGTGGTTTTGTTTCCAAAGTGCTGTTTTCCTTTAAAAAGCAGGAAGGAGACAGTCAGGGACATTTTCATCTGTGTCCACTCCTGACACTTTCACTTAGCTCTTCTCTTTTCTCCATTTAGTACGTCCTCATCTCCTCTCTCCTCTCTCCTCATCTCCTCTCTCCTCTCTCCTCATCTCCTCTCTCCTCTCTCCTCTCTCCTCATCTCCTCATCTCCTCTCTCCTCTCTCCTCATCTCCTCTCTCCTCTCTCCTCCGTCCTTCTACCTATGTGACTCACTGAAGTCACATAGTGCAGAAACATATGATGGGGGAGACACACCATTCACCCTGTTGTGAGAGAAAAATCTAAAAGCCCTATAAGGAACAGATGAGGGCATAGTGACATCTGATCTATGAGTGTCTGTCTCTCATGGTCTTCACAAACTTAGCAGCTAGAAGCTACTGTAGATGTCTACAGAACAGATCCCCTGCAAACCAAAGACGATAGTTTGTGTGGTCTCACAGGAAGGCCTTCCATCTGTCAGAGGTGAGAAGCTCTGCAGTAACTTGCCCTTCTTTATTGTTAAACAGATAACCATGTATGGGAGGGATGCTCTCTGAGCCGCAGATAGAATCTGAACATTGCGGAGACTCGACAGGTTTGACATGACATCACACTGATCATGTTTTATAAACTACTTCAACGTAAGTCATCGGCGTCTCTGAGTTTTCTTCATCTTCACAACGCACCTATTACAAGACGCTGTAGCATCAACAGGGTTAAAAAGTTACATAATATCCCTTTAAAAGTAAATGTGTAAGTTGCCGTGAACACTGCTGTTTCAGCTCATCTGACAGAGATTATAGATCCAGAAGAAGACAATGACAGAACAATGGACAGATGATGCAGCTGTGTCACAGCTCATATGTAGTTCAAATTCAGCTCTGAAGCAGGAACGTCTCGTTTGGTTAAATGCCCGTCGCCTTAGCTTCTCTCTCCTCGCGTCCTCTGCTCACATCTCATGAGGAAGGGACGGTGACAGAGGAGGGATGGAGAGGGAACTGAGGATGTACAAACTGAGAAGCAACAAGTGGGGACTGTTCACCTTTGCTGAATTTATTTTGGTGTCATTTTTCACCACCAGGTGTCGCCCTTGGGTCAGTTTTCCCTCTGTGGCAGCTACATAAATGAAGCCTGCTCTGTTCTCTTCAGGTGTCCCAGTAATCATCTGATGTTGTCTTGACAGTCTGACTGACAACTAAACAATTCGATGGTGTATATTTGATTTTCTTCACTGCTGAATTCACATGTGTTTCATTTTACTGCTCCATATGTTTTAGGTTGAACTAATCGAGCTACTTGGTGTATTGATGAGGTCATGATGTCAGGAGAACAGCCTGTTGTCAGCTGTGTGACAATGCATTTTCCAGCTGAACACAGAGGGCTTTAAAGAGTTTATTTGGACTAAGAGGGACAAAAATGTTCTCCACACATAGAGAAGCTCCTCATCCTCTAGATTCTCACAAACATGAAGCAGCACATCACTAGACAGGAAGGGTATGAAGGGTTCTCTGCAGAGTGACTGCTGACTGAAGCTATCACAGAAATGTAGTGGAGTAGAAAGTAGAACATAGGGATGCCTCAGTGGTTCACCGGATCAGGGCAGAGTCCTGAACTCATGGGCCGGGTTCATTTTGAATGTTTCCCCTAGAAAAGTACCGGAGCAGAAGAATAAAGGAACATAAAATGAAAATACTCATGTAAAGTACAAGTAGGCCTACCTTTAACTTGTACTTGAGGACAGTAATTAATTACATTCCACCACTGATACACACACACACATTTGATGTCGACCAGTGGCAGGGAGAACAAGCCAGGCTCATAACCTGGAAAAATCTTGGAGCCTGCTGTATATTACCCACAATGCAACTCAGTCTCAGGCAGCTCATTCTGAAATTCAGGTGTGTTATGCTACTGACAGTTTCTGGAATGAAATCATGAGAAATACTTTATTCGTTTTTGAGAGAAAAATCCACTTTATTGATCGATCCAATCAGTAAATGCTGCCTCAGTGTGTCCATTCATTTCATCCACAGTCAGTCTGTTAAAGCAGTGTGTCAGCACTGTGGAGGAAATGAAACGGTGCCCAGGTGATTATCACTGTAGTCACAATAATCATACATCTGCACAGCTTCTCCTGAAAACATTCAGAGTGACAGGAACAAAATAAACATCAGCTGAGATCAACTACTTAGAAATACTATTGCTGCTCCATTAAGGGCCATGCAGCGGAACAGAGGGAACATGAAGTATTATAGTAACACCATATATATGAAACAAAAAAGTGATTATATGAGTATATATTCATTTATCACTAGTAAAATGTTCAGGTTATTTCCCTTCAAACACACGGAAATTTGTAAAATCCAGAAATCCATTATAATAAAATCATTTTCTAACAGCAGCTCACCATATTCATAGTTTCAGTCTATATCCTTATATTTTCATTATAAAGAATACAGCTGCAAACTTATAACACATTTTTATTTCCAATCAATCAAATCCTATTTCTTTACTCCTCTGGAATGATCAGTTTTTTTTACTATACTAACATGGGATCAAAAATTGTTTGAGTTACTTAAAGTGTAATAGTCATTCAAAGATTAAAAGAGAAAAACATATATACATATTTTTCATTTAATATTTAACCCACACTGAATGTATGTACATAGCCACAGCATTTCAACCTGCCTACTTGAGCTCACACAATTCAACAGACTTCTCATAACCATAAACAGTGAGTCCAGCATAGAGCGGCTGGGTGAAGGTGGTCTGGACTCTGTGGAGGAGAGTCATGGTGTCAGAGACGCTGTAGAAGGACAGAATACCTGCATGATGATCCAGGTACACTCCTATCTTGGAGGACTGAGGACTTGGGATGGAGGTGCTGATGTTGTTATGCCTGAATGTATAACTGTTGTCCAAACACTGTAGTGCCCAGGACCTGTCATTTCTTCCAAATGTACTTGTACCTCCTGTTCTGCTGATATCCTTGTATGTGACTGCAACAGGGTCATTATTATGCTTCACCTCCCAGTAGCAACGTCCAGTCAGACTCTCTCTACTCATCACCTGCTGGGTTACAGTGAATCTGTCTGGGTGTTGAGGATATAACTGCATTTTTGTCATCACTGTTGCTTTTCTGTTCCCATCAGATAATAACAGCCGTGTGTGTGCTGTGTTTGGATCCAGTGTGATTTGACATGAATACTGTAAGAACTCCTCTCTGCTCTTTGGCTCTGCTTGTGGCAGGAAAACATCCACTGATGTCACTGCCAGTGAGATCTTGGTCCATACGTCACTCAGAATGTCCTGTAGTTTATCTCTGACCTCTGACACAGCTGCTGTCGCATCCTCAAAGTACTGCAGAGGGTGGATGTTGATGCTGGGTGAGTCTGTAGGTTCACTGATTTGAGACAGTGAGGGGTAGTTGTTTAGGAACTGGATGTGATCATTTGTGTGTGAGAGATGCTCCAACTCAGCGTCTTTCCTCCTCAGCTCAGTGATCTCCTGCTTCAGCTTCTCCTGAAGCTCTTTCACTCGACTCACTTCACTTTGCTGCTTGGATCTGATCTGCTGCTTCACATCAGAGCTTCTTTTCTCAATGAGATGGACCAGCTCAGTGAAGATCTTCTCGCTCTTCTTCACTGCTTCATCAGCAGAGTGATTGACGGCCTCCACCCCCTGCTGGAGCAGCTTCACCTCTTTCTCTCTGTCCTGGATTCTCTGCTGGATCTGCTGTCGACTCGCTCCGAGCTCTCCCTGCTTCTTAGTACGTTCTGCTGAAGCTGAGACTGTGTCATGGCCTTTATGTTCATCCATGGAGCAGAGATAACAGATACACTGCTGATCAGTGCGGCAGAAAATCTTCATCACCTCGTCGTGAGCAGAGCAGATGTTGTGCTGAAGCTTCTTGGAGGGGTCGACCAGCTTGTGTTTCTCAAAGGCAGGAGAGTCATAGTGAGGCCGGAGGTGCTGCTCACAGTAAGAGACCAGACACTGCAGACACGACTTGACAGCTTTAAGCTTCCTCCCAGTGCAGAAATCACAGGCCACATCTTCAGGTCCGGCGTAGCAGTGATCAGCTGGAGCAGCTTGGAGTCCAGTCTTCTTCAGCTCCTCCACTAAATCTGCTAACATGGTGTTTTTCATCAGGGCAGGCCTCGGTTGGAACGTCTGTCTGCACTGAGGACAGCTGCAGATTTTCTTCTGATCCTGTTCTTCCCAGTAGCTTCTAATACAGTTCATACAGAAGCTGTGTCCACAGGGAATAGTCACTGGATCCTTCAGTAGATCCAGACAGATCGAACAGAAGAATTTTTCCTGATCCATCTGAATTCCTCGCTGCGCCATTTCACCACGTAGAGACACTTAACGTCTGGAATGAAATATATGAACTGAAAGGTATTCAGTGCCATTAAGGGCATAAGATAAAGAGCTTATCAGATCAGACTTTGATTCCTCTCTGAAAGATGAATGTGTTTGACTCAGGTTGTGTTCATAGGCCCCATTTACAACACAGAGCAAAGATCAAATTGTTCATAAAATCCGACACAAAGGCGAAAACGTACAGGAGGGATGCAGCCTCTGCCTCTGCCATTTCACAATCATCCGTTCCATCAACAGCCCCATTCCACTGCGTCAGCAGTTGGACGGATATTCAACTGAGGAGGAGGAGCAATACTGCACGGGTGTGTGTGTGTAATAGTGATGGGTGAAATACCTTGTTAATGTGGAATCATTGAAGATATTACCTGCAGCTATCCTCCATTGACACAAACAATGAGTACATGTCTGTTCTTCCACATGTCCAAAGGCTCACACACACACTCCAGATTCGTACAGTAAAATTGTTTGGATTGAAGCGACCATCCCCCCTGGTAAATCTAAAGCTCCGTCAGAAACGACTCAACATATATGAAAATGATCATTTATTTGTTTTAAATAAAAAGTTTAATTCTGTTCCATGTGGAGAGTGTTTCCTCTGCCCTGTCAAGTTTGTAAGTACAGCTTTTAGTTTGGCTGCTGAAAAGTGCCGAGACATTTGCTGCAGTCACGTCACTGCATGCATGGAAATGTAGCAAATGAATGAAAGCAGCCTCTCGCCCTCTGTCATGAGACCAGAGTGTATGTGTGATGTAAACCACCTGTGCAGAGATCACGTCTGACTGAGTAATGTGCCTTTTAAACAGCAGGGAAAAAAAAAAAAAACACTCTGTCCACTTTACTCCAGTTCACCTAACCACACCTCACTGACACACCCAGGGGTGCACAGATGGGCACAGGTACATTTGCTTTTTTTTTTTTTTAATCCAACAGGGGCTTAAAAGGTGACAGATGCATCAGACAGAAACTAGCAAACTTGTGCAATGCCATGGGACACTTTGCACCGTGCCAAAGATGGAATCCTCTGTCTTTTGATCACTAAAATGTATTCTGTGTAGTCTAATACCTACCTAGAGCTGTTGCTATATGAGCTACTGCAGGATTAGCCGGTTGGCTAAATAGTCTATGCTAACAAGTAGACTTCCCATCAAGCCAGAATATTATTCACTGAATTATTTCAATATCCCAAACAAATCAATTTTGCAAGACTGCAGTGTTATGTTGACCTCGGATAATTCTGTCATGTTCATCCTGGACCATCACTGCCATATTGATCCAAGAGAGTAATCCAGGGTCAACATGGCGATGATGGTCCTGGAACATGAAACAGAAAGGTTCAGCTTAACAAACATGTTAAAAAACTTTAATCCTGGTTGTGTAAGGATAATCAAACTGAAAATCCTGAATATTAGAATCACCACATTCAAACATAAAACAAAGGGGAACGAGCCTCCCCAATAAAATAAAGACAAGTTTCAGATTGCTAAATGTGCCCATGGCTTTTATTAACAACCACATGATAAAATACCATCATATGACAGAGACTGAACTGTTGATGGTACAATCAACAGCAGTCCTCATCCACTGCAGTCATTCATTCAGTATTAAAAAGACATTATCTGCAGACAGTAACAGTCAGAGCAGGAATGGGTCAGTTCTGGCTTAGCGCTTCCTAGTGGATATCCTAAATCTGAATAGAGGAATGGAAAAACAGATCATTTTGGGGTTTATTGTAAACAACCAGTGACACACACGCAGGACATCCTCACTTTTTCACCACTTAAAGATCGTGCAATTTAACTTCCAGGAAGTCGCAAAAATCAAGAGAAAGGAACAAACTACTAAGACGTCATCAAACGAAGATGAACCAAGACCTTTCTGTGTGTTTCTTTCCACATTTAAAGTAAGGAGCACTTAAATTTACACTCTGTAAAGTGAAAAGAAATGAAGAGACTGCTGTTGAAGGAAGACGAGTGTTTTGTTTTTTTTAGGTGTTTGCATGAGGATACAGCTTGGAAAGAGGCATTTAAAAAATGTGAAGAAAATGTTTGCAGTCCCTCAAATTAGAAACTCCAACACCCATCAGTAAGGACACTTTGGATATTTGATAGAGCAGAAGAAAAATATTCACAACTTAGTTTTAAATTAAGACACACTTTATAATATCTGACCACCTTGCATGACGTGGCATGGAAATATCCCGCCATTATTTATAATAAAACATTAAAAGAGGACACCTCGACATGTTCAGTTTTAGCCCATTGTCCTAATGTGCAGGAAAAGGTTTTGACTGCATCTCAACGGACAGAAACAAACTAAAGTAACAGATGATGTGGTTTGATTTCATGTTGCAAACGGACAAATTGACTGGAAAATATATATTTTTAATTTAATAAAACACTTAACATATCGAGTGCACTGCAGATACTGGGCTAAAACCGTCAATATCAAAAAGCAACATGTTAAACAACATTAGTTACGTATCCAGCCACAGTAGTGGTGTGCAGGGACAAACTGACTAAAAATAAAGCTTTTACTTTAAAAAAATCCTGAGTCGAACGACATTGTCAGTCACACAGTCGCTGCATGACTTCAAACCCCGGTAACAGAGGTCTCTTCGGTGAGCTTTTTTGTTTTTTTTCATTAGTTTTCAAGAGTCTGTGCATAGAGGAGAGACTACAGGCAGTGGAGTCAGGATCACAGACTGGAGCAAAAAAGTAGCTCTTCATTTCTGCAGGTTAACATGCTGGTGCCAAACCAAGCATCTAACTTGTCATTTCTAAAAGGACGAGTGACATTAGGAGCTCTTCAAGGCACTTAAATACCCAAAAGGAACTGTGCACTGAACCACCGACCAGGCTGTGATGTTGACCATTACAGCAGCGACTCAGATGATGGCGAGGATTAACCCACTGCTCCTCGCACCTCCCCAAATATTTACAATCCCTCTGGCTACAGTTCTGCGCCATCTCCTGCTCAGCCCTCATCAGATGTTTTCAGCCTCTCTGTGGGGAACCTCCCTGATGCTGTCCTGGGGTCCGCCACGGGCCGGCGGGCGCCGCCGAATGCTCCGCCCAGACGAGATGAGGTCGGCGTAGCCACGGGAGTGAGAGAAGGCGTAGGCAGAGCGGCGGGAACGCCGGCCACGCTGGAAGGCTGATGGCTTTTTCTTCTCTTCCTCTTGCATCTCCATCTCGTACTTCTTCCTGTTTCTTTGGACCTGGGGGACGATCGGAGATAAGGAGATTAGAGAAACGCTGCTTTGGTATTTTTTTCCTCGTTCCTCAGGTTACTTCTTTTCCACTTAATTGCATTTCATGACGACTCATTTCAAAAGTAATACACTCGAATTGCGGTTGGATTAAACATTAAAACGTCTTATTTCATCCTGTCCTGTCCAATTTGATCATTTACATTCCATATAGTGCAACAACACTGTTTTCCATATATGAATAATCTGTTCTCAGACGAAAATAAGATCCATTGGACACAGTTTGAAGCTAGAAAAGGTGCTGCATTTACATGTTCCTGATAATCTACAGTTCCCCAGTGGGTGATTATTAAGAACAGTCCAGCAGCAGGTCTGCATGTTGACTCATGGAGGCCTCACCTTGTCTCCTACAGAGGGCCAAATGGTTTTATGGAGGAACTGTATGCAGATGACGGGCAGCAGGCTGATGCCCACCGTCAGGATGATGGTTAACCACAGGTAGGGCTGCCGCAGAGCATTGGATGCTGCACCTGCAGACACAAAATATACATCATGAGAGTTGTGAGGCAGTTGGGGGTTTGATGTAGCATTGCATCCAGGACCAGCTCCCTCTCGATTCATGCAACAGTCCTGACCATGGCTTTTTTTTTCTTAACCCAACAGCTAGCCTGTAACTTCACAACATGATGGAGTAAGCTGATAATATGCTTCATCCCTCACTGTTCTGCTCTTTGTGGTATTGGAAAGACTAAAGACAAAAAAAATGGCACCATTCTGAATTGTCAAGGAGACTCTTGGAACTCCCAGTGTGGTACCCTGTGCTGCTTTTGAAGAATATTTTGGAGTACCATCTGTAGAACCAGCTAACTGTGTGACACCGCAGTGATGGTCGTTGACTGACCTGTGAAGGTGAACTGTGAGGGGAAGATGACGTGGATCCCAGCACTGTGGATGTCAAACATGATCCCGAAGTAGATTGCTATGCTGCCCAAAACTGCAAAGCAGTTGACGAAGGTCCAGTAGGAGGTATCCAGAGAGATCTGACAGACAAGAGTCGGAGAAGAAAACACCAGTCAGCCGGCCGCTCACGTGCATGCACATCTTCTAAACTTCGAGTATCATATTTAGTCTGGACTTCTGAGTCAATGCTTCCTTTAAAAATTCAAGACAATTGTTGATATTTCTTTTTATTGTTACTGAAAGATATCACATTTAGCATATCAGCATGTTCTCATCTTTAACATGCCTGATTGGGCTGCAAATATCCCTCTGAAAAAAAAAACTAAACAAAACAAAAAAAAAACTAAACACTTATGTGCGACTGACCTGCAGGTTGACAGTAAAAATGAGTGACGAGGCAGTGACGACAGCCAAAGACTGGTAGTCGGAGGGGGCTTCTCCGTCTTGCCCCATGGTCTGAAGGAAGGCTCCGTAAGGGATGAAGAAGATGATGAGCGAGACGAAGATGCCGTGGAACAAGCTGATGAAAAAGTTTCTGTAGTTGAACATTGACCCCTGCTGGCCAGGCAGGTAGAGCTTGGGGAATTTCAGGCTCAGTTTGTCGTTAACATCCTGAAGCGAGAGCAAGAGGAGGAGGAGGAGGAGGAGGAGGAGGAGGAGGAGGAGGAGGAGGAGGAGGAGGAGGAGGAGGAGGAGGAGGGATCAGTTAACAGAATTCTGGATTACTTTTATTTGTCTCTCATTGAGCAGAAGATAACGGAATGGACTGGATTTTTTTATTGACATAAATAGTTATTTGTGATTGTTGCGGGCAAAAATCCTTGATTATGTGGAACATTTTCTTGAAAAATGCGATGGAATATGCGGCATATTTATGCAATTTTATGTGATAAAATTGCACGAATTTGCAGGAACAGCAGTTAGATGAATAAGAAAAAAAAAGTGATTCCCCCAACACTCTGTTCTCACTAGGCTACTACCTTAATGTAAAGATGATAAGCAAGCATACTACATCACAGAAAGTGCTGGTAATAATTGGTGATGAGCCAAACTGGCTCTGTAGCTTTACAAAAAGAATACACCACAACTTCTGGGGTTTGAAGCTTTCTGATGACGTCACTTCATAACGTTACCAGGGCAACAGGAGGAAAACGGTTCTTGTGTGAAGTAAACGCAACATTTTCCAACTTTCTGCGACAATATATGTGACTTTTTTGCAAAGAAAATGCAGGTATTATGAAATCATGCGAGCCCTGCATATTTCGCAAGGAAATCAGCGAAAGTGAGGCATCGTTGAAAAAAAATGCGGCCCACGTGTAAATGTGCAGACTTTGACTGATTATGTGTTGAATTATGCGACTGCATAATCGTGTTTTTCTGGAGCGACTCAAATATGTTTAAGAACAGGTTAGTCCAAGACAAATGTAAAGAAGGGTGTTCGGTTAAGTTTCAAACCTAAGATGTGCAATATGCCTTTATTTTTTTAGTCACATCTGAGTCTTAGCTATCATATATTTTGTACATTAACTTTCAGATCAACCTCTGCAGTTTCAACTTAATTATAACCTTTGCCATTTATTGTATACAGTTAAAGAACAGGCATGTGGATATTTTGGACAAAAAATACGATATGCCTGTTTTTACCTGGTCAAGAAGTCCAACTAGTAGAACAGGTAAGCTGCTGTAGCAGAGATTGTATAGAGTGATGAACCAGTCTTCGTAGGCGACCTGCAGAGAAGAAGAGACAATTATTGAGTATGTAAAGTAAAGTGATGTATGCTGGGATAAGGCCACATGATATCACTGGGAGCAAACTGAGTGTCGGGGTGAATTATAGTCAAGGTGAAAGACAACCAACACAGCATCTAGGATGTCTCACATCCTGACAGAAAGACCTTCATGTGAAAACCTTTTGACTTCTTCAAACTTAATTTGACAGCTTGTACAACTGTTCAGTGATGTTGATCAATAGGGGAACAGAGGGCTCTTCCATTGGCCCCTGGCACCTGAACAATAACATTAACCAAGGTCTTCTAGGTGGTTTATTTGCATCGGGTAGAAGTAAAAAGCAGTAGTGAGGTAGACATTAGCATGCTGCTGTGCTGCTGACCTGTGAGGAGTATCCGCTGAAGAAGGAGTACCAGAAGTGGACCAGTGTGAAGGCGAAGTTCTTGAAGAAGAAGTAGCGCAGGAACTTGCACATTCGGATGTAGGACCAGCGTCCGTGCACCAGCAGGAGGCGCTCCAGGTAACGGAACTGAGCGAAGGCGTAGTCGCTGGACATGACGGCCTGCATCCCCTCCTGGCCGCTGATACCAACACCGATGTCTGCAGCTGGAGGGACAGAAGACATACTAGAACTGGAACATACTAAAGAAAAAGTGTCCTTTAACGCGAGCCGAGAACACTCATGTCCTTACTCTTGATCATGTTGACGTCGTTGGCTCCATCTCCGATAGACAGTGTCACAGCTTTCTTGTACTTCTTCACCAAACTGACAACGTTAGCCTTCTGCTTGGGGGTGACGCGACAGCAGATGACTGCCTCGCACTCACAGGCCATGTCCACAAAGTCAATCTGCAGAGGCATATTACCATCTTTGTTATTACTTAAAACAGTCAACACAATCAAATCTCACTTCTTTTAAAATGTTTAGTTAATTTCATCATACCTGTCTCATCTCCTTCTCCAAGTCGTCCATGGGCTGTCCGTCCTGAGGGGTGCTGGGAGGCGGTCGTTTCCCCAGACGTCGGAGACGCAGGCGACGTCGCTTCTTCTTCTTTTCATACAGAATCTCATTCTGAGAAAAAAAAACATTGGGATTTAGGAGGATCTTTTTTGCCAGGGCTGAATTTCCAAATATCATAAAAAACTCAAAATAAAAATGGATCATTTGTCATGATTTCAGAACCGTGCTGATGGAACCTACCAGCCAGCCTCCTGTGATGATCAGAGCGTTTTTGCCTGGTTCTGGGAAGAAAGGCAGCACGGGCTTCTTTTTGCCTATACGGACAGCTGGAGGCTCATGTCTCCTCTGGGTCTGACGAATCCTCAGCTTATCGCTGGAGACACAGGAACAACAGACAAACTCTTAGACTTGCATTTCAAAACATGACATTAACCGCTATTCAACAGCAGCTCATGGGTATCAAATGTGTCCGATGTCCCTCTTAATTTTGAGTTGCTGAGCAATCATGAACGAGTGGAATGATAGCGACTTTAGTATATAGGTATGATGTATAGGACTGCGATCTAGAACACAGCAGTGTGACGTCTGAGCTTTCTACCCTGAGTGTGATGTCAGAGGAAAATGGTCGCTGTGCTAATTTGGTCAATACTGATTAACTTTACATTTCTATGAAAAATAATGCGCTCTCTCTCATTTCCAAATATTACATGGATGGAGTAAAAAACTTTGGCATCATAACATCTTAAGAGCTGCAAGACTCACTTGACGTCTTCTCCGTAGTGGATCTGCATGTCGTCTGTCAGAAGTGAACAAGAATATCCAATATTCTCTGCCGTTTCTGGGGAGAAAGTTAAAATTCATTAAAAGTGAGAAGAAAATTCTGTTACAGCGGCGGGGTGGTGTTTTTAAGATGCATCTACTTAAAAGTAGACAGATGCAAGTTCAAACTTAGAAACATAATTAAACCACTGGTGTTTTTTTTAATATCAGTGCCAAACATATTGGTTCTTATTAGTGCAGGTGGACTAACAGTATGACTCTGAGGTACCTTTCTTATCTCCAGTCAGGACCCAGATCTTGATGTCGGCCTTGGCCAGTGTGGCGATGGTCTCTGGCACGCCGTCCTGTAATTTGTCTTCGATGGCCGTCGCACCAATCAGCTGGAGAGAGGGATACAGGTGCTTAGTTACAGCTCAGGGTGCATGTTTTTAACTATTACTGACTGTCAGTTAATAATAAAGAGCTTCACACTGGTTTTCAGTTGGATTTTAAACATTTGTTGCCGTATTTTTTGTTTGTGTTATAATTTTGACAGTCATTTCCAGATTCGAGTTTTGTGCTTCCACTCTTTCCTTTTTTCCTATTAAATCCTGTATATCTCTAGATGTCGGTGCTGTTAAATGCCCAGTGTTAAAGTGTAAACAACTGAACAACTTTCTTCTCTAAGTGTTTCCATTACTGTTGGTGCAGCTCTCACAAATATAACTGGATTATTTTCACTCTCCTCTGAGTAGCAACTACCAACGACGCAGTACAAAACGTGAGTTTATTCATTCATTTGGTCTAAGATGAATGTAGATGGGAAAAGGTGCCAGGCTGCAGGTCCGACTGGATTGCCAGTCAGAGACTTGAGCAGGGAAGCTACTTAAACACTGATGGAGTCATTATTTTATAACCATTACATTGTGAAATCAACACTTAATTCATAATGACATATTCAAACTAAAAACGTGTCTGTCGTGGGTTTAAGCGTGGAAAGGTTTTTTGTTTTCCTCTCACCATGAGGTTGCTCTCGATCTCCTCATACACGCGGTCGAGGGCCGCCTCTCTGTCGGCCAAGACCAGCTGGGCATCTTTGTGTTTCCGTGACCAGGCTGCGTACTCGTCTGCGCCGATGTCTTTGTAGCACAAGCACAGCGTCCGCAGGGTTGCATTGGCAAATTCCTAAGGCACAAAACACAAATGGTTTGCTTCCACAGAAACAGGAGGAACAGCTCTGTACATACATGTCATTGTTTGTACAAACAGTGGAGCCATGCTGAGACAGAACGCAGCCGCAAAAACACAACAGCACAAATAAGAGTAAAGGCCTAAAAACTCACATCCAAGGCAGTCTGGGTAGTTTCTTTGTGTCTGGTGTTTGGGGAAAGTCGTTCATAGATGACGGTGTCGGCTCCTTTACAGTAGAGACGAACACGGCCATCAGGAAACTTCACTGAATGAGAGACAGACAGAAGCACAGAGGGTCAGAGGAGACATTGTTTTAGAAGTCTTGAGCCTTGGCTATGAAGTCTTCAGTCATCTCCAGTTTAAAAATTTGTGTTTCAAGTTCCAATCAAGTCTTTGTCTGTCTGTCTGTCTGTCTGCTGGTCAGCTCTGTCAAACACACCTTCCCCTCAGGCGACATGAAGATTGGCTTCATTGCTATGAAAACGTCCTGCTGCCAGTCATCAGGGAATCAGCAGAATGGTTGTCTTTGGCATTTTAAAAAAAAGCAGCATTTAAAGTGATTTGGCACCCTTCCTACAGTTTCTGAGTGCAACACCACTGTCCTAAATAAAAATCCCAGCTCTGTTACAATTTGTCAGATGAAATGCAGATGCTGCCTACAAACAAATCTAATTCCATTATAACAAACTAAGGTGCTGAAACGTGTATGTTGAAGTCAACATGTATTTTACACTGTAACTCTACCCTCTCACTGAAGATTCATAGAGCAGAAACAAGTGATTGGGGGCAGAGTATCTGAAGTTGTTATTTCAAGGTTAAAACGTTACATAAAGTTACTTGAATGTAATAAAATAGTTACAGTAACAAAATTAATTCCTTAAACAACTAACTTCATATTTCATTCAAATGTTTTGTTTTTTTATTTTGTTTTTATGAAACATTAGAACTTTTTTCACGTTTTTCATGTGAACTGATCTTCTCGTAACTACTATACAACACGACCAGTGATGATATGTGTGTATGTGCAACTGTGTGTGTGTGTCTGTGCACTCGTACAGATGATAGACATGCGCTTGCGGTCCGAGTTGAAGTCGAGCAGGGCCAACATTTCGTAGGTTGTCTCGTGATCCATCTCCCTGATGGTGATGGTGTCCTGCGTGCGAGACAGAAACACGTAGCCGAAGTTCCTCGCAGCCGTCACCAGGGCGCCCTCATCAGGAGAGGCAGCCTGGTACACCAGTTCACCTGAAGGAAAGGCACGAACCCATACATCGAGGAGGTGTCCAATTCAATGTCTGCAGTTTTATACTAATACACCTTTCTATGCATTTGAGTCGAATAACATTTTTCAAATGAGGATTTTAGGATTACCGTCTTTGTTCTCCACCATGACTGTGTGGCAGAGCGAGAGCAGCTTGAAGAACTCTGTAACATCTTTATCCTTCTTGGACCGGATGATGGCAACGAGGGAATGATCCATGAACTCGAACTTTCTGTCGGCGTGCTGGTTCCAGCTCCAGTCCACCAGCTAGAAATAGGCAAAACAGAGAAAACGGTTTAAAGGACTACAGCAGAAATTGTCTGCTATGATTGTGGTGACACTGCTGATGTGACACTTCAGATAACAAATCACCCGTTTTAATATTGTCCACTCAACATTTTCATTCTGGATATGAATGGTGTGATATGACATGATATGAATCTGGAAACGTGCTTCTTTGAGCAGCTTAGAATTTAGAAAAAATGTCAACTTTCATATGTTTAGAATCAAACGTAATTCGGCCTTTTTCATCAAACAATCACTGAATCTTAGCCAACAGTTTGTATTATAAATAATCCTCTTGTGTCTTCTGAGGTTAAGTGTATTTGACATCTTACCCTTCCTCGGTCCAGCACCACTCCTTCAGCTGTGGTTGGTTCACCTGTGCAGAGGAGAGCAAAAACTTGATACGTATAAATACACACAAATGCAAAAATAAAAAATCAGTAGCAGAGTATCACGGGAGGTTTCGTCTTTAAAGAGAGATGAAGTCCCTTCCCTTCCTGTGGGACGTTATTGTGGGGAAATCTGTATGATGCTCGGACAAATCATTTGTTGATATTGTTTGAACTGTTTCATGAATGACACTTACAAATTATTCATCAAAAAAATAAATTCAACTTGTGAAAGGCACAGTTTATTGTAAAGATAGTGAAGTATCATTTAATTTTGTGTGAAACCACATCGACTCGCTCAGCATAGGTCACCAACACCAACAAGGCTGTCAGTACAATAAGATAAAATAAATACGATGAAAGTCTGGCCATACAGACAGCTGCAGTTATGCAAAAGGAGAGTTCAACAGCCCTGTGAGCTAGCTAATGTATACGGTCTGTTTAATCTTTCTGACTACATATATTCTCACAGTCCTATAGTTCAACAGTTTATTTTACGAGTTGAAAATGTATCTTTTATAATTGCCAGACATGTGTAATCCATGACACAGTTGAATGACGATCTCTCTCTCTCTATCTCTCTCTCTTTTCTAATATAAGGTCCTGTGGTGATCCAATGCGTGCAGGGGGACTTTGCCTCACTGTTGTTCAACAGCCATCGCTGCTGATGAAAGTCTGTCTCTGTGACTCAGGCAGAAATACTCGCAGTTGTTTTAAAGTTTTATTCAAGTCATGTTTCTTCTTGCTCGCAGACTTCCCTCCTCACTGTCTGACCCCTGGAAGTTACTGTGACAGGTGACCCAATGAAACGCACTGTAACTTTGTACAAAATCATATATTACACAAAACAAAGATCCGGCCATCAATGCTGAACATTTATCAATATCATATTTTGAGGCAGAATCTTTGTTTTGAGACCAAATGGAGAATATTTCCTGGTCGTGTGTTTGTTCTCATTGTATTTGTTTATTTCTATCTGCTGCTGATTTGCCTGAAGTTTTACATGATTTTTCATACCTGCCCTAAGCAGCAGTGGCTGCTCTGCCTTTTTTTCCTTTTCTCTTATAAAGCAGCATCAGTCTGTAACAAAGTGAAGTGATCTGCAAACTTGCCTCAATATGTTTGTTCAGCTCTTATCTAAATTCCACTTCTTCCTGCTTCAGGGAACCAGGGCTCACTAAAGGCCCATTTTCATCCTTCTGATAACACAACCTTGTCAATAGGTCCAGGCAAAGATAAAACACTAAACATTTTTTTTCCTGCAGACACTGGACATGTGTGTAGAACACCTGATGTAAAATCCTCCATATTCAAGTGTGCCATCAACATTTTTAGTATCAAGAAGATGGTTATCATCGCAAATAACGGGCAGCAGGTGTCACCCTCTCACTGTCTGTTCTTGTCTTTACCTCCACAGCTACATCTTACTGGTTTCCCTCCCTATATCTTTCCATTTCCACTCGCAGGTTATTTTATGAAAGTGAGAGGGTGAATTCCCCCGAGCAAGGCCACAGTTCAACACCTCTGAGCAAGGTACTAATACTGTCAGGGTTACAGTCCCAGTTCCCAGATGCACATGTATCTCTCCCTTTATGTTCGAGTGCAGCGAAGCAGATCAGTACCGTAGCTGCGTCCAGCGATGGTGCACTTCTTGAACTGCATGATGTTCTGTGTCAAAGTTCCCGTCTTGTCGGAGAAGATGTACTCGATCTGACCGAGCTGCTCGTTCAGGGTGGTGGTTCGAGCCTGCACAGGGGAAAGAAGTGATTTAATGGAATGTTTGGATCTGGACTGTTTAAAGAGTGAATAAAGTTGGCTGCTGGACCAATTATTTTCAGGACCCTCTGACCAACTTTTACTGAAACATTAAACTGCATCCCATAGTCTTTATCAGCAAATGCAGTTGAATTGTCATTACATGTCCTCAGAATTGAATTTTGGTTACATGATTACAAAACACCAAATATATAGAAAAACTCAATTTGCAAATGAATACCCAGAGATACGGTAACATCCCTGAAAACAGCCATCAAGTGGACTGTGAGGTCCAATTCTTTTGACAGAATAATGTTAATAAAGGCCGTTTTTTTCCCTCTAATTGAGAAAATCAATGGAAAAATAAACTGGTTGTTTATTACGAAATGAACTATTTTGTAATACATTAATGACTTAAATTTGTAATTCGTAGAAAGAAATGGCCAGAATTCTATGCTAGTTCAAATAATATGAGCTGCGGCATCACCACTTCCTGCTGCAGAATATACTCTTTGATTGTTAATGCTCATCAGTGAACAGAGATTATCAGTGCCTGTCTTTAGCTGGAAGCAATTTCAAGAGCACATCAGAAAGTCTCACTGACAGGCGCATATCATCCAAAACGTTTGACTGATAAGAAACCAAAGAATTCCAAATGCGGTCATGTGTTTTTAGATAATGCTTATTTCCTGATGAAAGGTCTAAAAATTCAAAGATTAGAAGGACTCTACAAAGATATGTGAAAGGAGTGCTAACGTACCTTAGCCGGTGTGTCTTTCTCTGCAAAATACATCTGCAGGTCCCAGTTGATGAACTTACTCTGGCCCAGACGAATCACCTCCACACTGAGCACACAGCAGACAGACATGCGATGATTTGAACAAGTTTCATTTTCTCAAATAAAGATGTTTTGTCTTTGAGTTGGTTTGCTGAAAGTTTAAAGCTGCAACATGAAAAATCCTGAGACATGTTTTCCAAACGGCCAGAACAAAGCACCACTGCATTCTCGAAGTCATAAAACACAATGCCTCCTGCCACAGCTGGCTCGGAGGGATAATGAAAACAAGATGGGTAGGAACAGAGAGGCTGAATATGTGGGTGTGGTTTTACAGACCTGACATATAGTGAAATGGGCACCATGGTGTTGAGGACGATGATGTATCCCCAGAAGCTGAGGAAGCCTCTGTAGGATGTGGTCTGGTTCTTGCCGTCGTACAGATACCAGGCCTTAGAGCCGATCTCTTCGTACCAGAAGGAGTGACCGATGGCCAGACCTGCCGCCACCAGGATCAGCAGTGCAAAGATCTAAGAGGAGGGAGAACGAAAATGAAAAGCAGATATACAATACAATAGAGCAATGTCACGGTTGGCAAACAACAGTGTTATGAAGTGTTCCTGAGAGCATGTAGAACTATCTTTTCAAGGATGCCCCTTTCATACCAAATCATCACACTATCACCTGCCACAAATGAACCTGGCTACCTGTGGGATGTTCTCAACAGGTGTTTTTTGAGCATTCAACAAGTCTTTCATTGCCACTGTCCCAACTAGGGATGTAACGGTTACTGTGTCATGGTAAACTATGGTAAAATTCCCGACAGTGAAGGTTACCATTCATTTTAATCACCATGGTAACCACCGTGGTAGATAAGAAAACTCGCGAGATACTTCTTAAGTGTCACTACGCATGCGCAGCGTACAACGTGCGCTTGTTATGTAGTGAAGAAGACATGGCGGAGGGAGGACGTGATAGTAGCGGCCCTCATGGCATTTTTCCGCCTTCAAAGAGAACCAAATCTGAAGTCTGGGTGTATTCTGGTTATTATAAGAATGCTCAGGAACAGCTGGTGGAGGATGGCAGCCCTGTCTGCAGGAGCTGCAAGAAGAAAGTTGTTACGAGGGGCGGCAACACATCCAATTTACGCAACCATCACCTTCAACTGTTCAGCGAATGCAAGGTAAGCTAACCTCATGCTCAGGTGCATGATGTATGTGTATGTCGAGTTCTCTCTGTCTAATCTGCTGTTGTCACCAATGTAAACTGACCAGACAGTAGTATAACTGAATAAAGTTGATCCATGATTTGGCACGTTATCTGAACAGCTTATTAATTGTAAACTTAACTTTTTAAAGCCGACCTAATAATTCCCCAAGTATTGATGCAGAGCTGCAGTGAGGAGGATTTAAGACAAACACGTACTGGGTGGACTGAGTTACTGAATACAAACTGACTGAGGTGACTGACTTTCACCTCAGCTCCATTCACCAGAGCAGCATCTACCTGTGGCTCAGCAGACACTTGACCAATCAGACTGACCAAGTCCATTGACAACAGACGAGCAGGCAGACAGAGAGACAGACAGCAAATATATATCCAGCCAGTAATATCAGAAATTATTATTTGTAGAATAGACTATATTTAAAGAATAATATACAACGGTGAATATAACAAGTGTCTAGATAGAGATAGAGCCAAAATAGAGTATTCATAATTCATTTAACAATAATCCTTTTTGTTTTGATCAAAAACAGGCTGCCTCATCACAAAAAGCCAATGATCTATTTTACACAGTTTTGATACATTCTTTTATACTTGTTTAATGTTGATTTTGCAGTGTTTTGTTAAGGTTTTGAATTTGGACTGATTTAATATATAATAAACCTATTTAAATATACATCTTGGTGAAATTATTTCGATTTATCAATGTATCAGTGTTTTTTCAACATTTTGAAGACATTTCAAAAATACCGCGATATACCGATAACCGCGATAATTTTGGTCACTATTACCGCATTGTGAAATTTTCATACCGTTACATCCCTAGCCAACCTGTTAGAAATGTCTAGCTACCTTTAAATTGCACATGCTATCCTATCTCAGCTTCTTTAGAATCAGGGTTCAGGGTTTGTGTGGGATGAGAAGATGAAAGGTGATAAGACACAACAGAAATGCATGTGACTCAGACTCACTGTGTAGACCATGTAGTTCATCAGCTCGTCAATTTTGGTCCTCTTGAACCTGGTCTTCCCACCGTTCCTCATGATTTTGGTGTCGGCTCCTATGACATCATATGCCACAATGGTGAATACTATCCGTTGCCTTCAGTCATAATTAGTCAGCATTCATCAGTAAGACTTGACATAATTAACTAACGAAATTACATTAAATACATTTTCTTAAAGCCATTACTTTGCAATCAACTAAATTAGAGCCGCGTATCAGTACAACAAAGACGATGTCCCATGAGGAGCAGTGATGGGGTTCGAGGGTTCACACCTGCGAAGATGACCAGTCCGTGACACTCCTCAGTGTTCCTGACTTTGCAGCCTCGGAGCAGCATGTTATCCAGATCCAGAGGGTAGTGCTCCCCCTGCCACCGCATTGTTCCTGTGAACTTATCCAGGCGGTTGTTGGGCTCCTCACACTCGATCAGAGCTTCAGGAGAGAGAAAGGACACAGGGAGGGTTTTATCTTAGGTCGACAAGTCAAAACAATTCCTTAAACGGGAACTTTGCCTATATGTAACCAGCTTTTTATCACTTAAGTTTTGGCAATTTATATAGATAAATAATGTTAAACTTCTCTCCATTTTGCCTGCACACAGAGCCTTATTCTTTCAGTCCCGTCTGCCACAGCACACCCACATCCTTTCGGCTACAGTGGACTGTACCTCAACACTACAGCTTAAGTTAAAACACTACGTTTTCCCCCCACCTTTTGCATCATTACAGAGAAGAAATGATTGTGAAACAGGGTGTATTTAAAAGTCAACTGTGTCGGGGCGCCCAAGAAGCTCAATTGATAGAGCAGCCCATGTACAGTGGCTGTGTACTTGCTGTAGCGGCCCAGGGATCAATTCCAACCTGTGGCCCTTTGCTGAAAGTTACCCACCCCCTTCCTTTCTCTGTTTCCTGTCACTCAATACGTATCCTATCAAAATAAAGCCATGAAAAGGCCCAAAATAGTTTACTTAAAACTAAAAAACTACCTTCTATCAAAGTTCTACCAGAATATCAAAGTTAGAGAACACTGGTGTGTTTTCTGGCAGATAGCATCATACAAATTGCATAATGCAAACACAAATAAACCTCATAATTTTTATCTTTGACTACTGCCGTTATCAGAGAGAGGGTGTGTTTGTCTGGCATAAAAACTGTCCCGTAACTACTTTTTCACACTGGTGTGGTGGAAGATAATGTCAACAAGTTCTCCATTATGTGTACTACTCTCTCCAATAAACTAAGTATCTTTTTATTAAACATATTTTTACAATCATTATATTTAAATTTTGAAGTTAAAAGGAGGCTTTTGCGAGTCTGAGTGATTCTGGGAATCAGTCAATAAACTGGGAATAAACTTGGGTTGTAATGAGAACCAAGCTCACCATCAAACTCAGCCAGCTGACGTTCCTCTTGCAGCCGCTCATCGGTCACGCGAAGTCCCAACTTAAATTTCAGGTTAGTCTCTCTGCAGAGGAAAAAGTAACACACAAAAAGAACTGAAAAACTAAGGCCAAAGGCAGAATCACAAGATATTTGTTGTCACTCCAGCTGTAAAAATACATCTGTATGATCATCTTGAAAACTCCAAAGCAGAAATGAAATAAATAAAAATAAAATAATTCTGTGATCGTTCTCTGGTGCAAGTTTAATGCAACGAAGCTCTACAAAACATGAAGACGGGAGATAGTGATCTATCAGATTAGCTGCCATTGACAGTAAAACACCTCCATTACAGACAGCCTTGCAGGCCTGTCTGTTTGATTTAAAGGTGTTTTCTCACTTAATCGTAGAACACACAGTCACACTGGTCACATGGCTGTGCTTGGCTAAGGTTAAGTCTTGGCAAAAGCTCCTAACACATTTGGTCTCCTCTTATCATGATTAATTTGTTGACGGACCTCTTGAGAAACGACAGATCAAACAAAAAAACTTATCGAAGTAAAGAGCGCTGCTCCAACAGTCACATTACACAACATGTATTCCATTTGTCAACAGATCAATACAGACACTACAGTTCAGAACAAAGTGGGAACAACATGGCAGAAAGTTAAAGAACCTTACCCGTCGAGCTCTGCTGTTTCTACATAACACAGGCTGTTTGGGTTGGAGCTAGATAACAGCAGGATGTCAGCCTGAAGACAAGAAACAAATATTCACATCAATCTTAAATGTTCTGGTTCCTAACACAGCTTCTGACTTCATCAGCCACAATATAATATTTGATCATTTGACAACAAACTTATTCTGGAGCTTTTATCTCTTTTAACTCAGTTCAAAACAACACTTTTGTTTACTTGATCATTTGTTACGTGCTGAGGGAGAAGAAGCATTAAGAGAAGAAGGAAAAGAGAGAAGAAAAAGTGGAAGAGGGCTTATTTTTAATTTCTGTCTAGTGTCGTCTCTGCATTTAGTTGATACTTAAGAGACTTTTCTCATTCTTTCAATGTACACCCTTTTAGTCAGTGTGAAATGGCACAAAGTCACATATACACATTTAATATGTCAATGTGTGTCAGTCAATCTGCCAAGTAATGTAACACAGCCCAGCATTAAGTGTGCTCATCTCACCGGAACAAAGTCGTTCTTCTTCAGACGAACCACATCTCCAACCTGGATGTTCCTCCACTTCGACGACTGAAACCTGAAGCAGACAGAGGACCCATCTTAGGTTTTATACACCTGTGCTGTCGTTGATTTTAAAAATGGTGACTATCTTCCTACTAACTAAGAGAACATTCATTTTGCTGACCTGCCGTCCTGAAGCACGTCACACTTCCTGTTGTTGATCTCTTTGTCCATCCTGTGACGTGCCTAAATGAAAGAAAATTTAAGAGGCCAGCGCAAACAAGATAACATAACATTTAACATATAATCCCATGACAATGTGCTGTGCTAAATGAACAGCAAACACTGCTTGGTGTAGCACCGGGAGCATGGCATCAACACTCTGGTTACATGGCTGTGCAGACTGCTGCTGGGCTCACACATGATCCTCCTCCCATGAACAACATTCAATCATTTTATCTTCATTCAAGTTAGCCGGGGGGGGGCTAAACTGTAAGGTCGCCAGCTAAGTCTGCAGTCCATACGCTTTATGGACCTCACAATGCAGAGCTGGGTAATTTGATACCTGGGTAGTCAAGCTTGTTTGTGCAACTGAACAGCTTTCAAAGGAATGACAGTGACTTAGTGTAAGACGCTTTGGACAAAACGTAAATGCCCTAAATGTAAATGAATACACAGGAATGTGCTCAAAAAAAACTTGTGTGTGCACTTGTTCATGCGTGTGTGTGCGCATGTCTTACCAGGTCGTCCACCAGGTCTTTGATGGCAGTGACTCCCAGCACCACCACCAGAGGAATCAGCGTGGTGTACCAGGGCAGTGTGGAAATGTCTGGAATAATCTAACAAAACAAAAAATATTGCATCACCTCTTGCTCCTTGTTTTTTGTACCACTGTAAACCAGAAGCCAACTGTCATGTTTTTGGATGTACCTGCAGGATGAGCAGAGCCAGGAAATACAGGTTTGCAACCCTCTTGAACTGTTCGTACAGATTCAGGGGGATGAAGGTGAGGACGTTGTACTTGTACGTCTTGATGGCGTTTCCCTGCATGAAACACAAAGCAGCCAGTGATAAATGCATGGTCGGTTAGCGTTTGGTCCTGTGCTGTTCAAGTGCAGAGAGGCACTCCAGCGATTTCCAAGATCAGGACCAGTTTATTGTTTGTTAGCGGCAATATTCGATCTGTGACTCTGAAAGCGCTTCCGAGAAAATAACCCTGATGATGTCATAGCGATGTCATCTGGGTTACCTCAGCTTGTGCTTGAAAACAACAAATGTATAACAGAAAGTCAGTTTTACAAGCTTGTTTAAAAGGCATACGTACTCACTAGGCAAGGAGGGTCTAGCCAAAAGACTATTATGTTGCATTTTGGAAAAGGAAGGATTTCATGTTTTGACTCTCCTGGACTCTGTAGCATGGAATGGAACCTCTCTTTTAAATTACTCTCTTATGAGTCAGATTGACCTTGTGTCAACAAATGCCAAAAATGCTTTGCTCTGTAGATGCACTGATGAATGATGGCGTTTAGCAGTAAACTACTACTAGAAACTCTTTTTATAGTTCTGCAAACATGAGCGTTGAAATAAAACTCCTCTGCAGGTATCAGTCCAGTTATCATGGTGTCAGTGCTAAGGTAGTGCTGTGTTTCAGTAGAGGATAACCATCTGAACTCCGTCCATTACAGCCTGGTTTCCACACAGTGGAGAGTCTTGCCCCGCCACAGTGTCCTTGAGCAAGACACTGAGGCCCCACCAATTCCATGTCTGTTCTAAGAGCTTTGATTTCACAGAGTTACCTCAACTGTGCCGTCTGCGGTGCAGTCTGCGTTTCACTTGATCTCAGAGGTTGAAGTCAGGATCGTGTGCAGGCCAGTTAAGTTCATCCTCACCAAAGTGGGCAAACCATTTCTTTATGGACCTAGCTTTGTCAATAGGGCATAAACCTTACAAAGCTGGTTCACACTATAGTCTAAAATATAACTGACAGTGTAGCATTAACATTCCCCTTCATTACAACTAAAGGCGGCCAGCCCGCAGCAGGAAAAACAGCCCCAGAATGTGGGCATGGATTGTGGTTAGTATCAATAAGTGGTTTCCAACTTCACAGTCAGTGTTCTGGTTGACTGTGCAGGCAGTGGCCCAGCTCATGGGGACACCAGTAAGACGACAGAGCTGCCTTTCATTATAGATAACCGTCTGAACTCTGAACAGTTACAGCCTTGATTCTACAGGACAGGCAGGGGTGGTCAACCATCCATCATCTGTTTCACCTTCTCTCCAGCAGCTTCTTGTTAGATCAAGGACTCTAACTTACAGAGGATCACTCTTTAAGTCATCTTTAACACGTTCTGACTTCAGTCCCACTGAGACTTGCTGCGTCTAATGTGTCCATTAGACAGATACAGGTCGGCTCAGCTGGACGATCTGGTTTCAGCCTCCACAAAGACCGACGACACAAAGGCTCATAAACAAAACACTCCCCTGTTCACCAGCTGCTAAAAAAAAACTGTCACACCAGCGATTCGTAACGATTTGACCAACCAGCTAAAGCTCTAGACTATAGAAAGAATACTTTAAATTATAGTTTTTCTTTTTCAAATGTAGGATAGACTAAGTCAATGAAAGCTGAATGATAAAAACATTTTTAAAAAAATTTTGAAAAATCTAAACAAGCCATCATCTAATTTGGGTATGAGCTCTCCAACAACACACCCAGATGTCGTTCATCCACATGCTTCCACGTCATCTTACCTTTTATCTACGCTGTCATGCAAGCAAGCAGTGTACAACAGAAGAGTGCTGTAATAGCATAAATAGCTCTTAACATATTTAAAACGTGACCTTTCAGCAGCACAGGGAGCCCTGATGGAGTCTGAAATGACTCAGCAGAAACAGACAAATGACATGAGGAGGAACAAATACAAGGAAAACTGTCAAACACAACAGACTTCCTTGTTGGTGTTGTAGCCTACATCACATTTTTTCCATTTCAGCTGATCAGCGGGAACACTGGAAATTCCCACTGATCAAACTGTTCACAATGCACACTGCCCGATATCAATTGGTGCCCACTCAATCGGAGCACCCAAAAAAAAAAAAGTCACGTGCTGTGTGTTGAGATTTTTTCTTTTTTCTAAGGTCAAGCAGGACCTTTCATGTTCACTTCACTGACAACACTTTGTACAGTCATTTATATACACATGTATTCATGTTCACTGTTTTAGTTGTGTTCATAACCAACAATGAAAAGATATCTCAGGTGCAAGTAATTTTTTAAATTAAGATCGACTTATAAAAAAACAAAGCAGCGCTGTGCTGCACCTTTGAAACCTTTCCACATAGTATCAGATTCAGTTTGGGTTGAGAGCAGGTTGGAGCTTGATTTCCTTTCCTCCAGGCGGCCACTAGTTCAAATTTGTTTCTATGAAAATTTTGAGAGTCTGCAGGAGACACTAAATCAAAGTGAATGACGACACACCTTGGTTTTGTTTTAAATCAAAGCTGCATATAATAATGTAGTTGAATGCAAGACGTTTTTTTTTTTAAAACTCCTCTTCATTGGAAACTGTGTGACTATACCCTCATAGTTTTTTTAACAATTAGGGAGATGACTGTTACATTTCTTGACCCACAGTCCTCCGGGCCAGTGCTCCCTTGCCATTGGCTCTCTTAAGTAATGGTATGTTTGGACGATATAAAATAGGCACAAAGGTCCAGCCTTGCAGGTTAATTGTTGAGAGAAAAGAAGTGAAACCAATAACAGCCTTGAAGTAGGAAATCAATCCCAATGACGATGCTGAATGATTCTAAAAATAATGAGCACGCTGAATAGCTAATCGAAAACATGTTAAACATCGTGTAACCTACGCTCAGCTATGTGCTCAGGATTAGTGTCTATCAGGACCAACAAGGATGGTGGATAAAGGCACCTTTGGGTGAGTCCATTAACAAGCAGTTCCATGTAAACAGCTGAACTTACAGAGTATCTGCTCTTCTTGATACACAGGAAAACTTTTTTCTCGAACTCTGGCAGGTGGTGGTAAGGTCGGTCATTTGCCTTCACCTTCCATCCCATCTCTGAAAAATAAGATCGTAAAAAGGTTTACTTAACATATAAACTAAAGGATAGATGAGCAGCAGTATCCACCTGGTTCCATTCTTTGTGTTAAGTTAGGCTAAACACATTCTGGACCCATCTCCATAGTGGGTACACAAAAATGGAACCAATATCAAGCCAGTTTATTGGACTTGGGGAAAGATGTACAATGGATCAATTTATCAAAAATAATAATCACTTTAACATCATTATTAGTATTCCTGTAGACACTCACCGCTGGGTCTAACTTCTGCCGGGGCTTGCGGGGCTCCTGGTGGCGCTTCTGGTTCCTCTTCCGAGCTTGCGTCTAATTCGTCATCCGTCTCATCATCACTATATGGCATGACCTCATCGTCAGGCCCCAGGGAACCCTGGGAGTCTACTCGCCTCCGACTCATCTTAGCGCCTCAGGTTGTTCCTAAGAAGGAAGAACAGTTTGAGTTACTCAATAAATGGAATGTAAAATACTTGTTGATAAATGTTCTCAGTCTTTTCAGGCCCATCCAACAGTTTGTCGAGTTGCCCACTGCAAAATCTGATATAGACATTATTACAGGGGGATGCATCCCCAATTTGGAGATGACTTCAGTGACACCTTAACCAGTGATTTTTGATCATATCAAAAGAAAAATTGGTAGGCTGCAGCCATAAGGAGACTACAGCAGCAGACTTTTCACTGGTATCGGTCGGACCACACATCATGACGGCTGCGTCTAGTTATTTTCTTTCTAGTACTCGATTAATATCACAACAAATGTATCCAAAATAACATTTTAAAACTCCTCATCTATATTTCAATAGTCATAGTCGTAGTTGTAGAGGTAAGCAACCAGTATGCTCAACCCTTTTGTGGCAGAGGCATGATTGCAGGTCACAAGCAGAGTAGAATGGGTCAGTAGTCAGGCATTTTATTTAGCATGGATTAATACTGCAGAGGGAACACAACAGACATTTCTCTGTGTAGCATACGTTTCACTATCACTTCAGACTTGTACCCCAGTTTAAAACAGCAATGACCTGCCTCTTCCCGGTTGCCCTATACATCATACAGACCAGTTCCACTGAAGCGTACAGATGCCCTCAGGATTTTGTTGTTTCAGCATTAAGCATATAGTAAACCTCAGGTCCAAGACTTGAACTCACCAACACTATAATGGTATAAACTAAACCAAAAAAAAGGGATCAAAAAACAAATGCTGGCACAGTCTGAAATACTAAAACAATGTAGATGGACTAATAAATCCTCAGCAAACTCAGATCCTCAAAGGAAACAGAAAAGGGGAAAAGAGGCACTAATGAAAAGATATAGCAGTCAACTGATGACTGCAACAACAGTGAAAAGTCCAAAATGTAACAAATGAAACTGTAAATGCACTTAAAACAATGACAAAACATATCCTGAAATGTTTAACAGCAAGAAATTCATGCAGAAACAAACTAAAAAAAACAATCAACCTTGACCTATTTGGTTTTTCCGATCTACAGTACTCCGTGAATAGATACAGAATTTAAAAGCTGCAGTTCAAGTTTACCATCAGGTTTGACAGGCAGGTTTCTGCCAAACCTCCTGATGATATGATGCATGTGAGATGACGCTGCACTTACAGCTGAACACACTGGCATTGGACCAATCACACTGTCTTTTGAGAAACAACTGACAGCTACAAGTGTGGTTCAGCTGTGACAATCAGAAGCGACTTTTTGCTTGAAAGAAAAACAATGGTTGCTTAAAGAGGTAAAGAGGTCAGGATAGCTCTTAGAGCATCAGTTATATCAGAACTGGAGAGAATATATTAATGGAAGATGAGCTAAGAATGCAGCTGAAGGCTTTTTTTTTTTCTTCTTTTTTTTAAATGGAAAATATTTTTGCTCTCCTCACGACTGCCTTTGAAGAGTTTAGTGGCTCAACTGGTGGTATCACTCTCCAGCAGCTAATCTGATTGGTTGAACTTAGCCTGCAATGGTGTTAAACAAGTGGTTCATCCAATTGCCTGCCAAGTATTTTCTAAAAGTGTTTGCCCTTTCCAAACAGTTTTTAGCTGTGTCTTTCCAGTTGGTTCTGTGCAACAAACCAGCTAACAGCACCTGGTTAGCAGGTGCCAAGTTTGGGTTGGCACTTCCCATCAGCTTAATGTTTAATGACACAGAGGAGACCATTAGCACAGCTGATAAGCTTCATTAGTCTGGTTTCCAAGAACAAACTCACCAAGAAAGTGCTCAACAGGATGAGACGGGGACTTCAGCAGGACTGGAAAGAAGGGATAGTTTATAGTACAGACAGACATTTGTATGTCTAGGGTCTATATTAAATTATACATTTCCCCCTCTAATTCCATCCATCCTCACTCTCACTCATGCAAACATTTTATGGTTGGCTGAACATTATTTTTTTATTTTCCATCCAAATCTATCTGAAAAAAAGAGGGTCCTCAGACGCTCCAGGAGGATTTTATTCGTAAAGGTTTCTGTAGTTGCTGTATAATATAATACAGTTCAACAGCAGCACAAACTATATCCTCCCAAATGTTGTAAATTTTGTAATACAGTTGTTTTACTGGACTGCATTAGTTTAAGCCAGGTGGACCAAAAAACAACTGAGTGTAAGAACTGTTATGATTGGGATCCTGCACTGTGAGTGGACAGTTGTTGTATAGTGTACTACATCATTTTTGTGAGCTATACAAGGATGAATTCTGATCCACTTTTATGACATGAAACTAGAATTACCACCTGCATGTCTCTGCCAACTGATCAGTTGTCGTTAAACCAGTGTCTGTCCAGTCTCCTAATTTAATGTAAGTAATGAGAAGTAGCTTAAGTTTAGCTTCCGGTAAATTGAAAGTTAACACAATATTGACATGTAGTAATTCCCAAACATGTTTTCTACTACACTGTCATGAAAGAGTCTGAGTCTGAAATGACTCAGCAAAAAACAGACAGATGACATGAGGAAGAACAAAACAGGGAAGGACTGATGGAGAACTTATCACATGGAAGGACAATCACTTAAAGGGATAGTTCGGGTTTTTTGAAGTGGGGTCATATAAAGTACATATCTATATCTATCTACCGTAATCACCGATCGGCGCAGCCTCAGTTTGGAGAAGCAGAGAGCCGCTCCGGCCCAGACGCTCAGCTTTGTACTGAAGTGAACGGGGTCCAGATGCAAAGCGAGTTTTAAGCAACTAAAACAAGCCCCACCTAAAAAAAATCTATAGCAATTCAAGTGCATAAGCATCATTAGCATAACAAATTAACAGGTGATCTGCGAGCGGCGAAATATAGTGCGCTAATGCGTAGGGATACGGAACTTTATAATGCCTCTGTGAAGTTGACTTTACATGCTGAGTTTAAAATGTCATCACTTCATCATTTAGTCATCATTTATAGATTTATGGAGAAGAAGAAACAAAAAAAGGAACACGCGACTTCTACATGTTACATCACAATACCATTTTGTCAAGTTCCTGCAGTATTAAAGATGTCAGCAGGGCAGCTTGAACCTTTTCAGGTATCAGTGCGATACAAAACAATATTTTACGTTGTTTATTTCACAATTGAATCCCAACATCACTTGTACATAGGTCTTAACACAAAGCAGCTATAGCCAGAGGACATGCCTGTAACTGTTCCGTAAAAAAAGCAAACTCTCCATTTCAAGACAGCGTGGCTTGATTGAATGAGTCTGAACATGAGGACTGGGTGACGAGGGGGGTGAAACAAACACTTGCAAATACTATGAGAGGAGGGGAAGAATGGCAGAGGGAGGGAAACCTGAAGTGGTGAGTAAATAAGATGACAGCTCAACTCAATTCAGTACGTATTTCCAATAGTAGGTACTACAAAGTCTCTAAACACTCACATCTACAACGCTTTAAAAAACAGAAATTACTTCTCACAGAACAGATTACATTTTCAACAATGAGACAAAAACTTATCATAACTTCCTTCTCAAAAGGAAGAATGTGTCCAAACTTCTAGATGACCAAAAGCTGTCTGTATAGGAGTGTTCCATTGGTTTTCTGATATGAGCGTGTCTGTGACAATTTGAATCAAGATGGACTAAACGAAATACCTCAACATCAGACATCCGCATCTAATGGTAAATGTTACCACTGTCAATATCCTGTCAAACAACGTGCCACACCAAAGGAGTACACAACGTGAACTAAAGTCTGCGTCATGCCTGCATTCATCCACAAACACCTTTTAGAAACCTGTTATCACAGAAGGCATGCGTACTATTTAAAAAAAGTTTCCTTGATTGTGAAACAGACGAAATGCAATGAACCTGCATGAATACGACTGTAAATACCACACCGTGTCATGTCTATTTTGTTTTTTTGGGTTTTTTTTTTTATGCCAAATGTTAAAAGTCGTGTCCTAAATCATTGAGGTATAGTGACACAATGAATTCACAAATCTGGTTGGCTCAAGATGTCAGGCAGTGCAGTCATCTGGAGTAGTAGTTAGTAGTTTGGGAGTTTTGTATTGCAAGAATAGGGACCCGCCAGTCGTAAGCATCAGAACACTTATTTTAAAAAGAATGTGTTATAAACCAAAACGTGTCATTCAAGCAGCAAACTCCTTGAAGGAACAAGTTAAGTAAGTTGTATAAGTTGCGTAGATGACGTGCATCACCTAAACGAGTGTGTGTTTGAGAAAGACAGCCATGTGATGGTGAGTATGAAGTTAGCAGTAATGTTGTAGCTGTGAACGTGGCATCGCGTGAAAACATGCTGCGGCTCGTCAAGACCGAAGCCAAGTGTCATCTATTAGCAGGGGTTAGCGACAACTTCCACACAGGCTCGTTCTAAGTCCATTTTCTATATTTTCTTTCTCCCTTACATAAAGCCAAATATTCCTGAGTTTAACTAAAATTGGGGATCTATAAAGTAAAAGCCCAGGGGACATACCCATACCCAGGGGTAATTGCAGTTGGAGTTGGGTGGGGGTTTGCATGGCTGGAGGGGGGGGAACCTGATGGATGTGGGAGCAACATGCAAACCAAGAGTGCTCATATGTTGGCCTGCTATCAAGTTTTAGTTTTGAAAGAGTTATTCGGACAGCATACTAACATATACAAGATGGAGAAAAGAAAAACTGATCTTTATCCAAGAGTTGTAAGGCCGCTGGTTCAGGAAGTGTGTTTTTTCCCCCTCTATTCTCTATTTCTTTTATCCAAAATAAAATCCAGAATCCAAAAACAGATCAACTTTAACCTAAACTTCTTCAATGGATGATTGGGTTTCAAAGGCAATAGTAAAAACAATGACAGATGGTCGCTGTCATTGTCAACAATGAAGAAAGAACAGTAAACACAAGCCCTGTGTGAGCAACACAGAGGTTTCAGAGGGAGACCTGTTGAAGTGGATATTGTGTTGGGTAAGTTTAGTTGTGCAAGTAATTAGTTTGACAAGAAATGTCTGCACCACAGCCTGAGACGTCTACCAAGCCTGACAACATTACAAAAGACAAATTCACACATTTCCGGCTTGAGAGCGCAACACTCACTGCCGCGCCCGCCTCACAAAAAAAAAAAAAAAATCGGTAGGGACGACGGCACATCTCAGAAAACCAGTTTTGGTGTGCGGCCCAGGGCGTCACTGTGGCAACAACAAAAGAGCAGCGAGGAGGGTGGAGGGGGGAGGGATTCCCAGACTGGGTCAGAGGAGAACATACCTGGGTGACGACGGTGAAACCTGAGAGGCGGGAGGAGGTTCAGCTCTAACAGAGAGGTGAGGAGGAGGCTTTAGACAAACAAAACACAACGTAAAGAGAGACTGTTTCTGCGCTTGTGACCACAGTACTAAAAAAACACTGCGTGGATCGGCAGACCTTTCTGTTTACTCTTCTACTGTCCTCTGTTAATGTGTCCAGCTCTATCCTGGATTTAAAAAAAAAGAAGTCTATAAAAAAAAAAATCACAGACTTTTTGTTATTCATCTTTTATGTAATCAAGGGAGGCCACGATCCTTGCACGCACACACTAACTAATGATATCGGGGTTTGCATTACTTAACTAATTTGATAACCCTATACTGTCAATCCCACTGAGTGGGACGTAGCTTTGTTGACATCTCATTAGATACGACCAGCGTTGAGGGTTAGGCCTACATGGTTCTGGGTATCACACAGTCTCAGACTGCAGCTACTGATTTTTTGATCACTCAAATAATATGACAGTTAATTTAACCACAATATCAAAACCCCATAATCTTTCAATATTTGATCCAACCATCTAATTACCATCATCTAATGTCCATGTCACTGTTGTTTTGTATATTTATAACAAAAATAGACCATATGTCAGATGTCTAATCAGAAATATACTGGCCCTCAAATTACTCAAATTACTTGTAACAGCTCACCCCACTAAAAAGGCAAGGAAAATAAAGCCTGAGGCAGAAAAGGCTGCGACGAAATAGGCTCTGGACAAAGAAAGAAGTCGGACCCGAATCAACATCGGTGCAGCGTTTGAGGGGTGGAGGCAACTGGGGCATGTGAAGGGCCTTAGAAGTGATGCAGAGGTTGCTCTCTTTCTGTTGGACAGGTAATGATTTGTTTTGTTTCGGGAAGATTTGTTATTTTCATGAAATATGTAAGGTTTGCCAACTTGGCTACGTTTGTAGCTTGTATTAGCCCAATGCTAACGTTAGCTTCTTTGTGTGTTGTTTTAGCCATGAGAATGGCTAATGAGTCGGCCCAGTTTCCAATGGATAAGGTCCACTGCGTCGCAGCTCCAATCCGGTTTTGCTCCGCCTTCCAGCGTCTCCTTCTCCCTGCTGAGTCCCACTGCCAGATGCACGTTGCAAGTTTGTGGGAGCGTGGTTTTGGACGGAGCACTGACAATATACAATATACAATATATCACTGCACTCCAACTGGCCAGTGTAACTGCCTCCGCCTCTTATATTTTCTATCCTGCATGTGCAAATTGTTCTTCTCAAGCAGTTTAATTAATCAGGATGCACACATTCTGTCCTACTCAGCTAGTGGGACCCCTGAAGCCCCGCCCCACTGTGACGTGTCAGTGTTTATATCAAACACCAAGCTGAGTGGCTTGCTGCTGGCTTGTTTAGTCAAATAAACTCAACATATTATTCATTTAATGTACAACATGTTGTGTGTAAATGTTTGTCTTTTAATGATGTCTTTAACAATTCTCATCCAAACAGCTTCACACTCAAGAATGTGTTCTGGCAGAAGAAGAGGATAGAAATGTTCCGCTATCCCTGCCCACTTTACCCAATCAGGACAGAGAACTCCACAAAGAGGGGATCGTGTCTGCGTGGGCAACAGGCAGGGTTGCAGCCGGCGCTCCCAGGGAAAAACAGGCCGATCGAAGAAAGAAGCCTGAAGTAAAGAAAGAGGCAAACAGTGCTGCCTTAAAACAAAGAAAGGAGTCGTGCGAGTGTTCTGACGTTGAGAGGAAGGAGGACAAAATCAACAGGGAGTTAGCTAAAACAGCAACAAAGCTACCAGCAGCTTAAACTCAAAATCCATCAGACACGTTTATATTTGAGTACTACTATTTAAGCACAGGAAATTGTCATAAAATGTTTTTCCACTAGTTTAATGACTAAAACACATGGCCACCGAGTTATTCATTTAAATGAATCCCACTGTAATGCCACCTATAAATACAATGCCCTCAGAGTTTACAGCACTGCATGCAGTAAGGATCTGATCATTTTCTATTTTCCGTTTATTTGTGTGTGGTTATGCAGTGTGGATCCTACACAGGAACGCCACACACCGCTGTCAGGACTGAAAACCATTTTTAGAGAGGTGACGCATTAAGGAATATGCTTTTAACATTTACCCATTACAGTTGAAATGAGATCTGGGGAGACCGTCTTTTTTTTCCAATGCTTGTCTTAGGTTCTTGAACAAAAAAAACAAAAAAAGTACCACAATCACACAAGCCAACACATGCCAAAAATCCCACAGTACCCAGATGCTTTTTTTTCCAGGACATGGTAGAAGATTTTGGCAAGGATTACTGGGAAAATCTGTGTTTGGAATGACAAAACTTCCTCTTCAGTGTGTTTTTTCAACCACTCTCTACATGCTCTGTACTAAATTTGGCTAATATCAGATGACATTTACAGGGGGGAAATGTATTAATGGAATTAAAATGGCAGAAAATAAAGAGCATAGCCTATATGGACGGATTTATATGTCTGTATATAACCAGTTAATCCAGAACAGAAAGGTTGTTGCTTCTATAAAAAGCCTATATGGTGGATGTTTCTTGTCAGTGGCCGAATTTTGAGCCAAACTTCACCGAATTCTATGAGACTGGTTTTGAGATTTCCTGCTGAGAATCTGAGCAATGGAAAAGAGAAGACAACTTCCTGGGCAACTGTCACAGATGTCTCAGCCTTTCTGAAATTCAAACATTACTTTCCGGAATCAGTTCATGGTGGGACCGAGGTCTGGGCCACAGCGGAGAGTGTTTGTCGGTCACTGAGCGTCCCGGCTTGAACTGATGCTATCAGTCAGATCGAGGCAGAGTCGGGTTTCTGCAGCACCTGAGGGGAATCTTTTTGGGCTGTCTCTGGAACGAACAGGTGGAAAACAAAAAGAAACAATTGCTTCCTGTTCTCCGCTGGACTGCCAAGTAATACGGTGACTGTGCATGTAAAGGAGCACAAACCACAAACTATCCACCACTCTCTGCACATACCTGCATCACCTTCTACTTCCCTCCGAGCAGCTCACTTGGCTGATCATCTCCAAAACATAAATGTAAAAGTATACGTTTACAGTGTGTGTGCGCATGTGTGTTGACTATTAATGGAGCCTAATGAGGGTTAATCAGTTGAGTGTAAATTGAGATTCTTCAGTCTTTTACTCACAGCTGGAGTCCAGACAGTGAATCCCTGAACAGACAGCCAGTCCACAGAGACACCAGCAGCTATTGTAACATGTGAGCCCCCCCCCACACTGCCAGACCCTCTGAGCATGGCACTAATACTGCCAGAGACAAAGTTCAACTCCTCTTTGGATGATGAGGATGTTCTCAGGATTTTTTCTGTGTCTTTTTTATGGCTTTTCATGTGAGTTTAAAGCCACGGTCATTAGGTTTTACATCAGCAGAAATAATAACATGATCTTTTACAAAGAAAAATCATGCAGTCCTCCTCCATCACACACACACACAAAATTCCCTATGAAGTCAAATCAGATTTGACTCCTAATTTGCCTATGCTGTACATCAAGTAGGTCTGAGTGGTGACTGAAACAGGTTTGTCAGAGGTGGTTGTGTCTGGTTTGAACACGAGTGCCACTTGTGTTGTTATGGATCTATATTTAGATGGATGGGTGTCTTTTTCTATCCATTTGTTACAAATTCTATAATTTCTTCATTTTCCCCTGAAACCACACAAAACAACTTAATCTGGACAGAAATTCTTCGTTCTGTCAATTTATTTGAAAGATGAAATCCAAACCTCTGACATGGAGCTCAAGTCATGTAGCTATACGCTGGATAGTCAACAGAACAGTTACAAAATGATGACGCTTTATCTATGTAGATTCAAAGTCACCATAAAGTTAAAATGGATGTTCAAGTGTTTTTATCACACTTGCTTTGCTGCATATCCCACCCCATACACCAATATCAGCCCCAACAAATTAGACAAAAGTCATTCTGTAGGTTTTCTTAATGGCATTTTAGAGTTTGTCATTCGTCTGGATAATGATAGAGGAATACAAAATCTGTGCCCATTAATGGTTTCTTAATATTTCTGATGCTGGGGACCAGGCTGTGACTGTTTATTCACTGACTTTGGTGAAAATGGATCATATTTTATGGATAAATACTTTCAGGTTTCCCCCTGCTGTCCTACAGGCTGCTCTGCCTCAGCTGGGACAGATAGCTTTAATTGTTGATGCTATTACTGAAAAGTAGTAGTTAGCCGCTGACTCGGTGGAGGCCGTTTACAGAACCAAGATGATTTATGGAATGGAAGGACAGATACTGGTAGCTAAACCACCATGGTTCTGTTCTCCCTGTCACCGAACCCACCTCTGTCTTCTCAGGGCTAACATTACAAGGACATCTTACCTCACTAGGATACATCTAAGGATAAATTCAAAAGCACGCTACAGTTGTAACACTGTAACACGTTCAGGGCATAAATCACCATGTGAAACAACACAAACCTACACGCCAGCAGACACAACAAAATGCTACAGCCCAGAGCACAGCCAGTACCTGAACCTGGCGTGACGTCTGTATGGAAAACATTCAGATTTCTAACAGCTGCCATGAAGACTTCAACCTCGGCGTAACCTTCAATCCATTTGCCTCCCAAGTCACAATTCAAATTCTCAGTCCCTTGTTTTAAGGTCAACCATTTCCATAAGGAGACAAACATTTCCCTAATCAAAAGGACTCAAACTTGCTTCGTCTGCAGAAGAAGAGCTTCGCTGCTTGTTTATGGAAAAACATCCATGGCTGGTTAGACATGCGCCTCCAGGAGCGCCCACTGTGTTCACACACAACACCAGCCATGACTGAGTGCATGTGGGTGTGTTTCACAACCAACCTCAATACTTACAAGCTTCCTTTTTCCTTCACTCTTGTATGTATTGAAAAGGTCAAGTCAGGGTATTTGCTCCATGTAATTGACTGTAGCGCACCGCCACGCCTTAAAAATTTGGTGTTTCCCATACATTGATTAATATTTCTGCCTTTCCAGCCATGATTTAGTTACAAAATGACAAAAAAGTCACCTATGACTGACTGTACGGTGAGTTGAAGAGTATCAGAAACATCTAGTTTGTTCACAAAAATAATCCGATTTCATGTAAAACCGTTGGCATAAATAAATCCAGTGTTGGAGAAAGGAAATATTTTACCATCGTCTTCCACCACAGTCTTTGACGTTAAACTAGCATGATGGATATTTAGCTTGATATTTAGCTAGATGATTAAAATGGTCACTTAGATCAGAGTCCTGCACGGATCTTATTTTGCAAACCCGCACCTGCCTGAACCCGCCATACTTTAACTGCATCTGACCCGTTTTCCAACAGTAGCACAAATAACATTCTGTACCCGAGCCAACCTGCTATAAATTGATACCGACGCCCGAAGGAAAATTGGTTGGACAGAATTTTTAAAAATGAAAGTAAGCCAGCGTGGGGAATTGGAGTTCTGGGAGGGTGCAAGCACGCAAGAATGAGCTCATATGAAATATAAATGCTTATCATTTGTGTTGCTAATGACTGATGGTAAGTGACGCCTTGAAAATGGCAATCGTAAAACCCGACCCGCCTCTCCAGGCGTCCAATCCAATCCGCATCTGTGTCCGGCACAGTACACTATTTTTCACCCGTGCAGGACTCCGACTTAGATAACTCCTCTCTTGAATCAAATAATAAAAATAGCATTTCTGTACAATAGTAGATGAATCTTCATTCCAAGCCCATGCAGGGGAGCTCGTGATGGCTGTGTGAGAGCATTATAACCAGAGAAAAAAAAAATGAAATTCCCTAAGTGGCCTATGACATAAGTATAAATATTACAGTATGATGAAAAAAAAACTGCTATATAATAATAATAATAATAATAATACCAAAAGAAATTATATATGGTAGCCGAACTGATACCGGAGTTTGGGGCCAAAGCCCGTACCAATATTAGAGAGTGAAGAAAGTTGCCTTCATGGCCCTTTCCAAGCCTCTGTACAAACATCCATTCATGGCACGGATGTTAGAAGGGAAAACTGAGGGAGGTCTTCTAAAATGTCAGTAAGTTTTATATTTGCATAACTCAGTCTTGTATGTAACAGATCCTTGTGTTTCCCTCAGCCATCATGGCGAGACACTTGATTATGCAATGGAAAGACTCAGACAGTGGTGAGATGTACAGGGGGTGGGATGCGATTGAGAAAAGGGGGAAGAGGAGAGGGCGAAAACGCATCAGGCCCAGGTTGCGACATTTGTGTAAATCAGTCCAGTATTTTCATTCCTTTATGTACACTCATTAACACGTGTATCTAGCCCATCAAGTAAAAACTAATGAAGTCTACTACAGCAGTCTTACAGTAAACCTCCTTTCATGAGGGTGAGAATATTCGGTTCTTGTTGTAACTGTTTCAGAGAGGTGCTGATTGGACCTCATGATAACCACATGGAGGGTGCAGCCTGGGTTGTGTCGCTGTTGAAAACAGCAGTGTTTCTGATATTCAGTCTACTGTAGCTGATGTGAATACACTTTTCTAAAGACTTTTTCTCAATCCAAACACAAAGCCAATGAAGCACCCAGTTTGTCTGGAGATTTTATCATCTGTGATGTCTCTATTATTCTACTGTAGGCTACATGACCTGAGATACAACCACTGTTTTCAGTGTCTCTAACCCTCAACTGTGACTATAGAGAGTCAGAAGAGTTTCAGGCGTTTAAAGGACTTTGATAGGATTAAATTGGAACGCCTGGAAATCTTCAGATTATCAGGACTTTTTTTTTCTGAACTACAGGGAACAGTCCAAAAGTTCTAAACAGAGGCAGAACCCGGACACTGAGGAGGGTTTAAGAACCAGAACCACAACACAAGTTGTAAAGTGAACGTTCAGAACTCACAACAGCGGAGTCTGTTAAGAGAGGAGAGCCGAGCCGAGCCGAGCCGCCCAGGTGGAGCACTCATCTGCTCGGTGTAGTATTACACACACTGTGAAGCCTCATAACTCCAAGTAAAACACACTGACCTCACACACACACAGGTTCATTTCTGTATTGTGTTAAACTTACCCCCGTGTCCTCTGCAGAGTGATATCAAAAAGATGAACCCTGGTCTCAGTCGGTGTCCGGGCGCTTTTGTCACCGCACCATGTTGCCTCTTCTTCCTGCTTGTAGAGAGCTCCCCGCCCTTTCTTCCCCCCGCAGCCTCACCTGCTCTGTCCCGCACAAACCTGCAGGACCGGTCCGACACGTCAAACACTTCAAACAACAACAAGAGAGAGAGAGAGAGAGAGAGAGAGAGAGAGAGAGAGAGAGAGAGAGAGAGAGAGAGAGAGAGATCCTTACAAACAACTCACGGCATCCAGGGCGGCTGCCTGCGGAAGTGGGCGCGTAGACGCAGTGGTGACGTGACGCACAGGTAAAGGTGTGTAATTGGATCGTTAATTAGAGCAGGTGGTCGTTTTATTTCAGTGTTTGTATGTTTGTTCCTTTTCAGTCAGTTGTGGAGAGCCTTTTGGTTCGTCACGAAAGTGAATTATAAGCCATGTAAATAAAGCTAATTATTTTCTTTTTTCAAGATTTTTTTAAGAAGAATTGTTTACAATGTGGAATCAATTTAAGGACGTAAAGCAAGAACATTTAAGCTCCTGAAAAATCCTGTAGATTTGTTGCTTACTTTATGTTAGTATCAAACAACATTAGATAACCTAAGATACTCTGAAATACTTAATGAATTATATATATATATATATATATATATATATATATATATATATATATATATATATATATATATATATATATATATATATATATATATATATAGGACTTCGTACTTTGAAAGTCCCAATAGAGATTACTGAAGCTATAATCTGTAACTATGTTTTGGGTATATTTGCTAAAACTGTCATTATGAACTGACAGTAGAATAAGATACAGGTCAGCTGTATAAAAATCCCTTGTCTGTGGCTCCATCCTGTGGCTGTAAGTTGGCTTGCAAGAATCGACCGCTCCCAGCTAAATACAACCAATCAGAGCTGAGTGTCTGAGAAGTGTCAATCACTCTTGTGCATATGCTGCTGGCACTTTAAAGTAGATAACACTGAACAAATGGGGTGAATAGATGAGGTGTCTGCTGACATGTTGAATGTCTGTATGATTGTAGCAGTTAAAAAAAAAAAAACTATAGAAGTGGCACAGAGGGCAGCCCAAGCCAAGATATGACCCCAGCAGAGGGGAGGCCAGTGATGGAGGGGATCCAGGGAAGGACGGTAACCGACTCTGTCCCAGCCACAGAAACTGTCCGCTTCATACAAGGTACATACTGCACATGGTACACAATCAAATAAATATATTATACTGTCTGACTTTGGATTTCCTAACAGTGTCTGGGAACACAGTAACACTTTTGGAGCCACTAGAAGATGATCTTGTTAGTACATTGAAATCACAGGTGTGGTATGTCCTGTGAAATCTTAATCCAAGCTCTCTCATTACATGTGGCAGGGGGAAGGCACCTCTGCAGCTGCAGAATGCACTTCTGAAGATGAGAAGACTGTGTCACTGGACTCCAGAAGGCTTGAGGTATGTCAGTTTTATGGGAATATCCTGCTTATTTAGTCCATAAAGGATATGAAGTCAGTGATGTGGTGCTAATAGAAAATATATGTGTAACAGGACCCAGATGCTGCACAGTCCCCTAAGCAGCCTGGTAACATTGTGAGTATTGGCTAAAGTAAATCTACATTATGCATAAATCCTGCTGTGCTGATTGACATTTCTTTTGCAGACTTCACAAACTGTCAGAAAACTGTATGCTAAGCACCTGGAGAAACAGATAGAGCTAGCAGACATTAAAATCAAATTAAAGAAGAGAAAGCTCCAAGAAATGGAACTGGAGCTTGAGTTTAATCGCCAAACACTGAGGAGACTGGACCTAGAAATCAAGAAACTAGAAAGAGGAGTGAGTATTTCAGTGCACACAGTAACCATAACTGCAATACAGTTTTAATCTTTGTTGCTTTTGCTCTCTCTATTCCAGGATCCAAGCAACCAAGAAAAATGACAATGCCAATAAAAAAAAAATCAATTAGAAAAGATTGTGGTGTCCTCCCTTTAGAATTTAAAATAACCACCAATGCTAAATGAAATGCGCACACACATAGGCTAAATCCAAAAATTAAGTGAAACAACTTGCAATATATTGCTCCCTGACGAGTCTGCAATTTCCCAGTCAACATCAACAGCCAATCGGGGGGGCTTCTCCTTTCTTAGGCCTGCAATGTTATGCAGCAATGACATCACAGGCCCTGTCCGGGGAAACCCTCAGGTGGTGCAGGCACTGAAAGTGAGATTTCAGAAGGCCAAAGGTCATCTCGATTCGAGCCCTTGTCTTGCTGTGTACATGGTCGTAGGCCTGCTGTGGTGGGGTTTGGGGCTCCGCAAGGGGAGTCAAGAGGAATGACTCGCAGGCATAGCCTTTGTCTCCCAGCAGCACACCAGAGAATTCGCCTAATAATGCAAGATGTCATTTAGAAAACTACACGGCAGAGTTAAACACTCATGATGTCCAAGGTGCTTACGGTACAAACAAAATGTTTGGCTTACCTTGTGAAAGTCTCTCGTAAATTGGACAAGCCCGAAAGACTCTGGAGTCATGCACTGAGCCAGGACACTTTGCCTCTAAATTGCTGACAAGGCAGTCGGCATCATAGATCATCTGAAATGTGAAGCTGTAACCTACCAAGGTCATTTAATGCACAAAATTAATGTATGTAGGTCATAGTAACCACAAATCACTCTTACCTGAACACTGATGCTGTGGAAGGATTTCCTGTTAATGTAATCTCCCTCATGTTCTGCTGAGGGGCGTCTGATCCTGATGTGTGTGCAATCCACTGCACCAATGATGTTGTGGAAAGCTGTAACAAAAAATAGTGAGTATCCTACTGTGACTGATCAAAGTAGAAACTAATGGTTGCATGTCGAAATTGAGGTTACCTGCAGTCTTGTAAAACTCCTCCTTGATGTGGAGGGTAGGGAAGGTGATGAATATGTTGATAAATGACTTCAGCGCCAGACAAACACGTCTTATTGTGCGCCAAATGGTTGCTTTATTGAGGTTCTCTGAATCCCCAACAGAATAAAGGAAGCTCCAACTTGCAAGGAATCTCAACGTAATACAGACCATCTGTGGCACAGTGAGAGCATGGCTTTGTGCAATCTTGTGCTGTATTTTTGGACTCAGCAGCCTACATACACTATATTACCAAAAGTATTCGCTCACCTGCCTTTACTCATTCTATGAACTGAAGTGCCATCCCATTCCTAACTCATAGAATTCAATATGATGTCGGTCCACCTTTTGCAGCTATTACAGCTTCAACTCTTCTGGGAAGACTGTCCACAAGGTTGAGGAGAGTGTTTATAGGAATTTTTGACCATTCTTCCAAAAGCGCATTAGTGAGGTCACACACTGATGTTGGTCGAGAAGGCCTGGCTCTCAGTCTCCGCTCTAATTCATCCCAAAGGTGTTCTATCGGGTTCAGGTCAGGACTCTGTGCAGGCCAGTCAAGTTCATCCACACCAGACTCTGTCATCCACGTCTTTATGGACCTTGCTTTGTGCACTGGTGCACAGTCATGTTGGAAGAGGAAGGGGCCCGCTCCAAACTGTTCCCACAAGGTTGGGAGCATGGAATTGTCCAAAATGTTTTGGTATCCTGAAGCATTCAATGTTCCTTTCACTGGAACTAAGGGGCCAAGCCCAGCTCCTGAAAAACAACCCCATACCATAATTCCTCCTCCACCAAATTTCACAGTTGGCACAATGCAATCTGAAATCTACCGTTCTCCTGGCAACCTCCAAACCCAGACTCGTCCATCAGATTGCCAGATGGAAAAGTGTGATTCATCACTCCAGAGAACGCGTCTCCACTGCTCTAGAGGCCAGTGACGGCGTGCTTTACACCATTGCATCCGACGCCTTGCATTGCACTTGGTGATGTGTGGCTTGGCTGCAGCTGCTCGGCCATGGAAACCCATTCCATGAAGCTCTCTGCGTACTGTACTTGGGCTAATCTGAAGGTCACATGAAGTTTGTAGCTCTCTAGCAATTGACTGTGCAGAAAGTCGGCGACCTCTTTGCACTATGCGCTTCAGCATCCGCTGACCCCTCTCCGTCACTTTACGTGGCCTACCACTTCGTGGCTGAGTTGCTGTTGTTCCCAAACGCTTCCATTTTGTTATAATAGAGCTGACAGTTGACTGTGGAATATTTAGGAGCGAGGAAATTTCACGACTGGATTTGTTGCACAAGTGGCATCCTATGACAGTTCCACGCTGGAATTCACTGAGCTCCTGAGAGCGGCCCATTCTTTCACAAATGTCTTGTTTCACAGTCTGCATGCCTGAGTGCTTGAATTTATACACCTGGGGCCAGGCCAAGTGATTAGAACACCTGATTCTGATCATTTGAATGGGTGAGCGAATACTTTTGGTAATATAGTGTATATATCTCAGTCCATCACCTGAGAATCTGTATCTCTCTATGAGATAGTCATCGCCAAAGGCCAATGAGTCTGACCTGTCCCGGAAGACTCTTTCAGGCCTAAATGCTCGTCTGAGGATTAGGGCTTCCTCATCCAGTACATCCTCCAAAAAAGAGCAAGCCATTATGAAGAGGGAACAGGTGAATGGGAGCTGGACCTATATACTATATTGCCCTCGTCACAGATTTCATAGAAAACACCATTGCAACTTCATCAGCTGTGTTTTGTAATCAGAATTACTGCAATAAAACATATTTATGAAACGTCTGATGGCAATTTGACAAGCAGTCTTCATTAGCATAGCAATATAACACTTGGCCCAAGTAATAATACTACTACTTGAATCAATATAAAAAGACTGTTGCAATTACAAACAGCCAATGGATTTAAATGAAATGAAAAATGACAATATATATAATATTTTAATTCAGGATTATTAAAATGATACAACATACTTAGAAAGACCATTGACATGCTGTAAAACACATTAATTCCTCACAGGATTGACACTGGAAATACAGGTGAATCTCTAGGATTAATCTGAGCCTGGCTGTAGGCCTGGTCTGGAGCAGGCTCTCACTTTTCCACGGCTCTCAGCATCAGCACGGGCTCCCCACAGGGCTGTGTGCTGAGCCCCCTGCTCTACACCCTGCACACACATGACAGCACCCCCACACACCACAGCAACTAGTGGTCAAATTTGCAGATGACAGCAGAGACTTTATTTCTTGAGGGTTCTAAAAAAGGCACTTAAATTTTTCAGAACAATTTTGGTATGCAAACATTTACAGGATCTGCCTGAGAGCTGCTCGTGTTTTTATTCAATGAAACCCATAAAAACACAAAAGATATGTCTCAAAATGTTTTTGGTGCTCTTTAATGTACTGTACGGTACAGTCCTGAGGAAATGTGTTTGTCACCTCAATAAATGTAAGGTAATTTCTATTCAAATTGTGTACATTTTAGTTATTTACATTAAAAACTCAGTGCATTTCAAGGGTATGTTCATCAAGTATCTTTTTGAGATCATATGCCTTTACATATAATTTTGAATGATCCTTGTGTTTTTGCATGTCTAAGGGCATATTGTAACCAGTGTTACACTGGGTTGCACTCCTTCAAGGTCTGTGGATAAATTGTGGCACAGAAAGCAATTTACTTTCAAGAGCAGTCAGTGGAGTTGTTTCACTTTTTGAAGTATACATAACTGTTTAAAGTAAGGAAAAATACATTTCTAAGTACTGTATAGGATGTTAAGTATTTGTCTCTCAGGTACTGTATGGTTTTTAAGACAAATTACTCTCCCTTTTTAGAAAAGATCATCTGCAGATGCAATCTGCCCTGCAGAGATGGAGGCCATTTTCACTGTCCATTTTGTGGAACTACAATAATCCGGAAAGATACCATTCTGCCCCATCTTATACAGTGCAAAAATAAATGTGACATGGCCAAGCTCACCTCGGCTCGACCTTCTCAGCCGCCCTCACCAGAGACCCACCCTACTGTTTTATCATCAATGAGTGTGGAACATTCATACACACTCCCACCTTCTGTGTCTGTTGTCAAAATTGACCATTCCTACACACAAACAGCATCCCTAAAGAACCCAGATCTATCTCAGTCAACCCCAGCTCCAACGTTAGAGGACCCCATTGCTCCAAAGGAAGAAGTAACACAGGATGTGCCACCAACCCATGTGAGGTGCCCGCACTGCCCATTGGTTTTGTACAAGAGGAATTTGTTTTTACATATCCAAAGAAAACATGGCCAAGTAAAAGACACTACATCACAGTGTCACTTACAAAGTACATCCGTTGACCAAAGTAAAGGCCTCTTGACCGTCAGAAAAACTTCCAGAGGATTGAGTGTTCCGGTGCATGTGCAGCGCAAGACATGGGGACAGCAACATGTGATGAGATGTGAGATGGATGTTTGCTTTTCTACTCTGGAACAATAAAATGTTGTCAAAAAATAAAATGTCACTATGTCAATAGGAAAGTCTAATTATTACAGTCATTTTATAGTTACACATGAAAATGAACACATCTCCAGACCCAGGAACTCCCCGTTCTGTTGCAGTCACACTTGTCTGGGGCCACTGTGTTGCTCACGATGCCCCTTCATACCTGAAGATCCCTGGTAGGTGAGGAGACGACCAGTAGGACTGATGTTTTTAGCTAAGCTTCTTGACTATGCTTTTGAGCAAACAATGTGTGGGTAGTCTGTACAGTGTTTAATGAAGGCATCCTCTGGTGGCCAGACTCGGCCATATATGTGAAAGACAGGGAGAGCATGGCAGCTTCCTGCAAACAAGATCCTGTATAATATCTGGGCAATATAGCCCTTACATTGTATTACTACCAATGATTTACAGTGTTGGCCTTATGATTTTTCAGTTCTAACGTGAATGATATGTGTGAGCAGCCCCCCACATACACACACACACAAACATTGTATTCACGTTTAAAAACCGTAATATTAATATTTACAATCAAAATTAATTGTAAATTGATGAAACATTAATGAATAAAAAATCATATTTACCATATACTAATGTGATAGTAAGTATGACATTTGTTTTGACCGTTTTATTAATTCTGTAATTTGATAATTCAGTTTATTTAATCTTAGTTTTTCTTCAGTCCAATTGTGTGTGTGGTGTGTGTGTGTGTGTGTGTGTGTGTGTGTGTGTGTGTGTGTGTGTGTGTAAGCGAGTGAGTGAGTGAGTGAAGCCCCCTACCACCACCACCACACAAACATAATATTCACATTTGTTTTCATGAAGTTGATATTTAAGCTAAATCCATGAAATGTTAACATTATGAATTAGTAATTATTATTAGCTTCTAACTAACTTGTGAGCAAAATGCTTAATAAGTAATAAGTGTCATAACTAACTTAAAATTGGCAGAATAAATCAGATGAGAGACTTTATTCTGTATGAAAAAAAACAGTGGAGGCTGTCTGAGGCGCCTCTCCCCCCTCACAATACATAATGGTTCAGTCCACCCTTGCAGCTGCAGGAGCGGGAAGATTCGTCTCTCAACAGGTTAACGAGCGGAGAGGCCGCTGGTCATCAACATGTCTTTACCCAAGAAAGCAAATTCAGGGAGTCTTAAACGAAAGGAAAAGGCAGAAAGGGGCAGAAAGCAAGGAGAGGGAAGACAACTCCTCACACATTTCTTTCAAAAGAAAGGTGAGCACAGTTCACAGCTAGCGCAGTTTAAGAACAGTTGACATTGAGGTCGCGGACCTTACGGTAAAAACAGGTAAAATTTGGAGCTATATCTTAGCTCCTTTCCCAGTAAGCTAGCATGACATGTTTGAGATCAGAGGATTAATTTCAATACCAGTATTTCTATGATGCTTATGGCTTAAATAAATCTTAAAAACTGAGCCCGTGACGGCCTTTAGAAGACGGTTATGTCAGGGTTAAAAGAGAGTTATAAAATGAAAATAGCCTATAATCCATATTTATTTCAGAATGATTTTCATGTATAAAAAAACAGTTCTGAAATAAAAAGAGCGTGTGTGTGTGTGTGTATAACATAGTTGAAATTCAGCTATCACTACAATATTTGGTCAGTAGATTGGGACTCTCACCTGCTCTGCAGTTGGAGCAAAGGAGAACATTACTGCTGCATGCAGACTGTGTGACTCAATACAGCTCTCAGTACAATCAGAGAAATGTTTAGATTTTCTGGAAATCAGAGGATTAAATAGCAACAACCATATAGCCTCATATATGTATTTTTTCATCCCAAATCCAAAGGCACCACCTGTGAGTCTTCAGCTGTGGAGATAAATTAGACCTGCATGCAGGACTACAAGGGAGACAGTGCACAGTAACCAAGTAACTGTCATGTTGTTCTTTTCACAAATATGGGAATGATAGTAAAAAATGTCATTAAAATGCATAGTTTTATATAAAACGGCATCAGCTTTTTGCCATCTTATACAAGGGCCCGATTAGATTTCTTTTTATGGGGCCCAAAATCCCTGGTGGCGCCCCTGTGTAAACCGTACAGTCTAAGGTGTAAATGTACGTGTTTTTAAGCCTTTATTTTGGTGATTGACTTCCACTAGAGACTTCCGGTATGGATTTGATATATGGCAGCTTTTATTTTGGTTTTAGCTCGGCAATTAACTAACTTCCGCTTGGGACTTCTGGTATGGATTGGATATATGGTGGCGCCCTTGTCGGCCATCTTGACTGCAGATGGGTACTGAGGGAGAAAGGGTGTGCATGTGTGCGCGCGCGCCTTTGAAGGGTGGTTTTCCAGTGCGTGTGTTGGGGATCAAAGCAACAGTTGCCATGTGGGGCACTTATAAATGACAGCATTCTTAACAGATGTTTAGCTTTTAGCAGTCTTGCATATCTCCAGAGCTGAACTAGAGAAATTAATAGTCTTCAACCATTGTGATACAGGTGAGTAACTCCTTTTCTGTTTCAGGAGTAACAAAGTTGAGATGAATTGACAATATTTAGGACAGTTTAGTTATTTGCAGGCAATCACAGCTCAGAGGGAGAATCTGTATGATTATTTAACCTGTTAGTGAACGCCGCCATTTTAAGTTTTTTGTTATGTTTTGTTTTTTTTGTTTTTTTTCAAAACGACATACCGGAATTAAAAGCATGACAGCTCCCACATAGTTTGAGACTCAGGGATGTGCTTGGTACCATTGGAAAGGTAAAACCCTCGAGTTTTTTTTAGAAGTATAAGTGTGATTCTATGACATACTGACACAGAGTTGCAGAGGTTGGAACACAGGTTTTGGTTTCCCTCCAGTTCAAATGTCATTAAACTGACTAAGATATAAGGGTTCAGGTATGTCTATGGACACAGCAGATACAATTAGGCCATAGCCACAGGTCTCAGCTTGCTACTCTCAAAATTTGAAGTTAAAAGACTAAGAAATGTATTTTTCTCACATTTTTTCCTAAGGCATGTCTGTGCGTTTTGCTTGGGACTTTCGGTTTCCAAGAGCGCCTGCTGAGGTTCAAAGGCTTATAACTTGAGAACCTCCTTACCTAGAAACCATAATCTCAAATGAAAGGTAAGACCCTGGGGTTTCTTGCTTGTTTCTTGATTTGATGCTGCTTATTCTGGGATAGAATGACAGAGACATAACCATTGAAAACAACATTTTTACCATTCCGCCTACGGATTTTGATAAGAAAAAGCCAAAGTGAACTTGAAAAATGTTTTATATAAATATTAGAAAAATAGTAGAAAAACTTAGCAATACAAACAGAACATTCTTGCTTCTTGTGGTAGAGGGCTCTTTCTAATGTTGTGTCATGGTGAGCTTAGAAGGCTATTACATGGTCCGGAAATAACTTTTTTCTCTTTTTCTTTTTTCTTCATGTTTTTTTTTTTTAATAATCACGACAGTCTCAGCTTTCCAACAGTGTGCGGCATGTTAAGATCTGATGCTTAAAACTGTTAGCAAAATTTTTACAAAGTTTTGGAGCACCCCCTCTTAGTGAAGGGTGTTCCTATGTTGGAACGGTGATCCTTAACAGGTTAAAGTGGATAAACAACATTAACATTCAGTGGAAATTCCCTTAATTATACTTAGACTTCAGACCAGATCAGATCAGATGATCACTGAAATGTGGAATATGAAATAAATAGAAGAAGAGAAAGAAACCAGTGGATGGTAGCAAAAGAAATATAAACTATTTATCACGATATCTGAAACATGGTTATGGGCCTTCAACGTAACTTCTCCTTCTTCTTCTTTTCACCTGTTTTGTTTCCGCAGTCTAAGAGAGAAATGGCACCCACTAAATACGCTGCTGCTTGCCCCCCTGAACTTCCAAGCGGTTATAAGTTCCTAAAAAACTTGGAGGGGGCTGCTTTGGAACGGTGGTGAAATGTTGGCATTTTGGAAGCGGTCAGACTGTGGCTATAAAGTTTCCAAAAGACTCTGAGGAATGTACCAGGAATGAGGTGTGAAAATGTGTTGATTTTAATGTTCACAGTTGTAAAATATATTGTATAGTCAAATGTGCAGTAACCTGGTTAGCCTTGTGCGAAAAAGCAATTCAGTTTATTTAGTGTAATTAAATGACCTTAACATAAAGATATAGTGATTATTTGTACGCTACGTTTGGAGCACCACAATATGAAGCTCTGCCTTTCAGCACTCTTCCAGACATCCAGTCTCAACATTTTTCCCAGCGTCCACCCATGTTAACACATAAACTAACTGCAAACTACAAATCATGTCAAACTTTCCTGTGTCTCCAGATTTCCACACTGAAAAAGATCAAGAGCCTCAACCTTGACTAACACAACATTGTCAAGTTCATTGATTGTTTTCAGACCAGCTCCGGCAAGGCGTTTGTGTTTGAGTCAATGGATATAAGCCTTCATGACTACTGCAAGAAGAGAGCTTTTGCCCCTATGCTTCTGAGTGACATCAGAACCATCATCCAACAGGTATGAACACAGCGCCATCAGATGAAAAGCAAAGCACTGAACACTCAGTTTTTGGCTTTTGTAGATTCTTACCGACCTTGTATTTTCAGATGGCCACAGAATTTAAGGCACTGAAGGAGAACGAGCTGATCCACACTGATGTCAAACTGGACAACATAATGATGGTGAATCACCGACTACGTCCCTTTAAATTTCGGTCTGGCCATTTCCAGGTCAGATGCTAGGCTGGGCTTAACTCTCCAAGCACTAATTTTAAGGTATGGCACACTATTTTTATTATTATACTGGAGTGAGTAAGTAGTTTACTTTTTTACAGTTTTTTTCAGTGACTAACAAGCGTTTGTCCAATCAGTTAACACATTTTCGAAGCTCTAAACACAATTAGCACAGCATCGGACTTCTGTGGCCATACCATTCACACATTTCATGTCGTTTTCACACAATATGCAGTCAGTGAACACATTTCCACAATGCTTACATTTTCTTAAGAGACACCCGAGACCTCCCAACAAAATTATGGATTGTTTTTGTATTATTTACAAATGTTAACACACAACATGCCACAATAGCAAAAACAATACTCCAAACCTTAGATACAGTATAAAATCCTCTACTTCTGCACTGATATAAGTTCAAAAACAATATATCTCAGCTGATAATGAACTAGCAATTGAATAATTGACACACAGCTGATTTATGTGGGGTAAATTGGGCCAACTACAGCTGATTCCAATGATTTCAGCTGCATTGATAACTATAAAAGGAGGACTTTGAGGAGTGATTTCTCTTGGAAGCAGTAAAAAGAAAAACATTGTAATGTCTGGACGAGGAAGAGTACGAAGGAGAGGTGCAGGTGTAGTGAGAGGTGTAGTGAGGGGGGCAGGTGCAGTGAGAGGTGTAGTGAGGGGGGCAGGTGTAGGAGCAGGCCCAAGGAGAGGGCAAGGTAGGGGTATAAGAATGCGTGGTGGTGGCATTCCAAGGGCTACAAGAACGGTAGTCAGTGATGAAATTCGTGCCACTATCATTGACCATGTCATCAACCATGGTCTTTCACTAAGAGAGGCTGGTGAAAGAGTGCAGCCCAATGTGAGGCGGTCAACAGTTGCCTCCATTGTACGCATTTTTCGACAAACCAACAGGTATGTATTGCATTTTACATGGATTATTTGTATTCTCACTTGACATGTCAATACAGTAAGGCCATACAGAAACGCTAACATAGAATTTTTTGTCCCTCTAAAGGATGCAACGTCTTCCTCCCTCTGGGGGAAGAGGAAAGCTCCTCAATAATGATCAAGAGCTTGCCATTGTGGAAATGGTAGTTGCAAATAATGCAATAAAACTCCATGAACTGCAAACTCGGATTGTAGAAGACAATGACATGTTTGAAAATGTTGACAGTATCAGCCTCACAACAATTGCACGGACATTATCCAAACACAGAGTGCGGATGAAGCAGCTCTACACTGTTCCCTTTGAGAGGAATAGTGAAAGAGTCAAAGAGCTACGGCAACAATACATCCAGGTATAGTGAATATTCAATTCAATCTTCAATTCTAAAAGCTTTGCACTTTGCAAGCAGGTAACCTAGACAGTACAGCACTGTAATTGGTTACAGCATAGTATGGTGTACAGTAATGACATGATTTGCATTTGAAACTTTGTTTCAGAGAGTTATGGAATTGGAGGCCAACCAGGCACCTCATGAGTTCATCTACCTTGATGAGGTGGGATTCAATCTGGCCAAAAGGCGTCGTCGTGGACGAAATGTTATTGGACAAAGGGCCACAGCTGATGTGCCAGGACAGAGAGGGGCAAACATAACAATGTGTGCGGCGATTTCAAACGCAGGATTGCTGCTTCACAGATGTCAGGTTGGACCCTACAATACAGAGCGCCTCCTTGCCTTTCTTGATGATCTCCACCATCACCTCATCCCACAGCAGAATCAAGAAGGTGAAAACATGAGGACCTTTGTGATCATCTGGGACAATGTGGCATTCCATCATTCCCAAGCAATTACAGCATGGTTTGAAGCCCACCCAAGACTAGTGCGTCTGTTCCTTCCACCCTATTCACCTTTCCTCAACCCCATAGAGGAGTTCTTTTCTGCTTGGAGGTGGAAGGTTTATGACCATCAGCCACATGACCAGATGTCCCTCCTTGAAGCCATGGATGCTGGCTGCAGGGAAATCACAGCTGATAACTGCCAAGGGTGGATCCGTCATACTAAACGCTTTTATCCCAGGTGCATTGCCTTGGATAATATCAGATGCGATGTTGATGAAAACATGTGGCCTAACCCTGAAGACCGCAGAGATTAGATAATTACTTTAGAAATGTTGTGCTTTTATTATTTTGAGCTTTTTGCATTTTTTTTCTTTTTCAGAATGTTCTTTTGTGTTTCATGGATATTTTGTTCACTTTACTGTAAGCAGTACTGTAAAAGTGTTCTGTTCTATCCCACTGTAAACAGTACCTATATCTACTGTACCTCTTGTAGTAAACAGTAAATGAATAAAAAAATGATTTGGTTTTTAGTGGAATGCTTTTACATACAGTTCCCAACCAGGAAATTTAGTATAGAAATGTTGTATTGCATGTTTTACATGCAAATATCTGTAAAACTGAAACAAACACAAGTCTATGCAGTAATATCAACAATAGCCAGTGTTTTGAAGCCTGGTGTACTTTGACTGACTGCATGTACCTTCTGAAGTGAAAACAAGTGTTATTCTTTGACAACATAATGTCATTGTGGGTCAGATTTCCAGTGTTTTGGTAAAGTTAGTTTGTACAGAGAAAGGTGTGTTCTATTTTGAAATGAAGAGTTAGTATATATTTAACAATATGTGTTTTTGAGAAGAAAATTATCCATTTGGCCAATTGTGCTTTGTAGGTGTGAGTCTGTGTTAAGAGTTTAGAAAAAGTATCAGAAGTATGGGTGAGTGCTTGTTAGCGACTGAAAAAAACTGTAATATGAAGAAGCAGCTGTTTGCCTCCTCCCTGTAACATGTTATCTGCATGTGTTCACTTTCAAAAATATAACAGTGTAAACATCCTGTAATGTTTCTCTTCCACATTTAGGTCTCCTGAAATGATGTTGAGCAGTGAGTTTTCTGAGGCCATTGATATGTGGACCCTGGGCTGTGCCATGTTAGAGATGATCAGCGGCTATCAACAGTTCTCAGGAGAAACTGAATATGAAATAGTAAGTCATCTACTATAGTCAGACAATTTGCCAGATACTTGCACTTGTGTGTCTTTACTTGTTTTGCTCCATGTATGTCCCACATGTGTATTAAGTGTGTGAAGATGGAATTTTAAAGACAATAGGGAATGAAAAACACTCTTGTTCTTTATCTTTGTTGTTGTCATTTATTGAAAGTTTAGTGGTGCAAAGAACTTTGTACCTTAGCTACAATTGGAGATCTTAGCTTTAACATGTTGTCACAAAGAGATCAGAAGCTCCCCGGGATGAACAGCCCTGCTCGGCCTCTGATTGACTTACCCTTTTTATTCTTGCCCAACCTAACAGGCCAATAAGATATGGGCAGGTCATTAATTTGCTCTTCGCAGAAAAATATTTTCCTTCCTCTTGCATATTTTGATGTGATTCTCTGTTCAATCTCCAGATGCTGAGCATTGTTGAACTCCTGGGTTGGCCAGCCAGCGAGGTTCTTGAAAATGGTCAATTTTCAGAGGATTTCTTCAACAGGAGGGATCGAGTGTGGAAGATCAAGGCACCATAATGAACCTTCTCTGAACTTTACAGAACTTATTTATCTTTTATCAGTATATCTTCTTGATGACCAAACATGTTAATATTTCACAACATTGAGATTGATTTTGAGGAACATTAATACAAACACTTTGATCCTTCTTTTAGACTCATTCTTAATATGTTGGAGGTTGCAGGACAGGAGCTGTAGAGGGAGAGCAGTGTCTCGAGCTCCTGAAGGCCATGCTGAGAGTTGATGCAAGGAAGAGGATCACTCTCTCTGAAGTCCTCACTCATCCATTTATCACAAACGGGACTTTGGCATCAGCATCCACTACAAAGAGAAGGAAATGATCAACCAGCAAGGGAAGGCCACAGACAGCAGGAATCAGGGATATGTAAAGTAGCAGTAATATCCAACCAGACGACTGCCCTCCATCTCCAGAAAAGCCTTTCAGCTGCCGTGTTTCCTGCGTTGGTGAGGACCAGGGAGGTGTAAAGTAATGTTCTGTGTACAGTTTCATTCTGGGGTTCTGGGGAGGTTTTCAATCAAAATTGTCACAGTCTGCATAGTCTCCCATGTTTGGTTTTCTCCAGGTACTCTGGTTTTTCCCACATAAATGAAATATGTTTTGGAAAAAAATACGCAGGTCAGTGTGGGACAGATCTGATTGCAGACAATCACACATGTCAGTATTTGCTTGAAAAAGCCCCCATATTGTCTGAATGCCCTATAACAGAAATACAGCACATTCCCTGCAGTTGAAGCTGAAACGTTGACGAGTTATCTTCCTCTGGTCATTATACACATTTCTCAGATGAGAAAATAGTTCAACTCATCAGAAATAATTGCAGATCTGAGAGGAAGTTTACAGACAATAACAGGATATTTCTGTGTGTGTGTGTGTGTGTGTGTGTGTGTGTGTGTGTGTGTGTGTGTGTGTGTGTGTATGTATTATTTCATGTTTAGTGTCCATCCTGATGTGGTCCAGACATCAACAAGTTAAGGCTCCAATTCTTCAAGTCAGGACATTGAATGATGGCCTGCTTCTGTTCCTCTGGATGACGAAGACAGCAGCAACATCCAACCAGACGACTGCCCTCCATCTCCAGAAAAGCCTTTCAGCTGCCGTGTTTCCTGCGTTGATGAGGACCAGGGATGTGTAAAGTAATGTTCTGTGTAGGGTTTCATCCTGGGCTTCTGGGGAGGTTTTCAATCAAAAATGTCACAGTCTGCATAGTCTCCCATGTTTGGTTTTCTCCAGGTACTCTGGTTTTTCCCACAAACATGAAATATGTTTTGAAAAAAAATATGCAGGTCAGTCTGGGACAGATCTGATTGCAGACAATCACACATGTCAATATTTGCTTGAAAAAGCCCCCATATTGCCTGAATTCCCTATTACAGAAATACAGCACATTCCCTGCAGCTGAAGCTGAAATGCAGGTGAGTCATCTTCCTCTGGTCATGAAACACATTTCTCAGATGAGAAAATAGTCATCTCCAGAAAAGACTTTCAGCTGCTGTGTTTACTGCGTTGATGATGACCAGTGATGTGTAAAGTAATGTGCTGTGTAGAGTCTTCACTTGCTGTGAAAGCGTTGGTATGTGGAATGTGGCAAAAACAGGCAGAAAATAATGTTTTCATGAAGAATGAGTGCACAAATTTGACTGGTCAAAGTCTCAGAGAGACAATCCAAGAACTGCAGATTTTGCAGTCAATATCCGCACCATGTGGGGAACACGAAATCTGCAGGTCATGCTGGCACTACAGTTAAAACATAACACACTGGTCAAACACAGTGCTAGTCTTAGGGATAGAATATGCTGTGACCTGTGCACCAATGAAAATGCAACTCCACTGTTAGTTGCATTTAAAAGGCAAGAGGCTGTTAATCAGTGCGCTGAGGAAGCCGAATTAATATCGTGTTGGTATTAAAAAATGTTGTGAAGGTATTAAAAAAGGTGTTAAATTCAACTTAAGAATTTCTGTATATACCCTGGTTGGGGCCCTTAGTCCGATTAAAATCGGACCGGATCAGATTTCTCATAGATTAAAACACCTAGATTATTCGATTGATAGTCGCATTACTCGTGCATGTATACGTTCTATCAGATTGGATTCGGATTTTGCGTTCTGCACAGGCTTGAGATTTTTTTCCCGGGACCGTGAGCCGGAAGTAGAAGGGCGGCGGCGGCATCTTTCCTCCGAAATAATCGCAAGCAAGAGCGCCATTGTGCATCTAGTTTGTGTTATTATCATGTACGCCATATATGAAATGTACAAAGATGTAGCTTCATCTTGCTCGTTGTATGCCATCTTTCTCGAATGCCGAAGCAGAGTTTGTTGTTGCTGGTGATGTAAAGAGGTCAGCCGGGGGTGGCTCTGTTACCACTAGTTCACATGGGTACAGCGCCACCTATCGTACCGGGGTATGACATGTTTCGGCCAATAATTCGATTTTCTCACCTGCATGTATACTTGGAAAATTGCAGTTGTCCAACTGAGCAGCATAGTCGAAGTGTGGCTGTAATCTGACTACGCTGTGCATGTAAACTTACTATGTGTAGAAACCACTGGATGGTGGCAAAATAAAGATACACTATCTGTAGCACAATCTCTGAAACATGGTTATGGGCCTTCAAAGTAACTTCTCCTTTTTCTTTCTTCTTTTCACCTGTTTTGTTTTTGCAGTCTAAGAGAGAAATGGCACCCACTAAATACGCTGCTGCTTTCCCCCCCTGAACTTCCAAGCGGTTATAAGTTCCTACAAAAACTTGGAGGGGGCTGCTTTGGAACGGTGGTGAAATGTTGGCATTTTGGAAGCGGTCAGACTGTGGCTATAAAGTTTCCAAAAGACTCTGAGGAATGTACCAGGAATGAGGTGTGAAAATGTGTTGATTTTAATGTTCACAGTTGTAAAATATATTGTATAGTCAAATGTGCAGGAACCTGGTTAGCCTGGTGCGAAAAAGCAATTCATTTTATTTAGTGTAATTAAATGACCTTAACAGTTTCCCCTGCATCTACCCATGTTAACACATAAACTAACTGCAAACTACAAATCATGTCAAACTTTCCTGTGTCTCCAGATTTCCACACTGAAAAAGATCAAGAGCCTCAACCTTGACTAACACAACATTGTCAAGTTCATTGATTGTTTTCAGACCAGATCCGGCAAGGCGTTTGTGTTTGAGTCAATGGATATAAGCCTTCATGACTACTGCAAGAAGAGAGCTTTTGCCCCTATGCTTCTGAGTGACATCAGAACCATCATCCAACAGGTATGAACACAGCGCCATCAGATGAAAAGCAAAGCACTGAACACTCAGTTTTTGGCTTTTGTAGATTCTTACCGACCTTGTATTTTCAGATGGCCACAGAATTTAAGGCACTGAAGGAGAACGAGCTGATCCACACTGATGTCAAACTGGACAACATAATGATGGTGAATCACCGACTACGTCCCTTTAAATTTCGGTCTGGCCATTTCCAGGTCAGATGCTAGGCTGGGCTTAACTCTCCAAGCACTAATTTTAAGGTATGGCACACTATTTTTATTATTATACTGGAGTGAGTAAGTAGTTTACTTTTTTAATATGAAGAAGCAGCTGTTTGCCTCCTCCCTGTAACATGTTATCTGCATGTGTTCACTTTCAAAAATATAACAGTGTAAACATCCTGTAATGTTTCTCTTCCACATTTAGGTCTCCTGAAATTATGTTGAGCAGTGAGTTTTCTGAGGCCATTGATATGTGGACCAGTTTTTGGCTTTTGTAGATTCTTACCAACCTTGTATTTTCAGATGGCCACAGAATTTAAGGCACTGAAGGAGAACGAGCTGATCCACACTGATGTCAAACTGGACAACATAATGATGGTGAATCACCGACTACGTCCCTTTAAAGTCAAGCTGATAGATTTCGGTCTGGCCATTTCCACATCAGGGATATGTAAAGTAGCAGTAATATCCAACCAGACGACTGCCCTCCATCTCCAGAAAAGCCTTTCAGCTGCCGTGTTTCCTGCGTTGGTGAGGACCAGGGAGGTGTAAAGTAATGTTCTGTGTACAGTTTCATTCTGGGGTTCTGGGGAGGTTTTCAATCAAAATTGTCACAGTCTGCATAGTCTCCCATGTTTGGTTTTCTCCAGGTACTCTGGTCTTTCCCACAAACATGAAATATGTTTTGAAAAAAAATATGCAGGTCAGTCTGGGACAGATCTGATTGCAGACAATCACACATGTCAGTATTAATATATAGAAACAATCTGTTTATTCTGATCAACACAGCATCTCTCTAACTTGTGTTTTTGTTTTCTGTTCCCACAAGCTGCGAGCTGTATCACTCTCTACACTCTCTATAGCTTCCTCCTCTTCCTCCTCTTTCCCCTCCTCCTCTCTTTCATTCAGGCTCCCTTCTGATGGACCACGGGACCCTGGGACCATCTACTGTTTCCGGGCTCCTGCTGACTGAAATACTGACTGATCTAGACTGTAACACCCTGGGCTCCGCTGGATCATTGCTCTCCTCTGTTTCACTATCTCCTCATATCTATATTTCTGTCAATCTTGATGCCTCTCTCTAGCTATTACTAATTATTTTGTGTGGCCTGTCCTCTTCTAGGTCACCATGGTGGACAGGAGGTCGTCACTTGGTGATGCCTCGTCCTGCGCAGTCGTCAATTGATTTGATTTGATCTTTGGCTCAACTCCAACGTTGAAAGCGGAGGTGCTTTGGATTTTGAACACTGTGTGTGTGTGTGTGTGTATGTGTGCGCACGCACCAGGGTTATTATAGTTAATTTAATTTAATTCCTAGGTAAAAACTAAACTAAAACTCTTAATCACTTGTTAAACTAATTAAAACTAAACTGAAATAAAAAACAAACTGAAAAACTAATGAAAACCCCGGCACACTCACTCACTCCATTTTTCATTGTTTGAGTTGCTCTGTGAATGGCAATACATTTGGTTATTTAAGTAAGTATTTCAGGGACTGCATTTTTCCTTACTTTTATATACTTTGTGTCCGTCTTAAATTCAGTTCAAAATGGTCTTATTATAACTTCACTGCTCTGCCAAAATCAGGTTTCTTTTTCCAACATTACAACAGCATTTATAAGTACAAGTAATAAGCAATAACTGGCCTATTAAGCAGTTGCTTCAAACAACATGATTTGCATAATTTTCCTCAATTTATGAGAAAACAAATTATAGATGTCATTTTAACATATTATGTAATGCTGCCATATGCTGTTGCTAATGTTGGTTTTGCTTTCCCTGTCATATTCAGCCAAAAAGCAAAAGGCACCGGTACTGGCTACTCCTGGTGTATACTGGGATGGGGTTCGATTCCCTGCGGTGCCCTGCTGATTGGTTTGGAATTTACATGAAAGGGCAAATTATGGTGAAATGTGCCGTACATGCATGTTTTTCAATGAACTAACACTGCCTGTGTCCAGTATGTGGTGCTAGAGAACTATGTATGTATTGTGTGTGTGTGTGTGTGTGTGTGTGTGTGTGTGTGGCACTTTTGGTTTTGTTTCTGCTTTGTTTTGCTTGCTTTTATTGTGTAAAGCTCTTTGTGTTATATTTTTTGTATGAAATGTGCTATGTAAATAAAGTCTGATTGATATGAGGCTGACTTCCTGTTTGCAGTGGGTGGCGCTATGGAGACGTTCCTACCTAAGTAGGATACATGTAACTCAAAACACACCAGTAAAACACAACACAACAGCACCACCTAGTGGAAAATGTGTGTCCAACATGCACCATATCTGAAAATGGCTCTTAGAATACGATTGACCAAGCCCACCAGGTATGACGTTGGCGAATGAGTTTGTTATCTTCAAGGTGTGAGGATGATACTGAGTGAATGTGAAGCATGGGCTGTGTCTCCAACTTACTTCATATTGCAGAGTATGAGGAGGAGTGAAGTCAGCTGTGAAAGTCCGATACAGGACACAGAGTCAGTGAGGTTGTCACAGTACAGCAAGTTTACTGAACACAAGCTTCAAACCTGCAAGACTTTGGGCTCATTTGAGGGCACCTGAAACAAACTGTAAATACTGCGCTAAATATACAGAAATATGAATATACCACTTTGTTGTTTGCTCCCATTTCTCTCACAAGTTGACATAAACAGCAAACAAAAGGTTTTCTTTTTTTTATGTACACAAAATAATTACTAATTTCAGATTTTGAGCACACATTTGTTAAAATCCAATAAGAAAGCCATCCACCTGACAGGTGTGGAAAATCAAGATGCTGACTGAACAGGACTCAGGCTCAGGTCCTGGTGAGCAGCATGGGAAGCTGGAGATATTTCCTCCAGTTATGAAATTCATCCTGGAGGTAGAAGGGAAACATTTCATCGTGTTTTGGAGTAATGCTTGGGTCTTTAATGTCCTTTGATTTTCAGGAAACATGGGGGCAATGGAAAAACATCAGAAGAAGAATGGCTTCTGACACATCTTCTCCTGGATGAGGAAGACCTTCAGGTCATGAGTTACTGCGAATGACGAGAATTAGGGATGTTTGGGATTTTTCTATCTTTCACTCGTTCTCCCTGTGTTTTGCAGGGTTTTACTGCGGGTGCTCCGGTTTCCTCCCACACTCCACACGTCCAGTCAATAAAAATTGAGAGTGAATTTTATAAAACTGTCTCATGACTTTCGTAAGGATAGGTAATAGGATTAGTGTTCAGTATTTCCTCAGTGTTGGTTTCAGGTTTAGCTGAACCACTCAGTAGTCTCATATGTGTCCGTCATAAAGACGAGCTCACAGAGAACTAACAGCAAATCATTTTCAGCAAATAAAAAAACAAAAAAAACTCCACAGCACACGACTGGCTCTGCTCCAAACAGCTCACAGACACAGCTGGAGACTAGCTGGTGAACATATGCATTCAACCATTAACATGATAACACACTCTCACAACATTTCCATATTTAGTGTAAAGTCATTTAATTTCCTTTCTTTTGTCCTATTGTAACGGCTTGTCAGTACTGTGGGTCGTCCCTTAATCTATATGGAACAGAGTTTAGGAATTTATTCATTCTCTTTTTATTTCAAAAAGGGCTCACTGGTTTCGACAGCCTTTGGCAGTATTGATAAGAAGATTCTCATGTTTTTTGGATGTTAGCAAATCTTGTAGTTCTTGTACTGTAACTGTGATCCGGCCAAACAGGGCTGGCTGTAGCCATTTTGGTACCCTAGGCGAGAATATATGGACAGTGAACAGCCATCGGAAACATCATCAACATTTAAATTGATTCTCAAACAAAAACACTATTTAAAACAGCGCAACAAGCAACACCCACATTAACAGAGCTCGCCTGCTTGGCGTGCTGGATGTGGTGCTGCTGCTGCTGCTTGCTGCCTGACCTGCAGCTGTATTCAAACATACAGTACATCCATACTGTAACACCACTTCATTAAAACCCTGCTCGGGTCAAATCTGACCCCTTTCAACATTTGACAGCAGTACAAATACTCTAAACATCATTCTTTTAGCTTGAAAGTGACCCAAAATACACAAAAATGAAAATATTCAAAAATGTCATACTTTTGTACAGGTGCTACAAATGTTGGTACACTGAGGCTGTTTCGGGTCAAATTTGACCCGTATCTGTTTAGATGGATTATTGATCTACCAGTGTGGGTCAAATCAAGGAAACAGTGGTTTTAGGGAATTTTGAAACTGTAAAACGATACAGGGTATGTTTTGTATGCATTCTGTGTGGGATAGTGGTGACCGTGGCTCAAGGGGAGCTCAACACTGTCATGAGAACTGACTGTGTTCTTACCAAATTTGCGAAAGAAACCTGCTGGTCTTAGAGGGGGCATGGGGGAACCTGGAAACAGCGAGACAGTAAAACAGCATAGGAGTGATCATATGCACAAACGGAACAGAAGTCATCAGAGGTCAGGGGGTGCCTTGACACAGACACAAGGTCTGCACCTGCAAGCACAGCTGCACCCCACCTGCAATGTAACCAAATAAAAGTAACAATTTTGAATTTTGAAGGGTAGGGTGGGGGGCTAAAACATTATAAAGGTTTTTTGGGTTTTTAACAAACTTTATTATCATATTGATGACAAGACCTACATGACGAACAACAAATGTACAGGGAGTATTAAGACACACACACACACACACAAAAGCAAAAATTATATAAAGATTAGATAAATAAATAAATCACTTCATCAAATAAAATAACAGCAGCAACATTTCATCTGACAGTGCAGTCCACAATTTTTTTCAGCAGACTTGATGTCTTTAAAGCTTTTTTGTTCTTAGGTACATTACAAACAGAATCATAAAATAAAATACTGAGTTCAGCCTTAAATAAGGTTTCATTTGGAGGAAACTGCAGAAATCTGGCTTTATGAATATGAAATTTGCCCAGCAGACACAGCATTTTTATCACATGATTAATTTCCTTATTATTGGATTCAACACTCAAAAATAAGACCGTATCTTCCGTAATTGTGACCAGGATCTTTTAAGACTCCCAAATTAATAAAGACATTTGAGTCCAAAAGTTAGTAGAATGGAGGCATCCATAAAATATATGAGAAAAGGACTCAACCTCTTCTTTGATTTCTTTGTTAATGAATTCATTACAGGAATAGTATCTATGTAAGAGTTTAATATAAACTTCTTTAACTTTACCAGGGATAAGAAATCTGTTCAGTTCGGTCCAGACATTCCTGCTGATGTTAGGAAACATCTCTCTCCAACGATGAAAGATGAGTTGGGATATTGACTATGAATAGAAGTAAAAACACTTCTGATATGAGCATTATTACAAGAACGTTCCTCAAAAGCCCTTCCACCAAGCCACAGTGCAGGAATCCTTTCTGAGGAAGGTTCATACAGAAATGATGCCTTAATTGGAGATAGTAATTTAGAAGGTATACTTTTAAGTATTCTGGAATGCAAAGAGCGAGAGATATCTAACGCTCTTTGTTGGGTGAATTCTTCATAAGTAGCTAGATCCCCAGTATCATTTAGAAGCTCATAAACAAACACAATACCATGGTCATACAATTCCTTAAAATGTCTTATTTTTGTATACAACATGTTGATTATTCCATAATACACTATGGAAGTTGGCAAGTTTAACAGGCAATTTACTTGAAATAAAATTACACGAAAGCAAAAACTTTAAACCACCACATTTGGCAAACAGATGATTGGGAATATAAAAAAAACCCAGGGGGCATTATTATGTACCAAACAATGTTTTAACCAGTTGATTTTAAATATGCTATTAATAGTTTGAAAGTCTAAGACATTAAGAACACCTTCTGAGTATTGTCTGATCAGTGTTTTCCTCTTTATATACTCAGTCTTGTTTCTCCAAATGAATTTAAATAAGAGTGAATCAATAGCTGTACATGTCTTCCGCTCAACATATACAAAGCTGGGTATACTAATCTAGATAAACCTTCTGCCTTAGAAAGTGAAACACGACCCATAACAGTGACGTCTCTTTGTAACCAACTGTTAAAAATCGATTTAGATTTTTAAATTTTTGAGAGATCCTTTCATCTGTAGATCTGTTTATTGTAATTCCCAGATATTTTACCACCTTTTTTTTTTACCTTCATGCCATGTATTGAAAGAATATGAGAATCATGTACAGTCATCATCTCACACTTAGTCTTATCAATAGTAAGGCCAGAAGCAACTGAAAACATATTCAAGGCATGAATATAACATTAGGGACTTGACGTTCATGTTGAAGAAACAGACAGGTATCATCAGCCAGCTGACTGATGGTGAGAACACTGTCGCCTATCTTAATAACTTCTACATTCACACAATTAACAAGAAATAAATCAAGAAGTTCAGTGGCTATCAAAAATAAGAAAGGTGAAATCAGACACCCTTGTCTTATCCCACATTTTACATCAAAACGAGGAGAAGTACCTTGTGCTAAAGATACACAGCTATTAATATTAGAATAAAGTGTACTTATAATGTAGTTGAAGTTTTCCCTAAACCCAAAATATTGTAAAGCCTCAACAATAAGTGTGTTCGACAGTCTCAAAAGCTTTGTAAAAGTCCAAAAACAAAACCAATGACTTTTCATCAAATAAATCTGCGTAATCAAAAATGACTAAAATGAGACAAATATTGTTAGAAATGTGCCGAACTTTCATAAAACCTGTTTGCGTTACAGAAATAATTTCCTCTAGGCATAATTTTAACATATTAGCATACAATGCAGCAAGAATTTTAAAGTCTGAATTGAGCAAAGTTACAGGTCGCCAGTTATCAAGATAAAAGAGATCTTTACTGGGTTTAGGAATGAGAGATATTAAGCCTTGCTTCATAGAAACAGTTAATTCATCATTTTTGGCGCAATCAACAAAACTTCCAACAACATGTGTTTTAAATCTTCCCAAAATGGTTAAGGTAACCCATCTGGACCGAGACTTTTATTTGATGGCATTTTTGTAATAACAGACTGCAATTCTTCTATAGTAATTGGAACTTCACAAAGCCCACAATTCTCTCTTAGACTAATAAATTCCAGAAGAACAATAGTGTGAATGCCTTCAGCATTCTAATAACACTAATAACACAATAACAAAAGAAAAAGTCTAGTAAATAAACATGGTCACTGTTACTATAGCAACAGACCAGGACTCAACATTCTGAGATTCTTCTGCTTTGATCCTCTTGAAGTGAACATTCTAGAATGTTGGGAGAGGTATAAAAATGTTATGGGTGCTCTGACCTCAGCTTGTTCCAGACAGATCTTTACTGCTGTAGCAATGGATCGTGAAGAGACAAGTGAGAAGAGAATTCGTGAAGGAAAGGAGAAGAAAAGAAGCCAGCAGATACAAAACACAGAAGTCCCGCTGGAGAGACATTTGGGAGACATGGAAAACAATCCCGTGATGGACGAATTTACTCAGTTTGCCATCGAAAGAAACATGAGGCATGAACTCAGGGATCGCATGGTGAAGCTCGCCAAATGTAGAACTGAGGGCAGAGTCAATTTGGAAATCAAGGAGGATGCGCTGACTAATATCCTTGATCAGCTCAGAGGAAAGAAAACATGGAGCCATGAGAAAGAGCTGATGGAGAAACAGATATGTGCCCTGAAAAAACAGTTAATTAAGGGCCAGTCTAATACCCACACCAAGACGGACGCCGAGGATTTGAAATCACAGGTCCAAATGCTCTGTAAGAAACCGTCTCTCACTCTGGAAGATATTGATGAGAAGAAGTCTCAGCTCAAGCTCCTTCAGAAAGCATTGGATGATTTGCCAAGTATGAAGACAGAGGAGGTGATAACATACTTCGACTCACTGCAACACAGACAGGCCGAGTCAGTGGAGAACATTGAGACCAAGCCTGTTCGGGTCCAACTGGAGGAAGTGAAGGCTGACAATACGGTTCTTCAACAGAAAGTATGCGAATTGGATAGTGAAGTCTGTCGTTTAAAGGAGCTGCGATCACAGGAAACACAACGTTTCAAGTCAATTATTGAGCGCCTACAGTTGAAGCTCTATGACAAAAACCCAGCGGAGTTTGAGGCTCACTTGAATGCAAATCAGCTGGAAGAAAGACTTGCAAATGAGGACAGGCTGGACAAGAAAAAGGAAGCTTTTCAAAACCTAGAGAAAGATGCTAAGAGGGCCATAAAAGCAACCCAGACTGCCTTGAAAAAGGATCTGCTGGAGACTGGGCGCCTCTGCTGGCAGCGGGAGAAATCCTCCCTGCTGGAGGAGATGGAGAGATCCAGAGCTCTCCACGTGGCTCAGCTGGACGAGGAGAAACACAAGAACGACACCCTTGTGGCTACACTGAAGGACCTTAAGCAGCAGCTGGACAGCCATCGTTCTGAGTGGCGGGAGGAAAAGTCGTCGCTCGTTCAGGCCACAGAAGACCATAAGAAGACTGTGCGGGATATGCAACTGCAGGTTATGGAGGTTGTGGAAAGAGCTCAAGCTTCTAAACAAGCCCAGCATGAGGAACACGAGAAGGAAACCAGGAAGATCACAATTGCCTTGAAAAAGGCAGAGGACCTGCTGGAGACTGGGCGCCTCTGCTGGCAGCGGGAGAAATCCTCCCTGCTGGAGGAGATGGAGAGATCCAGAGCTCTCCACGTGGCTCAGCTGGACGAGGAGAAACACAAGAACGACACCCTTGTGGCTACGCTGAAGGACCTTAAGCAGCAGCTGGACAACCATCGTTCTGAGTGGCGGGAGGAAAAGGCGTCGCTCGTTCAGGCCACAGAAGACCATAAGAAGACTGTGCGGGATATGCAAGTTGTGGAGACTATGGAAAGATCTCAGGCTTCTCAACAAGCCCAGCATGAGGAACACAAGGAGGAAACCAGGAAGTTGGCCGCTGCCATGAAAAAGGCAGAGGATCTGCTGGAGACTGAGCGCTTCTGGTGGCAGGTAGAGAAAGATGTGGAGATATCCAGAGCTCTCCACATGGCTCAGCTGGAAGAGAAGAAACACAAGAATGACATCCTTGTGGCCCTGGAGACTGAGCGCCTCTGCTCGGGGTGGATGAAAACCACTCTGTTGGAGGAAAGGAGGAAGCAGGAGGAAGCCACAGCTCTACTTGTGGATCAACTGGACAAGCCGAAACACGAGAACGACACCCTGGTGGCTGCTCTGAGGAATGCTGAGCAGGAGTTAAAGACATCCCCCATTCAGGCCTCAGAGGAGGAGGTGCGGGGCAAGACAGAAAGCCCCACGCAACCCCTGCTGGGAGATCTCGTCAGCAAGAAGAAGAAAAAGAAGAAATGGTACCAAATTTTCTTCTAGAGCCCAAGTCCATGCTCAGGAACACTTGAGACATGCTGAAAACACACAGGCGTCAACCCTGTGCTACAACAGGCTGTCACCAGGTGCTTTGGTTAGCCCACTTTCATTGAAGAAGAAATTCTTCAATGATGGGGGAAAAAAAGTTCCATCAGTTCAGGCTGCATGTTAACATCTGCACGGCATCACACAATCTGGCCAGTATTCTCCTATTTAGCTATGGGAGTTTTTCAGGGAAAGGTTGTTCATGTTGAGGGCAGAAGTTTTTGTATGGCTGAACTTTGCAGCACTGGCGGTTTGACAAACTGAAGTTCCAGCTGGAAGATCTCATCAGCAAGAAAAAGAAAAAAAAGGAAGTTCTTCTCCAGCCCAGATCCACTCTCAGGAACACTTGAGACTCGCTCAAACACATGCAGTCATCAACCCTGTGCTACAACGGGTTTTCTCCGGGTGCTCCGGTTAGCCCACTTTCATCGAAGAAGAAATTCTTCAATGATGGAAAAAAAAGTTCCATCAGTTCAGGCTGCATGTTAACATCTGCACGGCATCGCACAATCTTGCCAGTATTCTCCTATTTAGCTATGGGAGTTTTTCAGGGAAAGGTTGTTCATGTTGAGGGCAGAAGTTTTTGTATGGCTGAACTTTGCAGCACTAGAGGTTTGACAAACTGAAGTTCCAGCTGGAAGATCTCATCAGCAAGAAAAAGAAAAAAAGGAAGTTCTTCTCCAGCCCAAATCCACTCTCAGGAACACTTGAGACTCGCTCAAACACATGCAGTCATCAGCCCTGTGCTACAACGGGTTTTCTCCGGGTGCTCCGGTTAGCCCACTTTCATCGAAGAAGAAATTCTTCAATGATGAAAAAAAAAGTTCCATCAGTTCAAACTTCTTGAGGGCAGAAGTTTATGTCCAGCTGAACTTTGTAGCACTAGCGGTTTGACAGATGGATTTTTGTTACATCTTTTATAACATCTCTCGCTGTGTTTCAGCTGAAACAAATAGTGAGAATAAATGTAGCAAAGGACCAGTTTTAAGCACGTAATGTAAATCCAGAGGCAGCCTCAGAAGATGTGGAGTGCTCTAGTGAATATTAATTTTGTACGTTTATATATGTATGCATGTTACTATGTTTCTTCAACTTTAAATAAAAATTTAGAAAAATAAGATGATGTGACACACAAAGCTCAGTCAACTCTATAAAGATGAATTAGCTCCCTGGTGGTCTGGTGGTTAGGATTTGGCGCTTTGACCACCAGTGCCTGGGTTTGATTCCTGGTCAGGCGATACTTGTTTCCTTGTCATATCTGAAGCTGTCCTATCAATAAAGCCATGAAAGACCAAACAATAATATTAATTAAAAAAAAAAAAATGAAAAAAAAAAACTCAGAAAAATACCTATTCCATCTTTTTCAATTTGTAGGTAGTAAGACTTGGTTCAGTAAAATAATTCCATTGAATTGTGTAATCTAGAGCAGGGCTGCCTAAAGTGGGTCTCACAGGCCGCAATACACCGCACGCCAGGTTTATTATTGAAAAAAAAAAAAAAACAATCACGCAAGAAATAATGTTGATGTTAAGTACAAATTATCATCATGAAATGTGTGGGATCCTCAAACGTTTATTATTTTTCATGAGCATGGTGTGCAGAGAGTGTACACTTCGTGCTGGAAGTCAGTCAGTTAAGAAGAACTTTGGATCCAAGTACCATTTTTGCATTTTTACTGTACAATACAATAAGTGCTTGCTTTGGGTAGTCGCCTACTATTAAGATTCAGTTTAAAGCCCTCTATGGGAAGACGTTTGGGCATACCTTATCTAGAGAATTAGAGGGCAAATATGGTAATAAACAAATCATAAAATAACGTACAACATAATATAAAAAAGGAGAGGAAAGTCATGCCATATGAAAGTATGATGGACAGGAAGAGGCGTAAAGTCGATGAGTTTTGAAGAGGATTTGAAGATTTTCCCATTTACTTCAGTGTTAAATTTTGTTTAGAAAAAGCCGAATTTCTAAAGAAGTTGAAAAGTTAAAAAGCTAAAAGGTACAAGGTTGAAAGAGCTTAAAAAGTTGCTATATATATATATATATATATATATATATACATATATATATATATATATATATATATATATATATATATATATATATATATATATATATATATGTATATACATGATCTATATAGCTTAAAGTATGCTGAAGTACTAGCAGAATGAAATTTGAAAAAATCCCCATAAGGATGAATGGGAAAACGCCTCCCAAACTGCTCTGATTTTCAAAAAAACGTAATGGTTGTAGCCGAAATATCTATATGGTGAGTGAGAAGAGGAGTTGCTGAATGCGGCCATGTTGTTTTTATTTCTGGAAAGTGAGAAATGAGGGCACAGGAGTGAGAGAGAGAACAGGTACCGTCTGCTCTTCACCAGAAATTTTGGCTCAAAATTACCATTGCGGCTTATGGAGGAATTGTTGGACTTCTTGTCGCTCTCGGGCTTCTAAATCCAAAACCGTAAGTTCCACATCTGAAATAAGACCATCAGCTGAAAGCCAACAATATTTCCTATATTTCTATGCATATATTGTCTATATCAAGTAAAAGATGTCGGAACCACATCAAGCAAAAGAGAATTCTTTCCTGTTTTTGGTGCTGCTCTACACTCTGGGCTGCGGCAGTTGATGATGTCACGCACTCTAGCCGACGCAATACACATCCATTATAAAATCAGAAAATGAGCTAAAACGCCTCAAAACTACAAGATTTTTAAAAACTGAATACACCGGCAATAGTTCAAGGTCTTGTGAGTTTTTTAAAGTTTAAATGGTGTCTCTAGCTGAAAGTATGAGGGAGAAGAAGAGGTTGAAAGGCAATGAGTTTTGAAGAGGATTTGAAGCTTTTCCCATTTGCGGCAATGTTAAATTTTTTTTTAGAAAAAGCTAAATATTTGAAAAAGTTGAAAGTTTGAAAAGCTGAAGATTACAAGTTTGAAAGAACTTAAAAAGCTGAATATTTTAATATTTGAATGGTTTCTATAGCTGAAGGTATGCTGACGTTATAGCAGAATGAAATTTGAAAAAAATCCCCATTAGGATGAATGGGAAAAATGTTGCAGAAAAAGCTGAATATTTGATATTTGAATTGATATTTGAATGGTTTGAATAGCTTAAGATTTGAAGGAGTTGAAAAGTGCTGAAAAACATACAGCAGGAATAATAATAAATGCCTTCAGCATTCACACTAATAAATTCCAGAATCCAACAACTGGGACCAGAAAATTGACACCCATTTAGTTTTTTCCCATCCCTTGGGGCTCACTGGAATGTGCGTGACTTCAGATGATGTCAGATGATTTATATGGATTTGTCCATTGAATATATAGATTGAAAGTTTAATAGCTGCTGATTGACAGTCTTTTGTCTGTTATCATACCTAAAGCAAGAAAAAAAAAACACACCCAAATTCACTGCAGTTTTATTGGGACATCATTTTGACATCTATTTAATGCCATGTTTCCAGACAACAAATCAACGGCTATTTGATGTCAGGTATCGAGCAGCAGCGTTGGTTTGATGTCAAATATTTTGACTTACAATCTATAACTCGATGTGGGATTGATCCCTTTGTTGAACCTCTTTCCAACCATAAGGATGTCAAAGCTCCTGTAGGCAATTTATGATGGTAGTCAAAATCTTGACTAATTTTCAGCGTCAAATTGACCTCAAGGTGTCCGCTGGGATTCTTACTGTGAAGGTGTAAAATATGAACAGTATGTAAGGATTAAGTCTGTTGTGTCATTCTACCTCATATAAAGTAGGCACTGTACAAATTAGATTCATTTAATTCCTGTTCATTTGATATTCCTTCATTTAATTAGTAACAAGATTTATCTGTAACATTAAGTAATAACCACAACATTTACCTTTTGGCAGACATTTAGCAGACACTTTTGTCCAAAGAGACTTAGAGTAATTTGTACACCAATGGTAGCTGCCAGCACATCAGGAGCAGTTTGGGCTTCAATATCTTGTGCAAGGACACATTGGCATGCAGACCAGTGTAATCAAACCAGCGTCCTTCCGACAACAGGATGCTGGCTTTACCCCTGAGCCACAGCCAACGACAACAACAATGAAAATGATAACATAGCAGAGACCACAAATCATTTTCTGGTGTGTCCTCCAGCAGCTGTTGGAGTGCAGCGCGACAGTTTTAGAATAGATTAGCCGGATTATTACTGTGCAAGCAATAAGGTAGTTTCAAGGTAGAACATCATTCTTTTTAAATTTGCAGCGCCCCTCCAGCATGAGGCACTTTAGGTGGCCTCCTCATTTGCCTATGAGAAGAACCTGGCCTGCAGTCACAATCCTTCACCTGAGCCACAAAACCTCCTCAGTCTGGAGGGATCGAGTATCATCACTCGAGATCACTGCTTGTTTAACAACTAGCAATGTTCTGTTAGTGATAAGTTGAAAGATTAAGCAGACCACAGAGAGGGTTATGTTGGGTGAATAAGTCAGAGGATGTAATTACCATCCTGGTTTGATTGGCAGAGACATAAATAGATAGATTGCGCAGGCGATGAATTAATACATTATGCTGTCTTGTAGAATAAAGCATCATGGTTTGTTCTTCTTCTCTTGGTTGGGTAACTGTGATGTAACTACAGGCTGTCATGTCATGTCATGTCTCCCTCTGATGTTTTTCAGTCCAACATGGAGGACAGAAGCTCTCAATAATCAGAGTCTGACAACAATTAAGGGTCTTAATCAATGTTTAAGAGTCAATGCATTTTAGCAATAGACAGATACACTGTTACACCATTACCCACATTTAGATTATATCCCAATTTGATAATATCTCAGTTCTGGATTGTTTGAGTAAGATTACGAGGAAGCTTTATTGCCCTCTTGACATCCTTCTGTGTTTTGGCATTAATATAGCTGTCTGCCACTTTGAAGATGGTTGTTCTCCGTTGTTTTTTATGGTTTGGGGTAATGTTTACCACATCCTGGAATAAACTCACTTTGGGGGTCATGTTACTGGAAGAGGCATTGTTGACTTTTGCAAGAACCACCGTAGTTTCACCTGGAAGGACAACAACATAATATTTAGGATTCAAACCCGCTTATTCAAATTCAAGTGACATCCAGGACAATGGGTGGAGTTCTCCAGAATGTGTTTTATATGAAGACAGTTTATTATTGTGAATGTGAAGTGCAACTTACTCACTAGACAGGTAATAAACTGTTCTGAAAGGTTAACCCAACCCATGCATCACTCCATGCATTTTATTTGAAAATACTGTCTCTGACCAAGGCCAGAACAAACACAGTGATTATGATCAATCAGACTTCATCATCATCAGGACACCCCATAACATTTTACCCAAATTTCTATAAACTCTTTTCTTCATGCTTAACTAAAACTTCTTATGACAACATAAATGTCTACCCACTTTCATTATTAAGGCAATACAGTAAATATTTTCAGTATTACAGTTATTACAGTTTTTCTCAGTTGCTTTGGTGCTTTTCTCAGATCAGAATGAAAATTCTCACAACTATTAGTTCAACCTCCACCACATTTAGTCATTTGTGCACATCATAGTAGCAATTTCTCCTTCCTCTGAACAAATTGCAAAAGCTTTTGGACATGTATCAGTTGCTTTCATACAATTCTCTGCTGTTTTATAACATTATCATTTGCTTATGTCATGTCAGTCAAAATGAACTATACTTATGGAGGCTGAACAGTCGTTCCCAATAAAACTAGTCTTCATTTCATAGCTTCAGTCATTAAATACAAAATTTTTGAACTAGTTATCAAATTCTGTCAAGCAAATTTTATAATTTCTTTAGCATTTTTTCCTGGAAATGTCTCTCTAAACTGAACAATTGCTCTCAGGTGAACTTTAGCTTTCACTCAACCAATGTAACCAATGACAAGCCACTTGTTCACAGTCACTCAGGGATGAATCCCATGAACCCTCACTTGCGCAGCATATATGAGCCGAGCAGGACATAGTGTGTACCATTTCTACAATTCTTTGACACAGACATGGAAGGTCAGCATCATCGAAGAGGGGTGAGGATCCGGAGAGGAAGGGGAGGGGGACAAAACAGGGGAAGAGGGAGAAGAGGCCAAATACACAGACAGATTCCTAATGAAATAAGAGCTACAGTTGTGGACCATGTTGTGAATCACGGCCTGACAATGGCTGAGGCTGGTTGGAGGGTGCAACCAAATGTTGGAAGAACCACTGTGAATTCAATCATTCAAACATTTCGTAGGGAGAACAGATATGTACAGTACTGGACAGTAATCCAGCATCTCATAATGTCTCATGTTTACTGTACATTACTGTAATTTCACTCTGCACCACATAGGATTGAAAGACAACCTTGCAGAGGTGGAAGAGGGCCCCTTTTTACCCTGCAGCAAGAGGAAGCCATTTGTTCAATGGTGATTGCAAACAATGCAATAAGGTTGAAAGAAATCCAAAGCGCTGTCATAGAGGATAACAATGTATTTGGCAATATTGAATCTGTGTCAATTGCAACAACAGAGTGCTCAAGAGAAATGAAATGTGGATGAAACAATAGTACAAAGTTCCATTTGAACGCAACAGTGAAAGAGTGAAGGAGATCCGTCACCAATATGTACAGATGAAACATGTCTTCTATGTATACTCAACTCTGTAAACTGTTTTACTTTGTGTTGTTTCATGTAGTACACTAGCAATTCTGTACATGTATTCACAGAACCTACAATACAATATGTTTTCCAAAATGCATTATGTTACACAGGAAAAGTTGTTACATTTCTCTTTCTCTCTCTCTTTCTCTCTCTCTCTCTCTCTTTCTCTCTCAATAAAGCAAGCACTGGAGCTGGAAGCCAGAGAACCACTGCACACATTCATATACGTTGATGAGGCGGGTTTCAATCTGGCCAAAGGTAGAAGGCATGGAGGAAATTGCGCTGGACAGAGAGCAACCACTGTTGTCCCAGGCCAACGCGGAGAGAATGTTACACTGTGTGCAGCCATCTCAGTCAATGGCGTCCTCACCCATATCCCTCTTCTTGGTCCGTGTACTGTAATACACAACATCTGCTGACGTTTTTAGACACTCTTGACAGGGACATAGTCCCTGAGAATGAGAGAGGTGGAGGCCAACTCAACAAGCATGTTGTTGTGTGGGATAATGTCCATTTTCACCGCTCACATATGGTCAAACAGTGGTTTGCAGCACATGACAGGATGCTGGTCGAGTATCTCCCTCCCTACTCCCCATTCCTTAACCCAATAAAGGAGTTTTTCTTTACCTGGTTTATGACCGGCGTCCACATGTGCAAATGGCCCTGCTAGCAGCCATGGATGCAGCATGTGACGACATCACAGCAGAGTCATGCAGAGGGTGGATTCACCACTCCAGGAGATACTTTCCTTGCTGCATTGCAAGGGATGATATCCGTTGTGATGTAGATGAAAATATGTGGTCAGACAGACAGGATATGTACTGTTATATTGTTCACATTTGTGCACAGCTCTACCAAAAGGGTGTTTCTTATGTTTGTTCTGAGTAAATGACTTTACTGTAGTTTTCACATGGCAGTACAAGTAGTGTATAGTGCTGTCTTGAGCATTTTCAGGTAGTGTCACTGAGTTCTGACCTCTTTTTTTGCATTGGAAAACACTGAGAGAATAAACTGTCATAATGAAAACATGACAAAGCTGTTTGACTATCTTGTTCATAAACGATGGTGTCAAGACTTCACATTTTGATGACACTGGCAGTTTCATTGACATGAATACTTGCTTTTGAGGAATGGACTATCCATTTTGAGCAAGTGACATGCTTTTGCAGGTTATCCACCAGGTTTTGCAGTTTGCACTAATTGTTTTGAGAAATGCACTAACTGCTGTGCAAATGTTAATAGTGATGTGAGAAAAGCATTATTGTCTTAGTCCGGAGAATGTCCAAGTAGTACAATGTGAAAGTTTCAAATTGTAGTTGTGTCGAGTCGTGATGCTTTTTTTCTTTTTTTAGAAATAGAGATTTTGTATTTTACCAACGAGTTCCTTCTTTATTCTGTGGAGGGCAGTGACACGCCTAGAAGCGCCTAAACTCTTAAAAAATCACAGAAGAAGAAGGAAAACCACGCCTTTCCTGTTGTCTATTGGCCAATCAGGAGCCCACATCCTGAAACAGCTCATTGTCACTATAGTGTGGGTCAGAAACGAGTGTGCTAGGTAGCTAACATACCGACAGAAAGCTAAAAACACAACACTTTTATATTTGTTGGTTGTCCAGTTTCCTGTGCTGAACAAACCGCCAGGATATCCAGCTCGCACCACAGCCGCTAACTGTACCATGGTCGGTGTTAAAGTTATCGCGAGCGACCCGGACTTCCAGCCGGAGCTGGCGGCCGCCGGCTCTAGGCTCGCCGTGGTGAAGTTCACAATGGCTGGGTAAGCTTACTCAGCCGGTTTGGAGGCCGCGAGCTAGCAGGGCACAGCATTTTAGTTAGCCTGTCTCAAAATGTACTGGAAAACATTAAGAGCTCGTCAATTAGCTGATTTATGGAGATGACACGAGCTAAATAGCTATGTTATGGAGTAGATTTCAGTGCAACGGAAGCTGGGTTGGCATGCTGTCGTTAGCAGGCATTGGCTAGCTAACTAGCTGTGGCGCTTACAATGACAAAGCAGTATTACAGTAACTTAGCTGCTGGGGTGTCCTAAGAATTACTGATGTTTTTCGTTTATTAAAGTCTGTATCCCTTAGCCTCTACTTTGCGGTCGTCTCCAGGAAAAAAATCAGCAGCATTAATAACGATACAGCTTTAAATGTCAGACAAAAAAGTCTACTTTACTCCACACTAGCCAGCCAGCCCATGTAACGCTGTGTTTACTCTTTGATTGCACTTTAATCAGAGTCCGTTGGTCTGTAAATTGGATGAAATGACAAGTAATCGGTGAGAGATTTTGAGAATTGGTTTGCTTTTAAAACACCAGTCTGTGTTTACAGATCTGTGGGATTTCTGGTGGCTTGTAATGTTGTTAACAGATCGTAAACCATGTGGGAGGGTTACTCGGGGAAATGCAACATTTCCAGGAGTAATTCTGAACTCTGGAAAGCTGTGATGGTCAAGGCGTTTAGATGGTCTTTAACTTTAAAGGTTGAATCAACTATATTATAGTACCCTAATCTGTAGCTGCAGTATGTTTTTGTAGAACTGAGGAATACTTAGATCAACAGTTGAGAGGTTCCAGCTTTACAGCAGTAGCTCTTGTGAAGTTCTCAAAGTATGAATCATTTGTAACTGATGTGTTGTCAGCCAATGAGTAGTAAAAAATCTCTGAAAAAATACCTTATGCATGTCTCAGTTTACATAGTCTGTCCACCAGGGAGCACTGTCAAGTTATTTTAAACTGTACAACATCCCACCGAGTTCCCAGTAAATGTCTTGATCTTTATTCAAACAGTAGACATGTGTTTTGCTGTAGCTTATAATCACAAAGTAAATGTTAAGTGTACAGTGTATAAGCTATAGAATAATGACACCATCAGTAAGACTGGTTCTCTATCTACAATAACGTCCACTTCGAAAACCCCTGCATCATGCATTAGCTTACATCAATTTTAATCACCATTTTTCATGATTTTACTTGAAACTGTATACATCTATATACATCTTATCTGTTGGGCCTCAGGCTTACTAAAATGACAGCTTGAGTTCTCCTGTAACTAGCAGTTAGTCCAGGATTTCTCTGTTAATATCAAAGAAGCCAGCAAAGCTACATAAAATGAGCACAGTGTAACGTCAGATGTGAAACACCTTGTGTTACTGTATCATTTTGCATTTTACTGTTCTAGCTTGAAATGACAACAGAAAAAAAATGCAAAAGTCTTCCCAAAGCAAATCAACTGCCAGCGTTCTGCCTAGGCAGCCTGAATGAGTAACCTCATGTGAAGTCCTGTGTTGTTGGAAGCTGCTGCTCTGAGGGAAACATCGAGCATTCCAGTTGTCTTCATCACAACAGTGCCAACAATAATACCACATAGAAACAAGCAAAAAATAGTCCATATCAAAATGTTTGTCAATATTCTGTGTTGATGTAGAAATGGATGAGAAACAGATGTTATCAGATGTGTTTAGAGATTTAACAAACCTATGTTTAGCAGAGACTGTCAGATACTAAAAGCTCGAAAGACTATTGTATTCAGACTTTGTGATTAACTGACTTATCGCGAGAGTACTTTAGAGACCAGCACAGACCAGTAACACACTTTCCTCTGCCTCCTCAGGTGTCAGCCCTGTATCAGAATAGCTCCAGCATTCAACATGTTGAGTAGCAAGTACCCACATGTCGTCTTCCTTGAAGTAGACGTTCACGTCTGTCAGGTAAGCCCGATCTGCCACATCCATCACGTGGTTTTCACCCAACATAGTCGCTGAATGACTGGAGACAAGCTTAAGCAATAAAAGTGGTTGTAAACTAAGGTGTAGCACTGATGCTGATGATGTATTAGAATTGTTTCATTAATCTTAAAGTGTCAGAACAGAGCTGAATTCAGGTTGGAACACACATTTTGTTGTTATACTAAGTAATATTAGTCTTTGTCATTACTGAAGCCCATTATGAACTGAAAACACAGTACTTAACAAACTTTATTCACTTATTATAATCAAATTAAGATGTACAGAAATCATTAAAAAGGGAAATCTGTCATTGAAGGACTGATTCCTTTTTCTCTTATGGGACTGTTTTGTCTATTAGAGATATATAGTAGATATGAATGTTGTACCAGCTATCTCATTACATCTTGTCTAAGGTGACCAGAGAACCAAACTCCCCGAATGTTTTTAAGAGATAGAAGATAAGGCTTGTCTCTCTCTAAATGTTTCTTATTGTGAGCAAATCCCATGAAAAGAAGACAGGAAAATATACAGGAAGTTCTTATTTCACTAAGACGTTGCCAGCATGTATTTTATATGAAATCGAAATGCTTGGTTGCCTCCTAAAACAGTGAATGTGGCTGGAAGGTTGTCTTTGTGAAAATTGAGTACCAAAAATATCAATCGCCTGTTGCAGTCTAAGTCAAAGCAACAGAAACTGATCTTCATGTGGAGACAGACATGTAAAGTATACTCAGGTCACCACAGATGCTGGTGAAAAAATAAGAAACAAGAACCTGCAAGCGAGGAAACCGAGCACAGTTTTAAATCAACAGTCGGGTAGAGACAAGTTTTCTGTAATGCAAAGTTTATTTTACAAAACCATTTCTCTTTTTCTTCCAGGCAACGGCTGCAGCCAACAACATCTCAGCCACACCGACGTTCTTGTTCTTTAGGAACCGGGTTCGGGTGGATCAGTATCAGGGGGCAGACGCTGCAGGTCTGGAGGAGAAGATCAAACAGCACACAGAGAACGACCCAGGAAACAGCGAGGACTCTGACATTCCAAAGGGATACGTGAGTAGAAAATAAAACACAACGTGTCATGAAGTTGGAAACATCAAAGGCAATACTTACGTACAGCAGTAGTTCTCAGAGTCTTTCCTCATAGGTCCACATCTGATTTTTATTTAAGGTCAGTGGTCCTGAACAATTGGCAATAACAAAACAAGAATATGGTTGGGTTTGACAAGCAGAAAAACTCTAAAACAGCTCTAAAATAATCCCATATAAAAATTAATATGAAAATGTTAATTTTTAGCATCTCACTATTAAAAGTGCTGTCTTGAAAGAACAAGAATGCAATGTGGTGTGGCTGTGTTTTCCAACAAAGAAAAATAAGAAGACAATCTAAACTTTCCCATTTTACACAACCTTCACGGTCATGCCAGGATAGATTTGTAAGTTTATAAGGTAAAAACACACCATTTATGTCTATAATCGCTTTCCTGTACAAAGTGATATAGATTTCAGACAGCAGAGGAGAAACAGATACAAGAGGCTCACCTGTAACTGACACCAAAATGTAGCACACTCAAGGTTTTTTATTATGACTTATGACCAATATTTACCTGCCATTATGGCAGAGAGTCTCTGAGATCTCCATGGAACTCAGTGGAAAGATACCAAGATTTGGCAGACTTGACAGTTTCTTACTTCACAGTAGACACTGTGTTGTGAAGAAAAAGGGCGCACATTATGTACCTGCGTATTTTTAGATGATGGCAGATTCTTCAGTTAATGCAAGACATTGGCAACAACACTCACTCTCTCCAGCAGTTAACGGCTGCCATGACAAAGATGTAAATGACAGTGAAATAATCCTAATTAAAACTACATTCAGCTGTTGACAGGGTCATTGTAAATGATCTCTCTGTATTCGATGTCTCTAACAATTGCTAAGGACTAATCGTCCTTTATAACTGGATGTGGACCGGGATACAGACTTTGAGAGGCCCTGATGTACAGTGTGTGCAAATTGTGGAGAGTGTGAATCAGGGAGTGGCTTCCAAAGGACCTGTGTACTGTATAAGTGAATGATGAAGGGAGGCTGAGATAGACAGGTGGGTGATTTTGCTTTGTTTACTTTGTTTTCAGATGGACCTCATGCCTTTTGTCAACAAAGCCGGCTGTGAGTGCCTCAACGAGAGCGACGACTGTGGCTTCGACAACTGCTTAATCAAAGACTCCTCCTATCTGGAGTCTGACTGTGATGAACAGGTATGAGATGTGGACTCTAACAACCTGTCCCTGCCCTGATGTGAGAAGCTGTCATTTCTTTCTGGGCAATTGAGCAACCACCATCCCCTGCCCCTTTAGTTACTTTTGCAATGCCTGTCAGGCTTTCTGTTCTTACATAGCACATATGCAGTTTACAGTGATAGCAATGGTAAATTTACACCTGAAGTTTTTTCATCCAAGATTTTAGTCAGTGGATTTACTCAGTTCTTCTCATTTGTAACCCTTACCACTGACAACTGTTGATCTAGCCAACAGAAATAACAACCGTCTGTGTTTTATCAGCCATAGCTAGCTGTATGTTTCAGCCAATACTGTTTCCTTTTGGCTGATTATTTCAGGTTTACCTTGCTCATTTTAGAATGAGAATCTTTTTTTAATGGAACTCCCAAGGTACCAGATGAGTTTAATTTGATGGTAATTTGTCTAATATGTTGGTGTCCTCTTATCCTGTCTAGTTGCTGATAACTATCGCATTCAACCAGCCCGTGAAGCTCTTCTCTATGAAGATACAGTCCTCAGAATTTGGTGAGGTTTTTTTTTTTTCCTCCACCATTTGGTGATTTATCTGACTCTTTAGGAATTTACTTATAGCTAAAAAAATGTCCTTTGCTTCCTTCTCTCCCTCCTGGCTTCCTCTCCGGCTCTTTGCCTCCTCCTTCCTCCTGCTTCATTTTTCCTTCCGTCTCTGGCAGCCCAAGCCCCTAAGGCGGTGAAGGTGTTCATCAATCTCCCTCGGTCAATGGGTTTTGACGACGCTGAGCGGAGTGAAGCCACTCAGGCTATGGACCTGTCGGAGGAGGACTACAAAGACGACGGTTTGATTCCTCTGCGCTACGTAAAGTTTCAGAACGTACAAAGTGTTACGGTAAGAACCACAAAAACAACATCACTGCTGAAACATAGCCATGGTTAGGCTTCAGACAAAATGTCATTGTATGCTCACATCAGCAGCAGCAAGAGGCACGCTGTAGTCATCATCTTTTCAATATGTGCAAATAAGATATTCACCTGCTCACAGAGCTGCCAGGAAATGTGTGCAGAAATCTGGGGGGGGGGGAGATAGATAGATAGATAGATAGATAGATAGATAGATAGATACACACACATATATATTCTTGTTTCTTGTGTATATATATATATATATATATAGAGAGAGAGAGAGAGAGAGAGAGCTCAGATTTTTTTTTTAACACCATGTGCAGAATGCAATAGAGAGTGAATATGAACCTCTTTATAACCTCGCTGTAACAGGGAAAATTTAGCTTTGTAACATTAATGACAGTTAGAGCCAACGACTTCTGCAGTAATAACTCATCAATTAAACAAGCAGCATCCATTCAGATTGAGGATTAATTTATTCAATATTTCATTCATTTAAAACCACTGATGGTACAGCTGTATGTAAGTTTCTCTACCTGTACAGATGTGTAAGAAAACTATAGGTGTGTTTGAAAGGTGAAGTAAAAAGTGGAGGAGATGACAAATTCCAGGTTTTTGTTGGAGAGGAGTTCCTCACCCCCTTAGCCTCTGTGTGCATATAAGTTGGATGCAGCATGAATATAGGCATTGTAATATTCTGTGATTGAATAGGGCTGATGATGATTCAAATCTGAATCAAATTATTAACGTTTAAATGGCATACACCACACAGGTGGTTTCACACTTGAAGCCCACCACACCTACATCAGACAAATGCCAGTTTAGTATATTTGGATTAGGGCTGAACAATTAATCGAAGGATTTATGAGATCACAATATCACAGTTGCAGGAGCTGCAATTTTATCTTTTAAATAATGAGTAAAATAAGTTAAAAATGGTGAAATGTGTACCATTATAGATACATTGCATTGTGGTGCTTTTCCTTTTTTTGGCATATCATACAGTCATTGTTCAGTTGAAATGAAACCGGCTGAAGCTCATACACAAGACAGGGCTAGCAAACCAGAAACTGACCCAACTTTAGCACCCACAAATATATGAATAGTTAAAACTACACTAGCTTTATACCTGGGGCTGTCCTCTGGAATTTGTTTGGTGCTAGTACTTGAAAACTCTGAGGTATAATGTTTTTAGTCCCAGGTGAACTAAGCATATGAGGAATCCTAATAGGCTTGATAAGAGCTTAAAACAGGTTTAACTGGCTCGGCTTGTTCATTGATGGTATTTCTCCCCTGTTTTTTCCTCGTCAGTTGTTTGTCAAGTCGAACCAAGGAGATGAGGAGACAACAAAAATCAACTACCTGACGTTTATAGGCACTCCAGTACAGGCCACCAACATGAACGACTTCAAAAGGGTACAGACCAGTCACAATAACCTTGTTTTTTATCTTCAGGTTTATTATTGTGTCAAACTCATTGATGATGATTTCATTTTGTTGCCATGTAGGTTGTGGGAAAGAAAGGAGAGAGTCACTGAGCAGTAGAAGCAAGGGGAGGATGGGAAGAAGAGGAAGTGGAGGCTGCACATACATCCAAGGACTTTCCCCTCTGCCAAAGCTGCCACACACTCTGTTGTCGCATACACACATACAGACACACACAGCCTCCAGCTGACCTCCTCGAGCTCTGAATGAATTCTCCATCTGTGGAGAGTCGGTCTATAAATTGTTTGTATTGTAATTCTAATGAAAACCGCTGTAAATAAAACACAATCCTTTTTCAAAGGCATGTGCGTCGTGTCTGCTTTCTGTGGGAATGATAGGTAGAGGAAGAGTTGAAGTAGCGGTACTGTCTGTGGTCAGCTCTTCCAATTGGGTCAGATTTATACACTATATTGAAACAAGGATGAAAGCTGTCAAATCCGCTGTCCCCTTTTCTCCTGGCATGATGTTCAGGAGGAATTCTGTGTTCTGAATGATCTCAGGGATTTGAAAAATGGACGCTGTGTTTGTTATTGTATTACGTTATTCTAAATATTTTCAGAGCTCATATCTGTTTATGCATTTTTAATATTGTCAGTATTTTATTGATGTTCTATAGATTGTGACAGTTGTCGTGGCCATTGTATGTTGATTGTATTGACCGTAGCCTTCCAAGCCAGGTCTCTCTTTCAAGTTACATGTTCATCTCAACAAAACTTGCAGCTCATTGAATATAAGAAAAAAAGCAGGAACAAATGTGCTCTGATAAACACACACATAATAGATATCATGCTCCATAAACACAACTGTTGCAAGTGTTCAGTTAGTGATTCATCACTCTTTGCAGGGTTAGTTTTGATTTAGTTCTGTGATTTAGGTTGAATTCATCCTGTTTTGTCTTTCATGCTAATTTGATAACAGGGCTTGAAAAGAAACCGCTCCTCTTCCTCCTCTCGTGCAGACCTCCAGCCAGCTGCATTTTGTCAAGACGTTTCCTGCTTTCTGTTCCCCAAACGGATCAGAACATTTTGTGTGGTGCTGTAAATGATGAACCACATTCTCAAAAGATCAGCAAGCAAAACTGAGAAGAGAAACTTGTGTCCCAGTTTGGCTCATAGGGCGACTTTTATCAACCAGTGAAACTATTTGACATTCTGGGAGGTGAAATGACGCCGCAAGGAATTCAGCTGGACCGGGAAAACTCTGCTGTTAGATTTGGATCTACTGAAGGATCCAGTGACTACTGGACAACTACTGCATGAATTGTTGTAGGTTAGGAGGTTAGGGTAACTGTCTTTTTACCAATTACTAGAGATCTTTCAAAAGAAAGCTCATAGTAACCTATTTTTTTTATTATGGAATGTCAAACCTGTTTTGATGTCTGTATGATTATTTTATTTGCGGCATATATTTCTGTTGCTATGATTTTTTCTGCTGTTTCTGTTTCAATGCATGGGCCTTATATTAGCAGCAATATACCTCTCCTAGTCCTCTTTTTATGACAGCTTAGTTGATTGCATGTTTATTTGGTTCCTGTTACTTTGCAAATGTGTTTAGAAAGTTATACTATGTCATTAACTTGATCATCAACAGGGGAGGCCTTGATTATTCTTTCCGACGCTGACATGATGTTTTAACGACTGTACGATAAAATTCATTTAGACATTGAATCATTGAATGCAGGCATACGCAGAAATCACAGCGGGGACAGAGGGATCCAACCCAGCCTTCATCACCATCTGCTTCCTTTTGACTGCCATCAAGATCATTGTGGCATACATACATATCCTCATTTACTCTGCTACAGGTGTACATAACATGCATGTTGTCAGAGAGGGCTATGAGAGCAGGCCGCCACCAGGTGGCTGCCACACTCAAACTGCTTCTCTTCCTGGAATGAATCAAACTATCAGAGCACCTCCCTCTTCTTCCTGCTTTCAAGCCATTTCCCTCAGTCCACGTTCTCCACGCCCCTGATCTGCCAGTGTACACATGGGTGTAACCAAGATACTGTGTTATAAGGAAGTACATTTATTCGACTTCAGTCATCAGCTGAAATGGCGCAACGAGGGACTGAGCAGGAAAAACTCCACTGTTCGATCTGTCTGGATCTACTGAAGGATCCAGTGACTATTCCCTGTGGACACAGCTTCTGTATGAACTGTGTTAGAAGCTACTGGGAAGAACAGGATCAGAAGAAAATCTGCAGCTGTCCTCAGTGCAGACAGACCTTCCAACCGAGCCCTGCCCTGATGAAAAACACCATGTTAGCAGATTTAGTGGAGGAGCTGAAGAAGACTGGACTCCAAGCTGCTCCAGCTGATCACTGCTACGCCGGACCTGAAGATGTGGCCTGTGATTTCTGCACTGGGAGGAAGCTTAAAGCTGTCAAGTCGTGTCTGCAGTGTCTGGTCTCTTACTGTGAGCAGCACCTCCGGCCTCACTATGACTCTCCTGCCTTTGAGAAACACAAGCTGGTCGACCCCTCCAAGAAGCTTCAGGAGAACATCTGTACTCGTCACAGCGAGGTGATGAAGATTTTCTGCCGCACTGATCAGCAGTGTATCTGTTATCTCTGCTCCATGGATGAACATAAAGGCCATGACACAGTCTCAGTTGCATCAGAAATGACTGAGAAAAAGAAGGAGCTCGAGGTGAGTCGGCAAAAGATCCAGCAGAGAATCCAGGACAGAGAGAAAGACATGAAGCTGCTCCAGCAGGAGGTGGAGGCTGTTAATGGCTCTGCTGATAAAGCAGTGAGAGACAGTGAGAAAATCCTCACAGACATGAAGCAGCAGATCAGATCTCGCCAGAAGACTGAAGTGACTCACATCAGCAAGCTTCAGGAGAAGGTAGAGCAGGAGATCGCTGACCTGAAGAGGAAAGACGCTGACCTGGAGCAGCTCTTACACCTGGGGGATCAAACCCAGTTTCTGAACAATTACACCCTGCTGCCGCGTCTTAGTGAAGCTTCAGACTCACTCAGCATCAACACACGTTCTCAGTCTCACACCGAGGGTGCGACCGCAGCTGTGTCAGAGGTCAGAGATAAATTACAGGCCATTCTGAGTGACGTATGGAGCAAAACCTCACTGACAGAAGCTGGAGTAGACATTTTACTACCACAGTCAGAGCCAAAGACAAGAAGTGAATTCTTACAATATTCACGTCAACTCACACTGGATCCAAACACAGCACACGATTGTTTATCTTGTAAGAGTAGCCGTGCACATCATAACCATTATGGTGTATGTCACAGGCCAGGATTTCCCCAACATCCAGACAGATTTATTAGCTGGTCTCAGGTTTTGTGTAGAGAACACCTGAGTGGACGTTGCTACTGGGAGGTGGAGTGGAGTGGATGTGAAGTTTTTGTAGCAGTGGCATACAAGGATATTAGCAGAGAAGGAAGAGAAAGTGTGTTTGGAAACAATGTGAAGTCTTGGGCCTTACAGTGTTTCAGTGATAGTTTTGAATTCAGACATAACAACATCAGAACGTCCATCTCAGGTCCTCCATCCTCCACGATAGGAGTGTACCTGGATCATCATGCAGGTATTCTGTCCTTCTACAGCATCTCTGACACCATGACTCTCCTCCACAGAGTCCAGACCACCTTTACTCAGCCACTCTGTCCTGGACTTGGTTTGTTTTATAATAGAGCCTATGCTGGAATGTGGGGAGACATGGAAGACTGAAAACAACAGACACTCGTTCAGAGGTCTTGTGTGCAGTGCTCTGTCTCACATCAGCCCTGGTCATGACCACTGCTATGATATAATATAATATAACAATAGCCGGCGAGTTTTAATCTACTTTCATCTTTAAAAATGTTATTGCTAATTATTCAATTATTAAGCTTGTTTATTACATTTTATATCATAAACTAATATTATGATTCAATTATTATAATCAATTAGGTAAAATGTTTGTATAATATGTAAACAGTTTGAAAAATCTTGATATATACTTAGTTGGGAAAATAGGCGGAGAACTGAGTGAGTTATAATCAAGCAAGAAAAACACATTCATTATTTTATACAATTGTGTGGTGAGATAATAACTTTTGATGTGTTTTGCTGTAAACTATGGTTTATTGTGAGAGCCCTGTAATATCTGAAGGACAGGACAGCAGTAGAGGTTTTTAAAAACAAGTCTTTGTGATAAATGACCTTATAAATACATACGTCATGTTTGAATGGACTGCTTTGATTCGCCATTCGTAGAGAATGATTTCTTTCCTCATCAATATCACCATGTAGACTTGTCTGAATGAACCTGTTGTAATGATGTGCCTGTTGTGATTATTGAGCCTGTAACCTTGTGTGTGTGTATATGTTTGTTTCCGGGTCTTTTTTTCTGTTGCGTGCCTAAACGAGTGGCACCAAGTCATCACTTTTTTATAGGGGGCAACCATAACTAGGGGTGCCATATTTTGAAACACAGAAGCATAGAGTTTTTAATTTGTTTTATTTCTAACACACATCGTATAGCCCACATATTCAACATAATCATCTTCCCCCTGATTTGTGTTGTAGTTTTATAAATTATTGTGTCAAATCCTACTCTTCTTTGTACATTGTTCATCCATCATTTTTAATCACAAGAGAATGATCTTCACTGACTGCCATATTTTTGCCTCAACAGACTAAATAAACAAACTCTGAATATTCATTGTCATGACTGAATAAACACAGTATCATACTAATTTCACTTTGTTTATATGCGTCGGACCCCGCCACCTTTCCACACACAGTGTTGTGGGGACCTTATTTTCCTTTAAGACAAGCTTACATATTCAGTTATGGAAAGAGTAAATATATCTGAGTTAGTATCCTTACCTCATTTATATTGTAAATATTAACTGAGTTTAAATTTATTCTCTAAAACTACATAGCGCCCCTTTAAAATTGTATTATAAGTGCTGATTGGCGTGAACGTGGATTTTATTTTTTAATTGACCAACCACTGAACTGATGGGGAATACTGCCAATCGGATTTCCTGTGTTGGAAGCGACGTTTCCACGCTGGCCAATCAGTGCTGGTTAACTGCAGCTACCGCAAAACCCCGTCGAGCCGCTTCCTCCTCCTCCTCCATGAGATTACAGCGAGCAGCAGCAGGCTGATGTAAAGTTGCACCTCCGCAGCGGAGCAGACACCACCGGCAGTCTTTTCTTCTGGGGTTTCAATACAACACGGCTGTTTTGTTGGACTGGCGCAACACTTGGATTGACATGGCGACGGAGATAGCTAAAGGTGTGGAACAAGTCTCAGTGGGTAAGGGAAGATATTAGCTTAGCCCGAGCTAGTGAGCTAGCTCCCAGAGACATGTGTGTCTTGCGGATTGCATCAGTTGCCTTGATATTAGCAGTTAGCGTGCTAGCTAACGCTGGTATATGTTTCGGTAGGTCTCTGGTCTGGTGTCCATTCAGACGGGACAGATTTACACAATCACCGGGTGCGGCAGCCGAATCATTGTCGGTCATTGATAGCCAAAAAAAAAAAAAAAAAAAACGAACAAAAAAACTATAAGGATACTGGAGGCTAACATTTAGCTATGACAGCTGTCAATCTACAATGCAGCAGCTGCGGCTGCGTCAGTTACCTAGCTAACCCGGTGTATGAAGCCGATCCCACTTTGTTATTATACTGTATTTTAAGGCAACAGACGTAAATGTCACATATTTCACCAATAGGCGGTTTTTCACATTAACGCCACACACAGGGTCAAAATAGTCTGGTGCTAGTAATGAAGCGAAACGTCCAAGGGTGGTGAGCATCAGTCCTTCAAAAAACGGATAGATAACAAGTGTAGAGACATCTTCTAAAATTTAGACGAAGCTATCATGATGTTTCGACTTTCCTGTTCTTTTTTGATGGGAAATATGAGATGCAAGTTGTTCCTCCAATTTTGTGGAGACCTTTAATTGAAAACTCTTCTCTGTATCAGAATGATACTGTCCCCATCCAGTTCGGAGTGAGTGACCATAACACAGCCCTGGCCTCAGCCCCATCCAACACTTGATGAACAGGACCTCAGTAATGCTCCTGTGAATGTGCCTGCAGCCAGGCTTCAAAGTCAGCTGGAACACCTGAAACCAGAGGAGGGTGGAGGCTGTTGTAGCAGCACAGTTGACATCACATTTGGTTGGAGTGTTCCTGTTGTCCTTTTTGTACTTTTTGACAAATGCTCAACCTGATTATATGTCCAGTAATCGTGAAAACTGCCATCACGGTTACCCAGAGCCCAAAGTGATGTCTCCAGGTTGCTTCCTATGTTCAACTACATGCCCAAAACCTTGTGGACCTCAAGTCTCTGTCATACATGACAGAGCGAAGCGGCAAATCCTTACATTTAAAGAGCTAGAACGGGCAAATGTTTGACAGATGTACTTGATAAATGAAACGATTAATGCAAGGTCAAAATAGTTGGCAAATAATTTGAATTTGTTCAGCGATTGGATTAACCGACTTATTATTGCAACAGTGCTTTTTACGAAACATATGTATGTTTTTGATCATGTTTGCCTTGATTGTATAGGTAAATTTTAAATATTTGGCTCCAGTTGTAAACTAAAATTGGAGGCTTTAAACCTCTGAGCAGAATTCTATTCTATATGTCAGTAGCACTCCATTCATATTGTCTGTCTGTGTCCAGTATGGGAAAGCTGCAGATGAGTAGGCACTTTAAAGTGTGTGTTTCAGTTTTGCTTCAGGAGGCAAATGTTCACAATCTGACTCATCGTCAAGGAGTGACTTATCTTGCCGATTTGTGCATCGGGGGGTCCAATGTACACTGTTCTTGACTTGATACTGAAAAGAAAGAGAAAAACTAGGAGAGCATTCCCATTAAATCCTTTAATATTGCCATATAGACGTTTTGGGCAAGATGCCCTTCTTCATTGTGTGTTATCGCAAATTCACAATCCATCTACACCGGTGTGGTAATTTTAGATTACCGCAATCCGCTCAACATGTGCATCCTAATAGGGAGCGCTACATTGATTATCAGTCTATATCTGCAGTTGTTTTCCAAGCAGAAATGTCAAAAATATGATTCTTTGTGTTTCTTGAAGAAGATTTGCTGCTTGTCTCTATCATCTATCAACAGTACAATTAAGAATCTTTAGGTTTTTGGCTGTTGGTTGGAAAAAAAAGAGCAAGAGAAGATGTTGCTTTGGGCTCTGGGAGCTTGTGATGGCACTTTTTCACAGTTTATTGACATTTTATAGGCTAAATTATTAATTCATGTATCCAAAATTTCAACAACGACCATCTTTTAAAAGGAAATTTAGGACAGACTATTAAATTCTGCTACACACCAACAGTAAAATGAAAACAACACTGGAAAATATATGCAGATCTGTAGTTAATTTGTAGTGTTTTTGAACTTAAATGGATGACATATGTTTCTGATGTCCATGAATGTGACAACACAGCAGGCTGCAACAGATTATTGGGAAAGAAGACATTTATTTTAAATTAGAATTCAATTGAAGTATCTTTATTCAGAATTCTTGAGTATTTTTCTTGTGTTATACATTTTTTTAATAATGTAAAATGATCAAAAGTTAGTATTCCCGATAATATTTCCCCAGCGCACCGTAAGAAGTTGGTATGCTGAGTTTAAGAATAGGGGGTTTAATCTATTAATCCTAAAATAATTTGCAGATTAATCAATAATAAAAAGAATTAATAGTTGCAGCCCTACTGCTATAATAGTACTATAACCTGACTTGAAATGGCCTGATGATATTCTCCATAGTTGGCTACATCACTGTGGAGTTAATGTGAAGTTCTGAAACAGAATTAAGAGGACATTAAATACACAAATATACACATTCTCAATGTTTTATATGAAAAGATGTGCAGAATGTAGACAGCCTCAACTTCAGTCTCAATCGAAAATGATCAGATCACCCCTTCTATATGGAATTTATTCTTATGAGCTGCATCTGATTTTAATTTGGTAAATTAAAACTTTTGGTCATTTGGGAAAAACCAATAGTGAACAGCTCGAAGTGTCAACCTTCAAAATGTATACTAATGCCATAGCTGATAATATATAAAGTAGAATTGAAGGGTAAGGGTACTGAGATCCTTTATTTTGATTATCGACAACACATGCCATGAAAAGCCAGAACCATCAATATGTCAGGCTCTCACTAATGACTAACCTAAACTCAAGGTCAAGCTCTCCGACTGAATATTGTTGATATGTCATCCTTTCCTAAAAGAGCTTAAAGTTGCGGTTTGTAGCAAATGATTAAAGCCCTGGGTTCCCACTAGAACTCTCCCCACCTGAGAGGGAGTGCTGCTGTGTCTCACTCTGCCTCTGTTCCACAGGTGAGCTGTATGTGTCGGACAAATGTGGCAGCGACCAGGATGGGGACGGCACGGAGCAAAAACCTTTCAAAACTCCCCTCAAGGTAACCGATCATGTGGCTTCAAGTATTTCTGTTGTTTAGTTCAGTTGTGCACAGGCATGTGCTCTTTAGAATGCTTCATGCTACGGGATTTATTCTTGATAGAAATGTATGAGGGGATATTATTGATCCACTGTTTTTGTTTATGTATTTAAGTAAAGCACAACATATCAAATGGGAGACATTACAGGAACAACTTCACATGGCAAAGCAGAAACAAAAGTGGCATATTGTATGCTGGGGAAGCTGTAGGGCAGTCTGTTATATGTGTTTGTATGTGTGTGTTGAGGAGCAGAAAGGGGGAGTGGTTTAGAAATAATAGACATGGCTGAAGGGGAAATAAGAGAGAGATAATGACTGAATATGAACACAACTGAATATATTAAATAAAAAAATGAAGTGGGGATTGAAATGTGGAAAGGTAAAGGAGGGTGAGGGAAGACAGACAAAAGGAAACAACAAAGAAAATTAGTCTTGGTGGAGTTTCTTTCTGTCTTTTTTTTTTTTTTAATGATCCACTGTTTGATCCACGTCTATCAGCATCTCATTGTGTTTATGAACTTCCTCACAGGCTCTGATGTTTACTGGCAAGGAGCCATTCCCAACAATCTATGTAGAATCACAGAAGGAGGGCGAGGTTTGTATAATAAAGTTTATCTCTCATTCCTTAATTTGTCACTTGAATTATCTTTCACATCTCCTTGCTACATGCATGCAAAAAAAGTGGATCTGGAGAATTTTTACACTCCCAGTTATGATACAGTTGACAAACAAGCGATCACCTGCATTTAACCTCACAACGTGTAATCCACTTTTTCTGGATGGCCAATTTGAAACTGACCCTGTCATATATTCCTCTTATTTGATGTTAATTAATGAGATTTTTCTTATTATTTTCATGTTTTGTTTCTCATCTTTCGTTTCTCAGCGGTGGGCAGTGATCTCTAAGACACAGATGAAGAACGCGAAGAAGGCCTTCAACCGTGAGCAGATGAAGAATGATGCCAAAGACAAGAAGGAGGTGTGTGTTTTACCATTCTCTTCACTTCAGCTCCTGTTAGAACAACACAACACAGATAGTTTGGATTCTCCGCAACTTAATGTTTTGTACTGTTTTTGTTCCTTCTATTTACAGTTTCACTGTGTGTTGTTCTAGTTGAGCTTTTATTCATACATCTATATGACTAGTAGGCATGTAACATGTTTGCTCCATATTTGCTGTACAGGCAGAGGACAATGAGAGGAGAGAGAAGAACCTCGAAGAAGCCAAGAAGATTGTCATTGAGCAGGATCCCAGCCTACCTGAGCCTGAAACGGTCAGTGTTTCACAGTTTATGTTTTTTCTACTTCTAATTACTCCATATAAACTCACTGGATGTTGGTGCAGGTAAACACTGTAACTTTTCATATAATATATCATGATACAAAATGTGAAAAGAAGGTTTATATTACATGATAACATATGTAGTTTACATTTAAGTGTTTAGGGTACTCCACATACATACACATTTGCATTTGTAACTGGTGTATAAATAGCTATAGAGTGCACACAAAACATTGTTTATAGATTCTCATAACTCATGAAGATGTAATCACTGTACAAGATTACTGCTGTGCTACATTAGTGAAGAATCGGTGTTAAAATCTATTCTAAATAACTTATGGTTGGAGTAATTCATCGTAAGTGCTAGTCCAGTTCTGGAGGTGATAAAATCATTCTATTAGCTCCCTTTTAATGGTCAGTAATGAACATGATACATCTTGTTTTTTTTTAAATCGGTACAAAACACAAGCAACACAACACTCAATTTGCCTGAAATTGGCAATTTTTTCTAAATCAAGGACTGTCTGAACAGACAACACATTTGGCCAGAGAGTCGAGGCCAACTATCAGTACTTGACAGTTATTTATGATCTGTGCAACAAATACATTTTTGCAGTCTCAAATAAGAAGAACCGAACCTTAGAAATAGCCCTACTTGTTATTGTGCTAATGACCTAAAGATGAGTGTTGACTGTGTTTTGCAGGTGAAAATCCATCAGCTGGAGGCCAAGAGAGGTCAGAGAGTGAAAGTATTTGGATGGGTTCATCGCCTCAGGAGACAGGGTGAGGAGCCTCATACATGGAAATAAAAATACATCCACATGTTTCTCTTGTAGTTGGTTATAAGAATTTCTTTTTAAATAAATCAAAAGCACACTTTGAAACTGTTTTTTTTCTGTTTCTGGCTTCAGGGCTGAAAAGACAATTCAATTCAATACATATCTCTTTCTTTGAACTTGATTGACACTAATTTTCCTTCTCTGTATTTTCTTGACACCTACAGGGAAGAACCTGATGTTCATTGTGCTGAGAGATGGAACTGGTTTCCTCCAGAGTGTCCTGTCTGATAAACTGGTACAGCGTAATAACTTTGCATTTGACAGTTTACACAGGTGCACGCTTGGCTGGGCAAAACCTGTTTTTAATTTCCAGTTTGTGGACAAAGCATCAATAACAAAGCTACTCTAAGGGAATAAACTTTTAAATGACAAATGTGGGACAGAATGAAGTTGAACCCAAGAAAATCAACTTAGAATGTCACTACTACAATTTTCATCTGATAGCCTTAAATACTTACATAATCTTAGAAGCTTGAATTGAATTGTATTAGCTAAAATGTTTATTATGGTTATGATATAAGGCTACATGTTGACTGTCATATTGTATTCTTCTTTCTGATGCTAACTAACACCGACTTGTTTTCTTGTCTAATCTTCAGTGCCAATGCTACAATGGTTTGGTGTTGTCCACAGAGAGCACTGTGGCTCTGTATGGAACAGTCACTCCAGTTCCTGAGGGAAAACAGGTAAACACACCTGCTGCACACCAGTAAATCCTGCAGTAAATGTTCAGGAAATCACACAACGCGTTCACATGAACTCTAGTAACCTGTTCACTGTGAGATCTACATATAAATGCAGTAGCTTGATAACCTAATGTTTGTAAATGCACATTAGCAAGTTACGATACTTGTTTAACTTCTACTTGTTACTAGTTTTTACTAACAGGGTAAATCTGCCTAAATGTTACAGTCTGATATTCAGCTGTAGAAAGTGATTTCTCAAAATAGATGGTGACAAAAGTGGCAGTTTCATGCAATAATTGGCCATATTAGGTTTCTCCACTCCCATACCACAAAAATGGGAAACTGTTTTGGTGGTGCTTTTGTCTGTTGTATATTAATATGAATTGTACAGAGGCAACAGATCACAAAACTGACAGTTCGGATTGTATCCAGGTTTAGAGTCTCGCTGGTATTATTTTTTTAGATCTGCCAAAAAACCAAAATGGAGCAATATAACTTTGCATTCCATTTGTAAAAGAACGTCAAAGGGGATTTGTGGATTTAAAATGTATAAAAATTATCCAAGTCTAAACTAATTGGCCTATATTCACTGATCTACTGAACTACACACTCTAAAAATTGAAGACTTAAGTAGTGATGGGTGAACTGTGTCACACTTGCGACAGGTTAGCTCACTGGTGGCCTGTAAACTAGGTATGGTTGGTCTCTCTGTGTTTTGGCTAGCATAGCACAGCAGCAGTGTTCACTGACAGGTTATGCTACTGATACTTAACACTGCTTTAATTCCAGTGTTTGTATTGGAAATGGACTTGAGTGACAGTTACTAAAACACAGCACAGTTATAATGCAGTTAACATGCAGGTCACATGCAAGCCTAACAGTATGGGGAGGAATTATTACATTCTGTCACACCACTTGAAAATTGATTTGCACAACAAAGCAAGACATCACAATTTTGGCATTTTTTACTTTTTTGTAACTTGGACAGAAATAATTAAGTAAGAAATTAGACAGACAGACTGTTAAATCAAAAAGAATAATTGATAATGAAAAAAATAATTTGTTGCAGTCCTGAATTGAACCACAACTTAGGAGATGCACTATAAATATGAGGAAGGTGTTCAGTGAGCTGTCGTCTTCCTCTCCCAGGCGCCTGGAGGCCACGAGCTGCACTGTGACTTCTGGGAGCTGATTGGCTTGGCTCCGGCGGGCGGGGCCGACAACCTGCTGAACGAAGAGTCAGATGTGGACGTCCAGCTGAACAACCGACACATGCTGATCCGAGGAGAGAACGTCTCCAAGATCCTCAGGGTCCGATCCACAGTCACTCAGTGTTTCAGGGACCACTTCTTCAGCCGCGGATACTATGAGGTGAAGCACGCAACCTGAATGTCTACTTCATGATAAATTTAAATGTGCGTTTTTTGACTTTTAAAGGAAGAAAAATGTTTGTGGGTTGCATTCTGAATCCAGGGGTCCTGTTGGGTTCAGTTCCAGGTTGATAAAATAACCGGAGTTGTTAAGATCCAACACTTATTCATTGCCTTCTTTTTCACACCACTTTTTTATTCTCCTAACTGCTCTTTGTTTACCAGAAAGAGCAATCTATAAAACATTTAGTTGACATGACAAATATTCTACAGATATACACATTATATCAGCTGCAGCCAGGGCTTGAATTGGAATTTAAAAAAGGTGCCAGGTTGCTAAAAGCTGAAGTGTTGACCTTTACTTCAATAAATGAACAAAAGCTGAAGAACCCCTCTGCCTGTTACTGACTTCTAAATGTGTCCTGAAGTCTTGATATTGCAGCGGTGCAGGGTTAACCACAGTGAGCCCTTTTGGGCAGCAAGCTCAGTGGCTTTTTTTCCCTTGCTCAGCTTCTCAGTTTGAGCTGGGAACATAAATTATCTGCAAATGTGTGTGTGTGTGTAGCCTGGGGTTTGTAGTCTTTAGCTGATTGTCTTATCTAGTATCTTTTGAATGAGTGAACAGCAGGATTTAGCTTTAGTAGCATGTTATCAAATATGAAGGTGGTGCCAAATCCTCTTATCAAATCCAAATCCATTCAAAACCCTTATTGACTATGTCAGTGTAGATAAGTGTCACTTATCTTAAAGTTATAATCATTAAAGCTGTTGTATTTTTTTTATTAAAATAGGTAGATGAATAGCTCTATATTCCAAAAGTAATCACTGTTACAGAGTGTTTGGTCAGTAAACTATGTGTCTTTTAACTAGTCTAATTTAGTAAAAGAGAAAGGAAATGTTCTGGTATCCCTGTCTACTTTATCCAATCAGGACAGAGATCTCCACAACAAGGCGGTTCTGTCAGGTCGTGAAAACTCAGAGAGCAGAATCCTCCTTTTTGGTGCTATGTCTGCCGATTATCGCTCCATGGTCAAGTGGTGACTGAGAGAAAGGGAAGGGGAATACTAACTGCAAAATGGACAGGGAGTTAGTTAAAATGATGGCAACACTGACGGCACCTTTAAGATTTCTGTCCTTGCACACCAAACAGTTGATGGGAATCCTGTTACATGATTTTGTATGTTGATCTGTGGAAATCCAAATGACGGGCCAAAAGACTCTGTGAGAGATTATCACCATCAGAGCTGAACAAATCCAGTCATCTTACCTACACTGTAACCCAAACTTAGTGAGCAAATAACTTTTGAGTCCCTCTAACCGCTGTTTGTTTGTTTTCTGTCTGCAGATCACACCTCCGACCCTGGTGCAGACTCAGGTGGAGGGCGGCTCCACACTGTTTAACCTCAACTACTTTGGCGAGCAGGCGTACTTGACGCAGTCCTCCCAGCTCTACCTGGAGACCTGCATACCTGCCCTGGGTGACACCTTCTGTATTGCCCAGTCATACCGAGCCGAGCAGTCCCGCACCCGCAGACACCTGTCTGAGTGAGTATGATGTTCAACACTTAAATAAGTTCTCCTGTGTAGGAGCTGACAGATATGGAGGTAGAATGATGAACACTGATTCAACAACTGTGGTTACCGTTTATGATTGTTAATTTAGTAAGACATAGGACTGCAGAGTACAGTAAATCTGTGTAAAATGTAAAATATGAATTACATTGGACTCATTCCTTTACCTTGATGAGACCATGTTCTGTCTTCTGAAACTGGGCTTGTGAGCCTCCTGTATTTTGATTATTTACTCTTTTTCTGTATTCAGGTACACTCACATTGAGGCCGAGTGTCCCTTCATGACCTTTGAGGATCTGCTGAACAGACTGGAAGACCTGGTGTGTGACGTGGTGGACCGAGTGCTCAAATCCCCTGCTGCTGAGCTGCTCTACGACATCAACCCTGTAAGTCAAATTTCTTGGGAAATATATGTGTGTGTGTGTGCTCAGACTAAAATATTCACACAGTTTGAATCCTAATTAACGGCTTATCATTCCTTTGCTGTTTTTTTTTTTCCTCCCAGAACTTCAAACCCCCCAAGAGACCGTTCAAGAGGATGAACTACACTGAAGCCATTGAGTGGCTCAAAGAACACGACATCAAGAAGGATGATGGCACTTACTACGAGTTTGGAGAGGTGATTTTTGAACATGACAACACATCCCTGTTTAAATATCCAAAACAAACATTATTCTCCAAATGAGTTATTGTCTACAGACCATAATCACAACACAGAGCTTTGTCAGGAGCCAAGAGTTCACTTTGTAACAGCAGCCATCAAGAGTTGTTAGTTACATTACTGTCTTCAAACTCAGCAACATATTTATTTTGACATAAATATGATGTCCCCAAAACTTACTCTTACCTTTTTTAATGTGGATATTGATTGTGATTAAATGTGAATTAGCTGTGATAAAAGCAGTTAAAGAGCTGATTGTTGAGTCTGTGCTGTTGTCACTCTGAAGTGTAGTTGTTTACTTTGTTGATCGTCTGTGGAGTTGCAGGTCGGGAGGTCCTTTCAGTAAGAAAGTGCTCAGCTCCCCTGCAGTTTTTCACACTCACCTGTAGGGGACATGGCTGTACTGACTATCAGCTGGAGATAAATCTGATAAATGTGAGAAACATTTGACCAACAGTGACATCATGCTTTGATCTGTGTTACAGAGCACAAGATGTTGAAACATCATATTCATCACAAAAAAAATCTTTTTGTTCTAATTCTATCAACGTTTCTTTTTTTGTGACATAGATTTTGTAATAATCAGCTAAGTAAAAAAGATTTGTTTCAGGTTTGAGTGCCATTAACATGAACTAATTCCTACACAAAACTTCATCTTATAAAGTTGCTTTCTCATCTTGAATTTATTGGGTGAAACTTCTCTGTTTTGACGTGTCTGTTGTGTGTCTCACTCTCAGGACATCCCAGAGGCTCCAGAAAGGTTGATGACAGACTCCATCAACGAGACCATTCTGCTCTGTCGTTTCCCTGCTGAGATCAAGTCTTTCTACATGCAGCGCTGTGACGATGACAAACGCCTCACTGAGTCGGTACGAATGTCAGAGCTCACACTTGAATCTAGTTCAACTTTGGGCATAAAACCTAGAGGTCTCACCAAAATGTCTTTTGCATAAGCTGATTAGTTTTTCAGGGACCAGTATTTGGTAAAGAACTAGATTATGAATTTGATGGTGGGGCAAAGGAAAAGAATCTGATCCCCAGTTATGACAGTTCATCCCGTCAGTTCCAAATTTCATAGCAGTCTATCTAATATTCAAACATCTCAGTCAAAACAACAAAGGTCTGCCTCATGGTGGTACTAAAGACAAAGTCACAGCACTAAGTTTATTCCATTCAGCAGTTGTTTCTATAGTTCAATTAATTTTTCAAAACTTGTCCATAATGTCCTTAAGCTGCTGGTTGTTGTTGTCAATTAACATATCTGTTTTTAATAGTTTATGGAAAAAAATAGTGCTCTATAGCTGAAAGGAATAAGATATACCAGGATTTGATGCACACACAATACTTGTTAGTAGGATACATTAGTTGTTGGTTTTGTTCTTTTTTGTAGGATCTTAAGACCATAAGAAATATCTAAGATAATATTGATGTGTCCCTCATATACCTAAACATAAGATTATGCTTCGTCTATAAAATATCCAGAATAGAATGTTTAGTTTTTGTTATCCAGCCTGCTCACTGATTTAAAACTCTTAATACAACCAGAGATGGAAGTATTAGTCACGCAGCAACATCTGTTACACTTGACACGTTCCCATTGGTATTTGTCTACATAGCGTAAGCCTAAATGTGACAGTAGCCCTTAGAACTGATGTTAGACTCAAGACCGGAACTCATAAACTAGGGGCTTCAAGCTGTCCTCCACTTAAAGACAAATTAAACCTGTGCAGGAAGCCGTCATGTTGTTTTCTATGTGATGAGCTGTCTGAATATCTCGTGATTGTTTCTGCGCTGCAGGTCGACGTGTTGATGCCAAACGTTGGTGAGATCGTCGGAGGCTCCATGCGTATCTGGGACTCTGAAGAGCTGCTGGAAGGATACAAGAGGGAGGGAATCGACCCAACCCCCTACTACTGGTACACTGACCAGGTAACACAAAACCTATTTTCTGTTTGGCTTCGTTTACTCTTTGGTCCAGAAAGGAATATCAATAAAAATGATAAATGAAATAAAAAACGAAACATTTTAAATAGACTTGCCGTTGGTGAGGTATTGAGATTAAAAAACAAAAAGCTTGATGTGAGTGACATTGAAATATGTTTGTGACTGTTTGTGTTTTTCAGAGGAAATATGGCACATGTCCTCATGGTGGTTATGGTCTGGGTCTGGAGCGTTTCCTCACCTGGCTGCTGAACCGACATCACATCCGAGACGTCTGCCTGTACCCACGATTCATCCAGCGCTGCCGACCCTGAACGCTCTGACACACTGACCTGGCATGTGGCAGCGCTCAATTTGCCATAAAATGTGTTGCGACAATATTAAATGAAAATAAGTCTGTGTTCTGTCCCTTCAGCTTTTTTATTTTCTGTATCCCCCTCAATTCTGAAGAGTTGAAATCATAGTATACTGTACAAGCTCCCTTTTGTCCGCCTCACTGCCTTTTCCTGGTTTTTTCGATTTGAAAACTGAACCTGATCTTTCCTGCACCCGTTCATGTTGCCTGATTATTTAACCAGTTATAAACACTGTCCTGTGATTGTCTGCAAGTTCTGGAAAAAAATGTAAAACCTTCTTAAATGTGGTCCTGAATGCTGCTAAATAACAACTTAGTAAAATACAAAGGAACGTGGTTGCGGTGCTGATCATTTTAAATCATACATTTTAAGTTAATATTCCTTTGGAAAATTAGGAAAAGGAATAAACTGTAACTTAAAACATGATAGTGCCCTGTCCACCAGCCATACAAGTATTCCTGGTATGTAAGCAGCTTTATTTAAGTAATTGGATACTTATAAAAATGTAAGGACCTTTCAAAAAACTTAGAATCGTAGATAACCTTCAGTAGAAATTAATAGAACTGATGGCTAGGTTTTCTGCATCACAGCTTAATTGGAATATATAACGAAATAGTCACATCCACTCTCAGATTTACGTTAATGAGGTTCAGGAACCAAATAGTTTGTCAAAACTAAAACTTTGAATACCTAACTTTGAATACCTAATGTGCATTCCCATTTTTCTCTCATGTGGAACAGAATTCTATCAAATGAGTATGAGTCTTCATACAGTGAGCCTGTATAGAATGTCTTGTGGCCAAAAACTACAACCATCAGACACTCAGTAGGTTAGAGTCACAGGAATAAAAGCACGAGTCGCGTGGAACAAATGTGGACAAATCGGTGTGTCCTTCCTGCTCAGGATGTCAGAAAACTATGGAAATGCATTCATCGAAGACAAATACATGGACTTTTTCCTTATTGTTATGGCACCTTTCTCAAAAGTAGAAGATCTGTTCTCATAATGATATGATGAAGTCTGTTTTCTCTCTTCTCACATGAATGCAGTGTTTCTGTATAAAACCTATCTAATGTGCAAACATCAGTGATGGTGACGGAACGTTCGTGTCTGATGACCAGAGAATGAATTCTCTGTCAATCAGTATGTGGACGCTTGTGATGTCATTTAGTTTAGTATTGATGTTAAGATCCCAATCATGATAAATACAGCGCTGCCACACAGACGCACAAACGCACACACACCAAACTGGAGGCCCACCGTCCTCATCGTCTCTTGGTGGTATGGTGTTGGTTATACTGTCAGCGGTTGGTTAAAACTCCAGTCACAGTGACATCACCGCTTCCATGTACTTCTCATGTGTTTGAGAACATTTCACTCCTAACCTGAAAGAACAAAGCTGGGACTGGAAGTGGAAGGTTGAAATTGAAACCTGGACAGCAGCTTGTCCGTCAAATGATTGTGATTGGTGGTTTAGACATGCCACCGGCTCTCATCATGTTTGTCTGCTCTGCCTCTTGTGAAATATGACAACAATACTCAGTAACTGCACTTGAATAAAATGGTATTCAAACAGGTGATTGTACGAGGGTTTTTCTACATCCTTATTTTTCCTTGCAGTCAGTTTTAATGTGTCATCTCACAGCACACAAAGTTCATTTATATGATGCCTTTCAAACAAAAGTATTTTAGGTGCTTTACAAAAGGCATATAACATTAACATTTTAATTTAAAGCAACAGAATGAAAGAAGATGGAGATATAATGTTTAGTTCTGGTTATATCTGGTAGAAATATACCACCATAGCAAGAACAGTAATATACACTAAAGAAACAAAAAATATATGACTTTAAAAAGGTATCTGAGAGTTTAGCTTAAGCCAAGTGTCGCTTTCTTCACTTATGGAAAATAAAAACTTCTAAAAGTACATTTTAGAGTAGTCGATATAATTGGTATAGTTAAATATATCTTTATGGGACTGCTGGTTGTTTTAATTAGTGGACCCTGGTGCTCATTATCGCAGCAAGGCTGACCTGAGTCCTTCCTGAGGAAATCCACAGTCCAGCAACATTAGAAGGCTTAAACAAACGGCCCACAGGCTTGTGTAGGCAACTGAGAGAGACGGGGAAGGTCTCATTTTTCATGTCACATTACAATCTGCCCACATATGACCAATAAATGGTCATTAATGTACACTGATCGCTAAATATTCCATGAAGCCACCAGTGTGATTTAAAGTGAACTCTTGGAATTACTGTCAAAACACCTGAAAAATGATTTATTTTTGCACTCTGACTGGTACATGTACTAATCCAGCCATGTGCAAACCTGGAGACCTCAAGTACATAAAAATATACATTAAATGATGTTGTCATACCCTCATTAATAGAATCCCACACACACATTGAAAAAAATCTCCTTATTTTCACAGAGACGACACAAAGTTAAAAGTAACTGCACCGGTGTAAGCTAGCAGCTGATTTGAATCTGTTGTCCCTGAGCAGAACAGCAAATATACTACCTAAACACGAAACTGACTGGGATAGCACGACATGAATAGGATAAGTGTCACCTTCTCTACAAATACAAAGTAAAAGAAACCATGTTGGTGCTGACACAACATTGTGTCTGCGGCGAAGACAGACACTGTCAGACAGACAGACATACTGGGCTATGCGGAAACTTCCTTGTTTGGCCACAACCATGTGACTTATTCCTCGTAGGCTTTGTGCCTCCTTCTGGTGAAGTGTTCTTGAAAGGAAGAAGGAAACAGTTTCACACCTCGGTTCTACAAAAACTGGTCCTTTTCAAAGGACTGAAAACATCTTCCTTTGTTTAAGATAAAACCTTTTCAAAGAAAAGTTTTCAAGGAAGACAAATGAATTCTCTTTTTAGGCCGCTCAAACAGTCACACAGATGGAATGGAGTCCTGCGGCTGCTGCTTTAATCTTAATAAATGGGAAATTTACATGATGTCACCACAATTTTAGCTTTAACATTCGAAAATGAACCAACTTTGAAAATGAACCAACTTTGTTGTTTCTCAACAGTGTTGACGTTATGTACAAGATGTGTGTGTACTGTGTTCGTCTGTCTTGTCACATACTACCACTTTGTACCACAGGAGTTGATAGTCTGACGACGCTTTAGGTTCAGTTGGGAGAAGTAACAGTTCTCTGCTTGTATATATCTAATCAGTAAACAAAATAAACTTACATTATGCAGAGAAGGGACATATTTTTTCGCCTATAAACTCAATAAATAGAAAAATACAACCATAGGCCGTTTGATTACAAGTTTTTGTCTTGTACCGAACTTGTACCGAAGTTTTACCTCATCATGAAACACACTTTCATTTCAACTTCAAGAAAATAAAGCTTACCAAAACCACTTTCACTGTCTTTCTTAGCTTGGTTCAAATTCTCAATTTACCTAGTGGGGTGAACATATTCCAGCTCTACATACTGGTTTAGCTTGTTGATGCCCAACCCCTCCTCCTGCTGGCTGAAGCATACCTCCCACTGTCCCTGCCTGTTTTGTCTTCTTGTCCCTGTAGTCATAGTCCTGTAAATCGCCTCCATCCCAGCCTGGTGTTGTGCCACTTTCCCTCAGCTGATATGGCTACTTAGCTCCACGGCTAACTGAGCTGCTTGTTAACGGCAGCTAGTCGTTAAGGCCAAAGATAGTTTTAGCAGAGAGTAGCCTGCACTGAGAGGCAGTGAATGGTTAAATGTATAGTTTTGAGCTTTCTTACAAATGATACTTTTAAATGGTCCGCTTGTTAACATCTTATATAGTCCTAGTTTATCTTTATTGAGCAGACAGTCTTTTAAGTGTGTGTGACTTCATGTTCTCAAATCTCATTTTTATAACGTGGTTTGAATTCAAAGTTGCACAGTGTCAAGTTAATCTGTTTCTTTGCACTTTGATTTCTTATCTTATCTAATGTGCTTGCCCATCTACCTTTAATGTATTCAGCTACTTGTAAGAATTACTTTACCAGAGATTTAAGGATAGAAGGTAGTACACGCTGCATGGCCAAAAGTATGTGGATATAGCCTACAGACTGTCCCTGTGGACAGACAACAGAGGTGCCCATACACTTATAGCCATATAAAGTATATAATGTAGCCCACGCGGAAGAAAATGTGAAACAGGACTAAATGTATTATTTTCAACGTTCAGTATTCAGTTTAAGAACAAAAGCACAAAGATGTCAAACATTTAATTTGCATAATTTTACAAGCATTGTAATCAGAACACTGTATCTGTGCCCCTCCCTCCACACTTCCATCCTCGCATCTTTTCTTTCTCTCTGAACCACCCAACAGGATTACAGTGACTGCTAGTGACTGATAAACAATATCTGAACACACACACACACACACACACACACACACACACACACACACACACACACACACACACACACTCTCTCTCTCTCTCTCTCTCTCTCTCTCTCTATCTATCTATCTATCTGTGGGCGTGTCCGGCACGAGCTGGGGCGTGGCTACCCTGTAATTTCGGCAAACGTAGATTGGACGTCATACTAAGATAACAGCTCTTCATCAAGGAGCCACACTTAAGGCCGGAAATGTGGTTCGGATTTCTCCACAATAAACGCATACAATTATTACAATTATCCATAGCCAGTGAAATATATAAAAAACACACACACAATAAAATGTTCCCCAAAATCAATACATTAAAGTAAAACTGTACCTGCGAATACCTTTTAGTATCAATTTGATACAACAGATCTAGAAGTGCATTACTACAACCACCAGTCTTGTTACAGTAAAATTAGATATCCATGGTCAGGATATGTTTCAGTTTAAAACTATTCATTATTTTTGCTTAATGTATGGTCTCAGCACATATTTCATACTGTTCACAATAGATTGACAATTGAAATGAAAGCGGCTGCCATATTCTATTTCTGTAAATGTGTAATCTTGATTTTTCAGTTTCTTCTCTTGTTGTTTTAATGTTTTACCAGTAAAATAACTAACCCTTAGTTAAACTGAAAACATGTCATGTTACAGCGCATAAAAAGTCATGAATCCGTGGGATTACAAATGTTGCATCATCCTATGGTCATCGTCAGTGGTTTTATTTTGAACTTGTAAACCGGAAGTGTTGACGTCGTCCTTAGCACACTTGACAGTGTTTGTACTGCCAGCCGGTGGCAGCTGAAGGAATCTGGCGGACACATCGGACTGGGCAGAGAGTGATTCAGTGAGGGGAAACACTCGTGGAGACAGCCGCCGGGAACACCAGTATCCGACGTTCACCTGAACGCAGACAGAGACTTCTATCGGCAGTGGGCGAACAAAGTTACCATGATGGCAGTCCTGGGCAGCGCCGGTCGCTTGATCCAATGTAAGTGTGACTGTGCAGCTAAGTTAGCGCCGACGAAAGCCGCACACGGAAAGCTTAAAGTTTCGTGGTTTAGCTCAGACTTCAGTGTTAAACAGCACAACTAGCCGCTCTGTATCTGTGCTGCAGTTTGAGTCACCGTGCTGTAAACTGGACACCACGCCGTGACATTGGCATCATCATTTCGTAAACGGGCATTAAGCTAGCACGGATACGGAAGTTTAACTTCCTGTCGGTACTTTCACCATGTAACCCTCGCAGGTACTTTAACACAAACTAAATTGTATTGTTGACTACTGTAGGAACGACATGTCTCTCTGTGTACTGAAACTTGTTAATTTTTGCCTTATGACTCACGCTTTATCCTGATATTTGACGATAGGTCACTGTTGGTGGGCTTTTATTTTACTCACCAATGGCCGTGTTTCCGTAACCAGCCCGTGGCTAAGATCAGTTGCCTTGATGCAGCCCAACATTACTGTACGTTACCGTTTAATGTTAATGTTATATAATGGACTTATCCCGTACTTGGGCTGCATTTAGTAACAGCCAAAGGACCCGTAATTAACTTGTCTTTAACGGTCCGGGTTTCCGCGGCCAGTAAGAAGAACTTCACATTAAGACGCAGTTACACAACTCCACTATTGTGAACTTGCATAATCACAGCAGGCCTCCCGGTGGCGGCTCGAGGTACTGCAGCCGCGTTATGAAAGTAAAGCTGACCGTATGGAGTGGCTGTGTCTGATCCACTAGATTGTTCATTTACGTAAATCAATAGACATTTGCCTCTATATGTACTGTGAAGTTTGTTGCATATGTCTTTGGTGTTTGTGGCCGCAGTGATGCTCACTGGTAAAGTGCAGGTAAGGTCGCTTGGGTGACCTCAGGAGAGAGGTCATTATGTAGCCAGGAGAACATTATATTACATAACATCTTTATGAACTCGTGTTTTGAGGCCAAATATTGTTATTTTGTTCTAAATTTTGGTATAAAGTGATTGGCATTATACCTGGAATGTCATTGTGGTAACTGGACTTGCATTTCTGCAGCACTTTTCCAGCCTACCGACTGCTCAAAGCACTTTATGGCACTCGTCACATACACACACTGATGGCCAAGCAAATCAGGAGCAATTTGGGGTTCACTGTCTTACTCAAGGACACTTTGACATGCAGCTGGGGGACCCAGGGATTTGAATCAGCGACCCTCTGATTAATACACGACCTGCTCTTCCTCCTGAGCCACAGCCGCCTCCGGTCCATATGTATAATAAAGACAAACCTTTGAGTGGGCTGTGGATGTACATTACTGACATTTAGCAGTGGCTCACACTGAGACTGATGAAGGATAGCAGTGAGAATACCAGAGTTAACCATACATCCTGTTGGGGTTATGAATATCTGCAGACATGGCGATCCATGCAATCACTGTTGAGTTATTTGGGGTAGGAGTTCGGCTCATAAGCTTCAGTGAATATGTGATGATACACAAGATGTAGTACATGTGTTGGCAAGGATTTATTTAAGTTTTCTTTAAAGCAAAAAAAAAGTTACATTTAAGGAGAAAGTCAAGAGTGCAAGAGGTTAAATTATGGCAGCAAAACAAATCAGTGGTATTTATGATACCTGTGTGGTTCTGCTGAAATTTTGGGTAGCAGGAAATGTATGATAATGAATGCTTACTTACCTGCATGAAGTCATGCGTTGTGAGTGACAGATGCATGGATAATCTGGTTTCTTCATCTGCTTTAGTTGCCAGGAGCAGTGTCAGTCTGAGTGTAAGGAGACGCTCCACTGCTGCTGCTTTAGCCCAGACGGCCACTCCAGAAACACAGGAGAACAGGTGACACACACACACACACACACACACACACACACACACACACACACACACACACACACACACACCCTCAACCATCAGACGCCTGACACACACCCTTCAGGACACCAGCCGAATGTGACATCCTCTCTTAGTGGAGATGTCCCTGAGCAATTAAACAGTACGAAATGGGAGCAGGATCAATAGATAATGTAGCAGCAGATATGAGGGTAATGAAATGTGGAATTATTAACTTAATCTTTAATAATGGCCTTCAAGCCAAGTCAGCATTTCATTTAAAGTATGGGATGAAAAGCGGCAAAAAATGCCTGAGATGAAAGAATTCGAGCTGTGAGTTTCAAAAGCAAAAGACTAAACAAGTTGGATTTTACAGTTGAAGAGTGAGAGATTAAGTCAGAAGTCGAGTGGTCGAGCCACATGCACTCTACACAACTCCACACAATATAAAATCTTTTGTCCGAGACTGTTATCATGTTGAGCTACACAACTGATCTCCGACCAGGTGCAGTGATTACAAGATGTGTGTGACTTCTCTGAGTCTTGCTGTGTGATGCCTCTGGCTTCAAGGTCATTCTTATTAGATACCGCTCTTTTCTTGTTATATCTTCGACAGCTCAAGAAGAACGAAATGAATTTGTCATTCGTCTTTCTGCAATATCTCTACCTTTTGAAATAAGACAGCTGACATCTGATTGCTTTTCATACGGCCTGGGGACATTTGCATATCCATAGTTGGCAGACTGCTGGCTGTATAATTTTTTTTTTTTTCCCCCCTCTACTTATAATCATCTTATTAACCTTTACAGTTTAATATTTAAACCAACAGGCTTGAAACCATTGAATTAATCTAGATCTTCTAATGAATGATGCATCATGAAATTCATAAAAATGAAAAAAGGATGAGATTTGTCCGTCGACAGTTTCAAGATCCCAGTCCCAAGTTCATAAACTGTGTACTCCTGAAACACAAAGAAGCAGCAAAATCCTCAGATTTGAGAAGCTAATATTTTAACTTGATGAATGACAATAAATTAGCCAGTTATCAACATCATCATGGATGATTAAGCTATTAGAAATCAACTGAGAAATCTTTCAGGTCTTTAGATTTGTTGGGTTTGTGTAAAGTCGTCTGGAGAAACTGAATGGAGCTCACTCAGTGGAGCAGCTGTTGGACAGATGCCAGTCTGTCCTGGTTTAACCTTTTGGTTTTTTTAATAGAATGAACCAGTAGATCCATGCCAGCTGACTGTAGGCGACCTCTGCTTTCTGGGGATGTCTGTTTGCACGTGATCCTTCTCATCTCCGTACTGTCAGCTTTTTGGCTCTATAAAGTCCTGTGAAGACGACAGCCGAACAATACTTCTGAATGAGACAGCAGATTCTTCAAAGGGCATTCCAGTTCACACGTGAATGCAGAAATGGAAGCCACAGCTGTGCATTTTTCAGCTTTACAGTGGTTGCAGTGGTGATGCAGTGCACAGTTAAAACCACTGCAGCACCCTTGATATTAGCTGACTGACAGGCTAATATTAGCTGCTGGCTTCAGAAGCTGACAGGGCTTGTGATCATTAGCTGCTGCTGGGGCCAGAGTTATTTGTAACGTTACACACGGACCAAATAGCTGCGCAAGGTTACGTTAAATTCACAAAGTGACACAATCTACTTGAGCTAACACTAGTTTAATAAACTAAGAGGACAAGCTCACACACTGCCAGGGTGCATGTTAGTCTGACGAGCTGACCGGACAAACTGAGATCACCCGCAGGAGCTAGTGTAACATCACAAGCTCTCAGCTCTGAGTTCTGCGTAGTCCCTCATTGGAACTGTTTTCAGTTCAGTGGTCACTTTGTTTAGGGGCCTTTTTATATATGAGGAATGTTTTTGTCATCAGCTGTCTGCAAACCTGCTTGAAAACAGTAAACTGAATGACTGCTGGCAACGTCTTTCTTTCTGCTATCTTTACCTTCTCTTGGGGAATGTTATGCATCTCTAAAGCGAAGGTGAAGAAGAAAAAGAAGAAGTTGTTCAGCGTGTCGTTCTCCCTAATGACCACCAACTGCTGCAGCTTAGTAGAGCCATACAGTATAGACAAGAGAGCTGCGTTTCCTCTAGGGTTCTGGATGGAGGTGAAAAAAAACATGAGTTTTAAACGACAATCTCATCAGAGCTGTGGAATCTGAAATCATCCATCTTTGCTCACTACATCTTAGCCTGTAGTGCATCTGTGTTGTGCGTTCCCTAAAAACATCAGGTCAAGTCATCAACGATCAGTGATGCACAACAAACCTGTGGACAAAGACTTAGACATCAGCAGGCAGAAACCAAATATGTCAATATATCAATGTGCTGTGAGATGTCATAATAGAGAGGCCCATTAATTCACCGTTAATCAATAACCTCAACACATGTTTGTGGGGAGTGATGAGAATGTTGGATTAATGAGTGTGAATCACTTGTGCCTGCAGGAAACCTAAGACGGGCATCCTGATGCTGAACATGGGAGGACCCGAGAAACTAGAAGATGTCCACGACTTCCTGCTGCGGCTCTTCATGGACACAGACCTGATGAAACTCCCTGTGCAGAAGTATGAACCACGGACACACACAGACACACACAGTCACACATACATTGTCTGCTTCTGTGTAAAAGTGACTTTTTTATAAATTGTTACTCACTAAGTTACTCGACCGTTAATGAAGCAGCATAGTGTATATCTTTACTATTGATTGACAGTCAACTGAGGAACTGACATCAACACATGCAAGCCTTTGTCTGTTTCATTACAAAAGATATCACATCAGCAATTAGTCAGTAAACAACATTATGTTCAGTCTGCGTTTGTTCAGTGACACAAACGCTGGCCTGAGACTTGAGCTAAAAATAACATTGTAAATGTGCTGTGGAAAGCACAGGCAATGGCCTCCAAAGTCATAGGATATAAACACACACACACACACACACACACACACAGTGAATGGGGAAGGTTGTTGGGTCAGAGTTCTCTGCTGTGTCTGTGTCTGTTTCATAAGTGATGATGAACCAACAAAGGGTTTCTTGTTGCTGCAGAGAAAGAAAAAAGCTCTTTGGTCTTCTTCTTCCTCTTCTTTTTTTTAACATGTGAAATAAACAACGCAGATCCTTGTAAAACAGTTGTTCCCCAGACAAATAGACAGGTGACCCATTATAACATGAACCAGCATCACAGGTTATGGCTTCAGTGTGGCTGTGACTTACAAATGGATCATGTGAAGATTTGGCTTGAAACTTTTTGGAACTGATGTGTCTCTCTCAAAATAATGTCAGTTCAACAGAAACACAGTTACATATCCATTTCTCATTTGCTTTTGGTGTTTTATGAATATATTAATCTACTATAATACAGTCTATCAGTTAATCTCACTCTTCATTCTCTCCCCCGCTTCGCAGTAAGCTTGGTCCGTTCATTGCTAAGCGTCGCACGCCGAAGATCCAGGAGCAGTACAGTAAGATTGGAGGGGGCTCGCCCATCAAGCACTGGACCTCTATGCAGGGAGAGGGCATGGTGAAGCTGCTGGACGAGATGAGTCCTGAGACTGGTGAGGCGGCTCAGATTGAGAGTTTGAGTGTCCTGTAGGCTTCTGACATCCCTGGTATAAGACATGTTGGCATGTCAACAGTGCTGCTGTGTTGCCTACGGGTGGACTCATGAGCAGCTGTGTGTGTGTGTGTGTGTGTCAAGTGTAGATAGTGACACAGTGAAGGAGTGCCTCCTCAAACGCCTGCACTCACCTCACTGATAACAAGCAGCTGTCTGAAAACTGACCATATCTAGTCGTTTCCAATTTAGCACTTCAGGAACACCCCTGACAATAATCTCCATAAGAGCTTCCTTTTACAATCCGGACTGAGTGAATCCTGTTATTCAGATATTTCAACAAATGTACAAGAGACAGATTTGTGTTTTTTCAACGTCGTTTCAACGTTTGTATTTAAACGGTCAAACTGTTGGCGACTGATGAGTTTGTTTCACATGGCCGTTGGTTACTGACTCTCCCTGTCTCTCTCGTTTCAGCTCCGCACAAGTTCTACATTGGTTTCCGGTATGTTCAGCCGCTGACGGAGAACGCCATCGAAGAGATGGAGAAAGACGGAGTGGAGAGAGCCGTGGCCTTCACACAGTATCCTCAGTACAGCTGTTCCACCACAGGTCACAGCCGCACACAGTGATATCGCTATAAAAAGAATGTCACAACACCGTTGCAGGACTGTGACCATATCTACCAACACATCATGTGGTTGTTTTTCTCGTAAAGTTCATGGATCTAACAAGGGAAGGCAGTATACTCTCTTAAAAGTGTCAAGAATGCTCATTCTGTGCACTGAAGCTCTTCAGAAGCAAGTTACAAACTGTCCAAAGATCACGTGTTAAATGAATTGCAAAGGAGATAAAAGGAAAAATGTTCAGATAAAAAAAGAGGTTTGTGGCCGTTAGTGTCACCACACCCTGAGTGGTATCCACCCTGTTAACCTCTGCTGTCAGTAAATATCAGCAGTCAGTAAGACTGCATCATGCTGGATGGAGGAGTCTCTGAATCAATCATCATCTTTATGAAACGCTGCCTGCAACACATTCTTAACTATTTGGGCTTACTTCTTGATTCCAACATTATGCATGAAGGTATTTTTTTCTTTGTGTAAAACATGTATCTGTCAGTTCCACTGGTGTACGTGTGTATTTGCATACATAGAGGAAATAGGGGAAATGAGATCCGATCGCAAGAGTAAATCGAGACGCTTTGAATCCAGGTGTGAATTATCGGGCTCGAAGCTGTCCGCTTGTGATCGGATCACTTAGTATAGATTTTAAAACTGAATGTGAATAGCCTCTGTGTTCGTCGAAAGGCAACCCCAGACCCTTCAGTGACATCCAACAGTGTGCACAATCAAGTACACGTGGGAAATGCAGTTCCCAAATGTAGTTCCCAAGGTCTAAATGCTTGGAGGCTAAATCAATACAGAAACCAAACTGAAGTTGTTGGAAAATGTGTTCTGTTTGCCAGAGTGCACACACCACAGCAATAGCAGCCAAATGTGATGCTTCATATTGCTCACAAGGTGCAGTTTTAAATTGGGATCATGACAAAGAGGTTTTTTTTGAATATACTTCAATTTGAAAACCTCTGAGGTTCCTATTTTACGTGCTGATCAGGGGGATAACCCAAGTGTTGTGGTGTTGTGCAGTCAGTGTCGGTGCTGACCAACGTAATAAGTCATTCAAGAAGGCTCATACATTGTATTAAAAAGTCCAAAAAGCAGATGAAATATATCCACTTCACCTCTCATTTCGATTGTTAACTCTGTTTTTGTGGATCCCCAGAAAAGGAGAGACTGACCCAAACGATGCAGCTTGTCTTTGGGAATTAGTTTATAGCCTGAGCAGTCCTGCCTTTGAGCAAGGCACTTGACCTCGTTCCCTCCAGTGGAGCTGCTCAGTGATCAACAGAGAACACTGGCTGTTGTGTTTTTATATTGATTAATATTTATAGTATTGATATGTTCTTCTTGGTTGTCTTAACAGGCAGCAGTCTGAACGCCATCTACCGTTACTACAGCAACAGAGGCGAAAGGCCAAAAATGAGCTGGAGCGTCATTGACCGCTGGCCCACACACCCCCTGCTGGTGGAGGTGAGACACACACACACACACACACACACACACACACACACACACACACAGTTTGCCAGAGAGCCCATCAGGCACCTCCTTCTGTCAGAGAGACCAAGTTGTGGAAAATAAACTGAGTAGGGGAAAGAAGTCGTCATAGCAACTAATGAGCCGAAAGTAGCTATGGTTGGTGACCATGGCAACTAACAAGCGTGACTGTCTTAAAGATCCCTACATGTAACAGAAAATTTCAATAAAATACATAGAATAAATTCATTGATCAGGTTTGTGTGTGTGTGTGTGTGTGTGTGTGTGTGTGTGTGTGTGTGTGTGTGCGTGCAGTGTTTTGCAGACCACATCAGTAACGAGCTGCAGAAATTCCCAGAAGATAAGAGAGACGACGTCGTCATCTTGTTCTCAGCACATTCGCTCCCGATGGCTGTAAGTACCAGCAGTCCTGCCTGCTGCTGCTGCTCTGTCCCAGTTGTACACATTCTCATGACGGGTGCAGTGACACCAGCACTCGTCCCTGTAAACGCTCCCCCGTCCCCCCCCATTCACTTTAATTTAAACCCATGTGACTAATTCAAAGGCAGGTCACAGTTCTCCTTTGTTCAGCAATTTCCTGTCAATTTGCATTTTGTTATTTTTTTTCTTGGCTCAGTGTGGCAAAGATAAAAGTTAACAAGGCCGCCCACATCAACATCAATAGCTATAACAATACATTTAGCTATGTATTGTTTTTAAAAACTCCACACCACAGCTTTAACACACAGCTATATTGGGGAACAATATCGTTGGAGTGTTTCGATGCACGGTAGAAACGCTGACAGCCGATCAAAATCTATTCCAATTTGTGGGGCCTGTAATTGGCTAAAGTTTGGGACATTTTTCTCCAAAATGATGTTGCAGGAGTGCTTATGATATTGGTCTCTTACTGTGTTAACTGACTGGTGGCATTTATGAAGCATTCTCGGATGCTATAATTATTGCAAGTTACTAAATGCTTACATAATAAAATATTAATCTATACATTACAATTCAATGTCACAATTTTATAAAACCATTTAGGCTGGGGGGATTTTGCCTGTTTGTTTTGTTTGTCTGTTTAAGGTACAGCAGTAACAGGCCATAGTGTCAATTTCCCTAAGCTGCATACACAGCCGGAGCACACATCATTATAGTTATAGTGATATAGTTATAGTGATTGGTGTTGGACAGGCTAGAATTTAAAACACCGTGATGGTGTTCCCTGCATGCACAACCATTCACAATCATTCACAGCAGAACCATGTTTACCATTTCCCCAATAAAGAGCCAAACTTTAAAGTTCAGGAATTTACCATTCAGATACAGGTATCCTTTGATTATTAATATGTGGTTCTGAATGAGTCCAGTTTTTTTGTAGTATGTCAGTTGGTATCTTAAATCATTTCAGTACCCTTTCCCAGGTTACCATATTACTGATGATGCTATTGTTGCTGATGCTATTTATACCACATTTACACCACAAACAGACAAGTATTTCTGCTTATGATGGCACTAATACTATCACTGCCACTGGTATTAGCACCACTACTTTTATTACTTCTGTAACTGAACTTTAACTGCTATAAATAATAAGATGGCATTCCTGCTGTTAACTGTGTGCAGGTTGTAAACAGAGGCGACCCGTATCCTCAGGAAGTGGGAGCCACAGTTCAGAGAGTCATGGAGAGACTCGGGCACTGTAATCCTTACAGACTGGTGTGGCAGTCAAGGGTGAGTACGCACACACACGCAGGTACTTGAAATAGACTGAGGCATTGTGTCAGTGTTAGAAAGGTGGCATCATCTAGTGGTTGTTTGCTGCAACTGAACAGCAGGGACAATTACAACCAGCAGCAGTCAGTTTGTCATTAAGTGTCATTAAGTGCCATTAACCTTATTTGGTCGTACTTTATAATGCAGCCTGCCATTTACAGTCTAATTTCATTGCATGAACTGGAAGCAATGAAATATGTCCCAGTTCTTGCTGGTTTTTACTGGCGATGCTGTCATGGTGAGAGTGAAAATTGTGGACCAGACAGCTGAATAATGAAACTGTAAAACTCCATAAGGTGATAAGGTGATGATTCTTGGTAGGTTCATCCCTACGATTTCAGATTCAACAAAATTGCACTGTAAATTGTAATTGCTCTAATATAAAGGGTGTTTATTTAAATAAAAACAAGTGTGTATACGTGTGTATTTAAACTTTTCTTATTTGTTGCTTATTTTTTTGTGGCCTCCACACTAGAGAAAGAAACATGGATGTGTACTGGGCTCGAACGTTGGAAGTTCATTGTTGAAACATGATGTTTCTCATGATGAGATACAAAAGTAACCTTTTGTGTTATTATGATAAACAATGTGTCTTGTTACGATGTGAAACATTTCATATATTAACTTTATATTTTCTTTTATAACAAAAAAGGTCTTGTTTTAATTATATTCTAAGTTTATAATGTTGATCTAATGATGTTATAATGGAAGTTTAAGTTTGATAAGAATCAGTTTCGTGACAACATGAACATATTTTTAGAACAGTAAAACATCTTTTCATAAGAACAGATATTATAATGTGATACAGATCTATTTTCCTTTTCTGGTGTGGCAGCAGTGTACACTGTAATTCTTCAAACAGAAACACTTTTCTCATTCTGAGAATAATCTATAATTTAACCTGAAATCTTATCTTTTAAAGTAGATCTTCTGGTATAGCAGAAGTTAAAAGGATTTTCTTAATATGTCTTTTCAGGGTTTTTTATTTTTATACATGAAATATCTGCAATATTTATAGCTGTTTAACTACAACTTCAAACTTTACAGTACAGTTCTCTATTCATCAGAATCATAGACTGTTTAATTTTTCTTGGTCACCACAAGATGGAGCTACTTGTCTGTCTAATGCTGCAGTGGACAACCCCCAAAGCTTTTAGTTCTCAGGTCAGAGTGGCTGACAGCTTACAAAAAACCCACTCCTCACATGAATTGTACCCACAGCCATTCATCTGTACACAAAAGAAGAGGACTTAGAAGTGTTGCCAGCTCCCCGTACAGCAGAAAATAAACCAAGCATGTGGAAATAATACCTGAATTACTGTGTAAAGAATTTTTGTGTTGTTGTAGCATATTGAAATTAATTTTTAAGACATAAATTTTGTTTGTTGCAAGATAAAACCCTTCTTAGGAAACTCATAAGATTGCACAGTCATGTTAAATTAAGGTGTGCATCATGAGAATACCTGGATAACCCGCACATCTGCAGCACTCACAAACTGCATGATATGAAAAGGTTTGTCCTGAAGGTGGCAGTGGAGGGAACATCACAAAGTCATAAAAAAATGGACCATCATCTGGAGACCTTGAATGTCCACAAGAGCAGGCATCAAAGAGTTGTACCATGTCGACACCTGTGACTCCCCACCTCACTGAAGTTAAACTGTTGTCACGCCCTGTGTTTGGTCTTTCAGGTGGGACCCATGGCGTGGCTCGGCCCCCAGACGGACGAGGTGATTAAAGGCCTGTGTGAACGAGGGAAGAAGAACCTCTTGCTGGTGCCCATCGCCTTCACCTCAGACCACATAGAGACATTACATGAGCTGGACATCGAGTATGGACAGGTGCTGGGGGAGGAGGTAAGGAAGCCCCAGGCTGATGAGTCGGCCTCTGTCTGCACAGTTAAATGAACAAAGTATCACATGACGGTCTCAAGGTGAGGAGAGGCTGAATATTACCTGAATGTTCCAGATAATTTGAGATACTTTAAATTCTCAGGACGACACGGACAGACTAGCTGCTTGAAGCATTCACCAAAAACATACACAGAAATGACTGAGAACACTATTTTTGTTAAGAGATCATTTGGAAATTCGGGAAGACGATAAGCACAGTGTTCATTCCTAAAAGTAAACATTCAAGTCTCTGCACGCCAGACAGTCAGATCAGGTGATCAGAGAACCTGAAACCTGGAAACACGGAGATCAGAAATCAACTAACCCTGCATTGTGTTCACTTGAAGTGGAATCTGTATGATGGTTAGACTTGAGACTTGATATCCAGTTTAGGAAGCAACCGTGCGCGCGTGTGTGTGTATGTCCTCTGTTTAAAGGCACCAGTGAGGTGACCACCAATCAATGTGACTGGTGCCACAAAGACACACACACATACACACACACACACACACACAGCTGTCTGTACTTCTTTACTTCTGAGAACTATGACATGATTCATTCCCAAATCTTGTGTCAGGGGGTCGTAACACCGACCATAACCCAAAAATGTCCTCACTTTCCAAACACCTCCTCACTTTGCAAACATGTCCCCACTTTGCAGGTTGTCCTAACTTACCGAAGTGTCCTTGTTTACCAGAACACCTGTCCTCACTATTCAAGCATGTCCTCAGTTTCCAAGTGTGCCCTTTGTTTCGAATCGTGTCCTCCCTCATCAAAAAGTGTCCTCTCCTTCAAAACATGTCTTCACTGTCAGTGCTTTAAGATTTATGCCTTTCTCTCGTTAAGGTCCTTAGCAAGAGTTAGTGGACATCATTATGTTGAATATTGAACTACCTGTCCTGTTTGACTTTGTTCATATGAACTGTGTGTGTTTGCATGTTGGGTCCAGTAGTATGCCGTGTGACAGATTTGTCCGTCTTTCTTCCTTTGTGTCTTCAGTGCGGAGTGGAGAACATCAGGAGAGCAGAGTCGTTGAACGGGAACCCTCTTTTCATGAAGGTACGTTTCACACACACCGAGCTGACCCATGTCTACAAACACCACATGGAACTGTCCCGCCATTCAAATGTTTCCATGACCAAGAACCACCAATTTTCATCCTAGGTAGAGAGGAAAATATAGATTGAAATGTAGACATATGTTTGCATGAAGGGGAGGTGACAAAAGACACACAGAAAAAAAGTAAATGATAAAAAATACATTAAGAATTGAAAGAAGAGGAAGAGACTGCAGGAAGACAGGCAGGGCTCTAATCATAGAAAAGGAGACGGCAGTAGAAGGTTCTGTGAAGTAAGTGAGCTTCAGGCACGAGAGGCTCAATAAATGGATGCCTTCCTTCCTTATTTCCTTCCTTCCCTCCTCCACTCCTTCTTTCTTTCTTTCTTTCCTTCCCTCCCTCCTTCCTTCCTTCGCTCCCTCTATCCTTCATTTTTCTCTGCCTTGTCCCTGTCTTTCCTTCCATCCAACCTCCAACCTTCCCTTCTTCAACTCTGCAACCATTTTCACAACAGGCAACTCCTACTGCTGTAACTGTGTGTGTGTGTGTGTGTGTGTGTGTGTGTGTGTGTGTGTGTTGCGTGTGCAGGGTTTATGAAAGGAAAGGGGCAGATCAATGGGAACCTTTAGAGCTGACTACAGTAGAACTGAACCGCCCGGCTGGCTGGCTGGTCAAACCCGCCGCGCTCAGAGACCCCTCGCCAAGTGTGTGTGTGTGTGTGTGTGTGTGTGTGTGTGCGTGTGTGCGTGTGCTTGAGAGTATAAATCAATATCCAGAGGATGATTAGTTGGTAGTTACTGAAGGATGGTTTCCTCAGCGTAGTTTTAGTTTCTCAGTGAGCTGCATCAGTCTGCTGCCGTCTGCAAGCAGCAGCTGCTGGAAAATAAAGAAAAATACATTCATCTGAATTTCTTCTGCAGAGCCTGGCTGCTGCTGTTGGCTGTTTATTTTTTAAATAAATCCTCTTAACATCGTGACATCTTATACAATCTTTTTTAATAATGTCACTCTTCATTTAGACCTTCCTCTCAAATGAGTACTTTCATTTATATCTATGCAGGAAGTGTTTGATGTTATTTAGATTTACTTTGGTGGAAAATGAGCAAGCAGCGGGACATAATTCATGAACAAAAACAATGTTTGTGTGGTGATTTGTAGTAACTCCAAGTTTCTAACTGAAGGGAAAGTTACAAGGAGGCCTTGGGTGGGAAACTTTGTCTGATGAGCCGAGACACAACCAAATGTTCACAGAGATAAAGGAGGGAGAATCTCTTTTTACTTCTGTCTCGATAATAAACGTGTGTGTTTTCCATCCTGTCCAGACTCTAGCAGACCTGGTCCACTCCCACCTGAAGTCCAACATGCCCTGTTCCCGCCAGCTGACCCTCCGCTGCCCGCTGTGCACCAACCCCACCTGTGGAGAGACCAAGGCCTTCTTCGCCAACCAGACACTGTCATAGAAAACACACACACACACACACACACACAAACCCACACACACACGCAACCACACAGGCACACATCTGTAGGTGCCCTTCTTGCAGCAGTGCTACCCATGCAGAAACTGAAGGCCTTCTTCAATAAAACACATGCATACTATAAACAATAAACACATACTGTCTCTCCAGCAAGAGTGTCAGTTACACAGTGAACAGATCATGAGGAACTGGCCAAATGGTTTCTGCAGATACAATTTGGCGTTTGTTTTATTGTACCTGAGTGTCGGAGCGAAGGAGTTAAGCCACTTCAAACATAAGAAAAATACATTTACAGGTAGATCAACAGTTATGCATTTTGGAAGTCACACTTAAACAATGATTGGAATTCTTTATATCAGGCATTTGATAAACGGATGATGCAGTTTATGGTTTACATGCATTGATTGATTCTCGTGGGATTTGGAGACAATAAGACGAAACAGACTTCTTCTCTTTGAACTGGATCAGTCAGTTTCAGAATCTGACTGATAAGTGAAAAGCAAAAAAAAAAGTTACCTGAATATTCTTCAGTCTGACCGGCACACCGCGGAGAAAACAAACGTCCCTGTAATTCCAACAGATTCCGTTTGGTTTAGTTTTGGCAGATAAAAGAACTGGCACTCTGCAGAAACATCTGCTCACATCACATCTGCTACAGAAAAAGCCTCTCACTAGTTTTGTTGTTGTTGTTTGTGTTTTTTTTGAAAATTATAGTTCCCCTGCTTACATTCCATTCACTTGGCCCCTGCAAACTCCCATCAGAGATCCTGCTTCTCTTCTTGCTGGTGCTTAATGAATCACAGTCAGCCGAGGGTGATGACACCACCCATTAGGGACCCCTATTGTTGGCTGTTTCTCTTCCCCGTCATCACGTCTGTTGCTTCGTGCCGTTGGGCCAGGAGCCAGAAACCCCGTCCCATCCAGCCAGTCCTGGCAGTGTCACTGGAGGAGGTTGGTGCTCCTCAAAACCCTTTGCTCGATAAATGAATTTGAGTGAGCTTATTGGTACGGTCCCACACGCGCAATTCAGTGTGTGAACATTGCCTGCTGAGGCGAATATTGCAGTGAAGTTCAACAAAGTTAAATTCCACGTGAGGCGAACACACTCGTTTGCTCACGTAATTTTGGGTGTGTGACCGTACCCTGGGAGAGAGAGAGAGCACGATTTAGCACAAATTGCAGCTACTTTAGGGATTCGACAGATTTTACTTTGACTGTCAAGACAAAATCCAAGATAAAAACTAAGACATTAGTAATTAAGAATTATAACTAGAAAAAATTAATGCTGCGTCATTTTATGTTGGTGCTATACATAGGTAACAAAAAGGTATTGCATGGCTTCTATAGCAGACTAGATTGCAGCTGTAGTCCAGCTAAGTTAAAGAGGGTCTGGGGTGGAAACCTCTCAGGGTGTCGTGAAATCATTTGTGGGGTATTGTGACTTGGTTTACAAGCTTGGAGAAACATGTTGCTATGATACAATTTCATTAACAAGTTTATTTTTATACTCTGCGTTTGCTTTTTTTCCTGCTGTATTGTTAAGCGCTTTGAGCCTCTTGGCCACTGCCGATGACATCAAAACTAGAAAAGGGAAAATTTTAATTGTCACCGTTGTACCCGTGCAGCTTGTGAGATGGATGTTCCAATCGACACAAACAAGGCTGGTTGAGTGTAGTGTACACGTTACTGGGTACTGAAATGCAGATGTCTCTTTTTGGTCATATGTCATCACCACATCTGGTCCCATGAGAAGACAGCAAGGCTAGTTAGATGCCAACCTGCTAACAATCCTGTAATGACATCCGTAGTTTTTCTTTAAATCGGCTCATTATTTACTAAATCAGTGAGTAATTTTCGACCTCTAAGCTAAATATGTGCAGATACTACTTCATTATTAATGCTGATCCAGTACTTTTAGACCTATGATTTTGTGCCCTATTTAGTGATTAGTGAAGGCCTTCTGTTCCATTTAGTTACTCTATATAGATTATACAGTGTGAGCTAGGGACTATAATACAAACAAGTTTCTACATTTGAATCATAAAATGTCACATCTTTGTAGGTGTGATGAGAGCAGGACAAAAAATATTTTTGAGGGAAAAGTATATAAGACCGTCAGGAAAATAACAGTGATGCTGGAATTGTCCTTCAGTGGCAAGATGCAGTATGTGTTCATTAAAAAGAAATACTATGTAGAGACGTAGCAGAGATGTGTCAAAAGTACATATATTGAGTGTGGGGCTAGTGTTTCATTTGAATGTCAGTTACCTTTGATTTCCGTCTGCCTAACCTTCAGTGCAGTTCATTTTTGTTCGTCCGCTCACACCCGCTGACTGCAGCACAACTACTAAATGTGAAAACCTAACTGAATTAGTCAGTGGGTTGACTTTATTTTGTTCCACCTTCAGGTGCTACAACTCCAGAAAATGTCTCGATGGTTAGAGGTTTTATCCCATCTGCTGTCCCATCCACTCTGATTATTTTGAGACATTGCGAGACTCCTAATATAATGTGTAAATGTCAAAACAATGTCACTTTTTATGGTTAGTAACTTGACCTTTGACCTCCAACCTTGTTCCCCCTCTCCTGTTTCTGTCCCGTTACGCCATGAGAATGTGCCTTTTACACTGGCTAAGTAGAAGTACTGGACTTGTGCTTAATGTCGATTTAATGTGTGCTTAACCAAAATGCTAACAGGAAAAATCCTCCCTGAAATCTGAACTTACATGTGCCTGCTGTGATCTGAGCCGTCAACAGCTCTCTCCTCACGTAGAAATCCAGAAAGATGAAACACTTCCTAAATGAACTCGGTTCAAGTTTGGCCAGTGGTCTAATCCTCCAGCACTGAGCTAACTAGATATTGGGTGAGATAGCGAGCTACAGTATCACTTACTTTTAAGCTGCCCAGGGTGCTAGCTTTCTTTTCACGAGGTACATGATGACCTCTGCAACTGTGGCAGGCTTCATATGACAACTTTGCTGAGAAAGATATGTGATATTTCTGATGTCTACAGTGTCCAAGAGCTGGTGACAGAATTTACACAAAGTCTGTATCAGCGGTGGCATCTAGTTTAAAAAATATCTCTGGTTTAGAGGAAGACAGTAGATCAGCCTGAACTACTGAGCAGCTGTACACTGTATCTGGGGTCACCAGCTAACGAACCACTACAATTATGTAATGGGATTTAAAAAACATGGCTACTCGTGCGCCTTGAGTCGGCTCCAGTGCTACCACGGGGTCAAACAGTTTTGGAATAATGCACGAACACTCCCAGATCAGTAATATCAAGATTTTCCCCGATCCTCTTTCTGCTGCTGTTGTGCACTGTTAGCTTGCTTGCTAATTAGGTCCGCTTGCTTATGCATTGTCCTCACTCACTAACTAGTTAGCTCACTACTTCACTAACTGCAGACATTCTGAAGATGCTGTCAGTAAAAGATGGCCACTGACTTTCTAATCATCTGCGCTTGATTCAAATCCAGAAAAAAGCAGAGCGTCAGACCGGGGATGTCTTACACTCCCCAATTTGCTGTCAGCGGAGCTACTCAGAGACATTTGAAGTGTTTCATTCTGGATAGGTGCTTACACTAACTCAGATCAGCCTCTTTCTAGTCACCACAGACAGTATACACGGTATCTACAGCTGGAAAATGCATTTGGATGTGGTTGCCTGATTACCAAACAATAAGTCACCATGTTCAAAGAGGTTTAAGTTTTTTTTCTTCTCTTCATGTGAAGCTTTGTTACCCCTCCTGCCAGCATTTATGTTTTACTCTTTTAACATGGTAATATGTTGTAATCACTGGCAACCATCACCAGAGCGTTCGTGAATTGTACAGTTGTCTGCTTCCACTGTGCAAGGCCTCATTCAGACCTGATCAGAGAACACCATTTACACTACATTAATAAAATCATGGATTTTCACAGACAGGACAGTGATGCTCTCCCAGTTGGGTCCAAATGCAACACTCGCACAACCCTGTGCTAAAAACACCGCAATGCCTGATGTGGTCTGAATCAAGCCTAATGCATGCAGCAATGCACTTTACAACACGTTCTCATTTAATACAACAGCGTTACTTCTTTTTGTACTTCCAGCACTCTTCCAGACATTTGAAAAGGATGGTTTTGTTTTTCGAGGAATTTACTTGACTGATTCTGTGTCTCTGCATGCATGACAGAACATTATTTTAAGTGATGGTGTTAGCATAGCTTAGCTCAATTACTTGATATCAGTGGGTTCAAGTAGCAACTCAGCTTGTGTAGTGTAAAGGATTATCTCCGTACTTCTGCGCAGCCGCTAGTCGACCCCACAGACATTTAGCATTTGAGGTAAGCTGAGCTAATTACGCTGTTTTACTTCAAGATGCATAGTAAAGTAAAGTCCTCTAGAAACCAAATGATCTTTTGAACACGACTTTCCCTGGGGAAAAAAATCCAGTTTGTGCAGAAATGGCTAAATGTTTACGTCACAGCAGGGAGACATGCTAATGTCTGTGATGGGCGGGTTTTTCCTCCACCAACATGTTTTCTGATTTATTTTTATCTATCATCTGTGAGTCAGTTTTAGCAACTCTGTATGCAGAGTTTTCTGTGTGATGTGTGCGTGTGTGTGCGTGTGTGCGCGTGTGTGTATTTAGCTGAAAATGCATTGCGCAGAGTTTGTATATATGAAAAAGATGCTACAGCTTTGTTGCAGCTACGGCATACTTTCTCTGTTGTATTGATTTATTTATTTTTGTTTTGTTTTTTTTTTCCATGTGTATAAGATGACGCAAACCACCTGTCTCAACTGTTTGAATCATTTTTTAAAAAATATTTGGGAGACATGGTTAGCAGTGCGATTACACACAACGATGAGTCTTCCTTCAAAATAAAATACAATTAAATATAAAAATAAAAAAAAACAGCAACTGGTGTAAGATGAAGTGTCTGTGTGGTTTTTTCATACAAGGCATGTATACACTTAGCAATTTTGATGATTGTAGGGGAAATGTGGTGAAATCTCTGGATACATCCAACAACAGCTGAGTCAGAGGTGACACAATAAACACATGAACCGTAGTGTTGTGTCATTCACAAACGTTTCGTGCAAAAGAAAACATGTTTTTGAGTCAGCAACCTGAGCAAAATCTCTCACATATGGTACATGCTACAGCACGAAGCTGGAGGCCAAACAGAACAGTGTGAGAGATGTGTGGACGGGAATGAAACATCACGGGGATGAAGGGGGAAGACAGGCAGACATCAGGACGTGATGTCAGCCAGCTGTCTCCTGTACTGGGGGACATCTGTACAACCTGAGTCTGAGTCAGGAGAAAGTCCCAGTGCTGTGGAAGACGTCCTGCTTGGCTCCAGTCCCCAAGAAGTCAAGGCCGTCCGACCCGGGAGACCACAGACCAGTCGCCCTCACATCTCATGTGATGAAGGTCCTGGAGAGACTGGTCTTAGCCCAGCTGAGGCCACAGGTGAGGATGTTTCTGGACCCTATCAGCCCCCGAGTCGCTGATGCTGTCATCCACCTGCTGCAATGCATCTGGATGGTGGAGGAGGCATTCTTTGATTTCTCCAGTGCTTTCAACACCATTCAGGCTCTGCCGCTGGGTGAGAAGCTGCAGGTGATGGGTGTTGACGACACAATGATCTCCTGGATTACTACTTGACAGGCAGGCCACAGTTTGTCCGTCTGGGCAGTGTTCTGTCTGATGTGGTGGTCAGCGATACAGGAGCTCCACAGGGAACTGTGCTTTCTCCCTTCCTCTTCACCTTATATACCGCTGACTTTCAGCACAACTCTGAGTCATGTCACCTGCAGAAGTGTTCTGACGACTCAGCTGTTGGTTGGTCGGTTGTATAGTATGTTGTAGTATAAGCCAAGGAGAGGAGGGTGAGTACAGGACACTGGTAGACAACTTTGTAGAGTGGTCCGAACAGAATCATCTGAGGCTGAATGTCGACAAGACCAGAGAGATGGTGATCCACTTCAGGAGGAAGAAGAAGCCTTCGCCGCCACTACCAATGAGAGGGGAGGTGGTGGAGGAGGTGGAGGACTACAGATACCTGGGAGTGGTGATCGACAACAGACTGGACTGGAAATCTAATACCGAGGCTGTGTACAAGACGGGGATGAGCAGACTCTATTTCCTGAGGAAGCGGAGATCCTTCAACATGTGCAGCAAGATGTTGGAGATCTTCCACCAGTCTGTTGTTGCCAGTGTTGTTTTCTTTGCTGCTGTGTGTTGCGGCAGCAGCATCAGAGCCAGCGACACTAACAGACTTGATGAAATCATCAAGAAGGCTGGCTCTGTACTTGGTCTCAGGCTGGAGCCTTTTGAGACCGGGGTGGAGAAGCTATCTATCTAATTTGTTTATTTTGAGTGGATGTGGAGGAAACAGTATCCTCTGGCCTTGCACACCTCCTATATATCCTGACAGAAAATGGCGAGCATTTTGAAAAACTCAAATAAATTAACATTTCAGTGACAACGTGGCTCGACAGACCAATAGAGCTGTTACGTTAGTGAACAATGTTACGATATGAGTCCAAACGCTGGTCGAGGTCTGTGGTTTTGAGTGAAGCACCTCAGCGACCATCTTAGCAGACAGACATTAATGTCCTCCTCATGATAAACTGTAATCTCTTGCCCCTTAACTCTCCCCCATCTGTTTCTCTACTCTTCATATCTTTCTCCTTTTTTCTCCGTTCGTACCATCGTTTCCCCGCCCCGTCCTTTCTACGTCTCCTCTTCTTCCTCCTCCCTTGCATCTCTCTCCCCCCATCACCCTCCTCTCAATTTTCTCCCCTGTATCTTATCCAATATTCCGTCTTCCCCCTTTGTCTTCAGCCCTTCTCCTCCTCTCTCCTCCTCTCTCTCCCCTCGGCCCCATTTTCCCTCCGTTTTTCCAATCTTTCCCTCATCTTGCGGCCCCCCCCCGCTCCACTCCACACCTTCCCATTCATTCCTATCTCGTTCTCTCCCCCCTCCCTCCATCTTTTTTTTTTTTCTTCCTTTTTCCCAGCAGTCCCCTGCGGTGTTGCAATCACCTCTGCTGCTGTTGATTAAGCTGAGAGAGATTGGCTGTCCACGACCCAATAACCCCTGAGGGCGCCGGGCCGGGCGCCTCCCCCCCTCCTCTCCTCCCCTCCTCCACCCCCCTGCATCCGAGCCAGCTACAATCTCTCCTCTCATTTTATTTTTATTTTCCCCCCTCACCTTCTCTTTCCCCGTGTCTCCTTTCATCTCTTCCCTTTTCCTCTTCACCCCTGCCTCCTCTCCCATTGTTTTCTAACTTCTCTCCTCTTTTATCTCTCCTCTCTTCATACTCTTCCTTTTCCGTCTTCTCCTACCTCTGCTCTTTCTAACTCCTCCCCCTCTCTCATCCCCCTCAGATCTCCTATCACCTCCTCTCTCACCAGGCACTTGTCTCCTCTTCTGCTCCATCCTTGGTTCCTCCCCTCTTTCACTTCCTCTGACCCCCCCCCCCACCATGCCCACTCCTCCTCTTCTCTGCCCTGACCTCTTCCCTTCATCTCTCTGTCTCTTTTATCTGTCGCCTCTTTTCGCCTCCCACCTCTCCTCGTGTTTTGCTCTTGTCTCTCTTTTCTCCTTTCTGTACCCTCTCTTCCTGTAACACACAGCTGTCGCGTGGCAAATCACCTTAAATCACAGGTCCACCCACCGGCTGACATTAACCGTGAGCAGTCACACCCCTCACTGTCTCACTGTTGAACTGTGTTAAATGTTGTACTCCTAGCTGTTTAGATGTGGTAGGATCCATTACAGCACACAGTTTTACAGTTCCCGTAAAATTACAGTAAAACTCTACATATTACATATTATTCAACAATTTTAACATGTTGTTTTAAAATCACAACAGAAGCTATAATTACATGAATTGATTATTGCAGTATGTGTAGTGCATTACTGTAACCATACAGGGAGGTTCTGTGGTTTTTCACTTTTTCACAGCAAACTAAAATGTGACTTGAATTTTATGATGAATATATACAGGGGAAAGCTGTGGTTTCACGGTCCTTTACCGTAAAATGATATTGAATTTATGGAGACTTTTGTGGCGGTAATCTTAAAGTCACAACAAACACATGCGGGAAATGTTTTGTGGTTGGTGATTACATTACCTGAAAAAAAAGCCATAATATTTTAAAATATGTGACCTGTTTGTCTGCAAGCTTTATTTTGAAAATCTTACCAGGCTTTGCGTTTGACATATTATTGCGAAACTGACTCCAGGTAGAGCGCCACAGTTTGAGGCTTAAGGCCACTGAGAACGTTGCTGTATTTGACAAATTGCCGGTGAACGCGTGTTAAACTTCACAGTAATTAATCATCGAATTATGTATGTAATTATCTATGCCTGTAATTTTACTCTTTCTGCCTGACATTTTACCATTTTTTCTACAGTGCTTGTTTTAGTATCTGTTTTCTTTATCTGTGAGGTAAAAACATCAGATTTCCACACAGCCAAAGAATTCAGAGTAAGTGCTCCCCTCATCACAGTTCAGTCATGAAACCCTGCCGTCTCTCCTGTCAGCCACACTGCCCGTCACTCAGGACGGCAGCAGAGGCACTTCTCTCCTCTCGCCTTGTTCCCTCCTCTGCCCCGGCTCCTTCCCCTCCCATCCCACCTCTCCTCCTCTACAGGCCTTGCATCCTTTCCTTTCTCCTCACCTTTTGTCCTCTCATCTGTTCTCTATTCCTCCACTCCTTGTCCCTTCTGTTTCCTCCCCCCTGCCCTGTGCTCTGACTCCCTCTGTCTGTCGTGCTCGCTCTATTCAACATCAAAACGATTCGCTTTAATTTTGAAATCTTTTCTTTTGACTCTGTTCGATGTGTTGGCCCGTCAGCAGAGGGGGGGAAGGGCTGTTCAGGACGAAAGGTGTGTGTGTGCGTGCATGTGTGTTTTGTGGTGACTGCAGGCTGCTAGTAATTGAAAAGCCTGAACGCCAGCGACTGCAACCCCTGTGACCTCCTATTGAGAGAACAACCATTGATTTCTACAGAGAGAGAGGGAGAGAGAGAAAGAGAGGGAGGCCGTGAGGACTAAGTGAAAGAGAAATTTGAAAATGAATTTGGGAGAGCAGAGAGGGAAAGGAATGGAAGGCAAAATGGGACAAAGGAAAGAATTCAAAAGAAGAAGTACAACAACAACAACAACAACAACAACAGGAAAGCAGAGGTAAACAGGAGAGGAGAAAGGAAGGATGGAGACAAAGAGTGGGACGGAGGAGGGAGTCAAACAGAGACGATGGGAGGATGTATAAAGGAGAGTAGCAGGAGAGAAAGGGAGTCAAATGATAGATGATGAATGAGGAGGGAGAGAGAAGGATGAAAAGAAATGAGCAGGAGAAAAGAATGACATGAAAGTTGGGGAGACAAAAGAGGATGCGAGGGAATGATAGAGGGAGGCGATGGGAGGAAAGCAGAAGGCAGGACAAAAAAATGGAGGAAAACAGGAGGTTGGAGAGAAAAAGTTTGATGCCTCGGTGTGTTTGTGTTGAGCATGTTCTCTAAGGATGCTGCTCGCTGTCGCTGAGCCAGTCATTTCCCCCAGTTGCCACTGTACTGGTGCACATGGCGCTTTTGTATGAATCTATTTTAACATAGTTGTGTTGAGTGTAAAACAGCTCTGTGCTTCCTTCTCAAGGGAATCAAATGAGTGTGATTTGCCGTCACCTGGTTCCCCCACACTGAGCCCCCGGGTGACTTGATGGACAGAGCCAGCCTTTTTTTTTTTTTTTTTTTTTTTTTCCAAGGCTCAATTCACAGTGAATGGGTCTCCTGCTGCGTCTCCTGCACTGCAGATGTGTGTTTGGTGCCTATTCAAGGTAATTTAGTATAAAGGCAAAACAACAGCCTTCAAGTTGAAGAATTAAAAAGGATTAAATGAACTCCTACCAGACGGTGTCAACAAAAACTGACCATTGAAAGCTTCTCAAAAACAGTCATTTTTGCACGGCTGCTGCACTGGATTGGCTTGTTTAAATCCCCTCAGGCTGTGTATGAGTGTAGTCATTTATGTTTACCACAGTAAACAGGTTTTTCCCCCCCTGCAGGCTGTTCTGTCACTGCAGACTCCCCCTGCGTTAATGAAGACCAACATTTTACAAACGTTTAAAGTGAGTCGCTCTTCCGTTTCCCACCCTTTGTCCTCCTTATCAGGCATCTGACCTGCAGGTAATAGAAAGACAATGTCAAAAGATTAACAGCTACAGAATGGACTGTTGTTTCCCTGGCAACGAAGAGAGGCAGAGGAGGATGGGACGGAGTGATTAAAAGGGGAGAGGAGGAGGAGGAGGGGGGGAGTTTACAGGGGTGAAGTGACGAGGTGGATTGATGAGAGGAGATGGACGCTGGGATGATTACACAGAGAGAAAACAGAGCAGAGAGAGAGAAGAGTGACACAGAGAGAAGAAAGGAGTGAAGGGACGAGAGGTGTAGAAGGAGACAGACAGAGATCGGGTCATTAAAGGCAGAGACAGAAAAAAACAGACGGATTGAGGATGGAGTGGTTTAACAGAAGGGAGGGAAAATGAGCAGGGGAAAAAAAGAGAAATGCTGAAAACAGAGAAAAATATCAAGAAAGAGCTGAGACTGACAAACGTGATGCCCGCACTGTTGACTGTGTTAACTTTGCAAGTGTTCTGCTGTCGTTCCTCCCCCCTCTAAATGATGCTCATATGCAACTCATTTGTTTTACCAGTCACACTGCGGTGTTACATGTAATTGCTGGTGGATTACACTCACGGGGGATGACTGAGAACCTTCACCAACACGCTGGCAGGCAATGAAAAATGAATCACAGCATTTGTGAGGAAGCGCAGGGTCATGAGGTTTGTGTCCTGACTCCTGCAAGTGGTTAGGTGTGGGGAACATGAGCACTATGGTTCAGGTCAGGGGAAGACAGTGCTTCCCTTCTATATTGTTTCAAGCGGATAGAGCAGGTCACTAGTGATCAGAAGGTCACTGGTTTGAATCCCTGCTGCCCTGGGCAGTGCTGAGCTGCATGTCGAAGTATCCTTGAGCGAGATACTGAACCCCAAAATTGCTCCTGATGTGCAGTTGGCACCTCGAGTAGCAGCCTCTGCCATCGGTAACTCATCCAGGATGTACCCTGGCCTCGCCTATAGAGATGACTGGGATTAGCTCTTGTAACTCCTGCGACCCCTTGAAAAAGGGGATAAAAGCAGTAACATCTCCTCGACCCTCTAGGATAAGCGGAAGAAAATGAGATGAGTATATCATATAGTGATATCAGAAGTTGTATCTGAAGTTTATGTGGGATTGTGCTTATTAAACAAGACAGATTCCCTGAAATGCTGTGTCAACAAGATTGAATATTTTGTTCAAAAAACTAATGAAATATTGTGGCAATATTGAAGATATAAACAAAATATAATGAAATAAATTATAATGTGAACAAAATTGCCCAAAAATATGTGACTAATTCAACACTTGTGAAAAAAACTAAGAAAATATGATTAGAACTCAACTCAGTCTTATGAAATGCGATCACAACATTCATTTTCATAATAATGTCATTTCATTGGATAATGTTTGTGTTTCGTATTAAGAAATTGGACTACGAGTCATTTTCATCTTGACATAAGGCATTCAAGTCCTGCATTCACAACCTTCCCAAAGTAAAAGTATGTTAGTATCATGTATCAGCAAATATCAAGTAATCATTCTGCAGAGAGCTGGTCCCTGACAGTGCTGTGGTATCACACAGTATGTTTTAATACTATAACTGCAACATTAATGTGTAATGTGTGTCATGCTGTAGACCGTCACTACTACTTTTGTACAATCATCATATATTTGTTGCATCGGCATATTGTAAAGAACCAAACTGCGTCATTGAATAGTGAGCATGTCATGCTGTCAGAAAAACAGCCAGTTTGCAGCGCTGTGAGTCTGTTTTAATCACGTCACATAAACTGACACACACAAGCCTGTGTGTATGTCGGTGTGGGGTCTTTGTCCCTTGATACCGGACGCACATGGTGAATTGATGGATTCTTATTGTAAACACTTACAAAGTTTCACAAAACCTGCACTTCTCTTGCTGGCTGCACTGCTGTTGGTAGATAACAAGATACAGACAATGTATCCAACGACAATGTGCTCAACAAAAACATTGTTACTATGTTCAGGGCTGTACCTACAGTAAGTACAACATTGAGGTGCCTTTTTTTTTTTTTTTAAGAGTTGTCATTTTAGGTTATCTCCTAGTTCTTTTATTGCTAGATTTCTGATGGAAATATGATTTAATAGTTTTCATTCTCAATTCCCAAAATGTGAAATCCAATCATGTGTGCTTGTGATTGCGTTTTCCAAAGTGGCCATTTTTTGTTGTTGTTGTTGTTGTCTTCTGAAGAGAAAAAATAACAGGAGGATAGTTTGTACATGGATAAGACCATTGTGATTTCTTTATTGTTTTTTTTTTCTTCTTTTATACATAGAGTGGAACAACATTAATTCTTCAAATATCTCCTTCATGTTTGATCATCGTTTTATTCCACACCACAAATTTTCAGTCACTTCTCTTTTTCTGTTTCAACCGAATGTAAAAAATAAAAATACATCACTTGATTTTGATTACTGTATGACAGCCATGAAAGGAAATGATAGAGAGAGAAAAAAAAAGAAAAGATAGAAAAGGGTCAGTAAACAGAATGGAATGACATATTGTTTTGGACTGGATGAGGTTTTTGGCAGCAGGGTGTGTTGTTCAAACTTGATGTTTAGGGAAGAAACTGCTTGAATACTTTATCTGGTACGGTCCAGCTCAGGAGTTGCCTGCTGTGAGGCCTTGGATGCCCACAGCAACATAAAAGTGAACTGACTGTGACTCTGATTGTTCAAATACTGATGTTATGGATCTGCCTCTTTGACCTTTGACCCTCACAGTTGTGGTTGCTGATGTCTGAATCAAAAACCGGTTCTGTTGTAAGCTTGTAACTGTGTACGTGGGATTTGTTTCGTAGGGAACCCCTGGGATTCTGAAAGATACCGATGATATTGTAGGTTAATATCTTTTGAGTACAGGTTAAAAAATCTCCTCTGATGGGTCTTGAGGTGTTTCTCAACTGAGCAACTTTGAAAGCATGTTAAGACATGATTGTGATGTCATCAGATATAGTTCATTTGCAGCCCTGTGGTTCTGACTTACACTTGCAATTAGACATTAAGCTAAAATGTTATCAAACTGATAATCAAAGAGAAAATGAATGAAGCATAAAAGAACTGTCCTCTAAGCAACTTTAGAAATGGTCTGAACATTTTTCAACAGCATTTACTACTCTTTGTGCTAAAAATTCATCTCAAAATCTAAACCAATTTCTGAATTTTCCAAATACATATTCCCATTGAGAAAAAACCATTCAGATTTTTGAGAGAGATTTTTTGATGCTCTGAAAAGAATTGTTTAAGGAAGACACGTGAGACTGGAAATGCTCTAAAACTTGGTGTCCCTTTAAGTAGCATTGCATGAACGTTAATAAAAACACAAAACACTGATGAATTTAATCTGGTCTCGGGTCAACCTTGTAGATCCTGAAGTTGTCTAAGCGAGTTAGTACTGGGGCTCATTTATGATATTCTTCCGTTTATATTGCCAATAAAAATGTTTTTTATCTTTCGATTGGACGCTGAACTATTTAGTTCATTGCCCATTTGTTCTCTAGCTCTTGTTGCGTTGTTTGATTGCAGAGTACAACCACCAGTTCAGACTAAATCTACCTCTCCTCGCATTAACAGAAGGGTTCCTTGGATTGAGAGTGGAGGGCTAAGTTTTAATTGTTGGTTTAAAATTGACTGGAAACATTTTTTGCTAAACCACTAGAAAACATCATAGTCGTAAGCATGAATTAAAGAAAGAAAAAAAAGATTCTGTTTGGGATTTTTAGGTTTGGGAGCTGGTATGTACAGGACTGAACATTGCTAAAGCTTGAACAGGTGTTGAGACAATTCTGTGGCCAAGGAGTGCCAGCAGTTGCTGTCTGTCATCGTGCAACAATCTTCTCCTTTCTCACTTTGAATTCTGCCAGAATCGTATGCACATCTCATGTAGAGTGTTGTATTTAACTGTTGCCATCACAGGGATGGCTGGTGTCCAAATGACCTCACCAATTTACTTTTCAGACTGTCAGTAGCGCAGTGAAAACCTCACAGTCCTCTCTCAGTGTAGCTGCTGATGCTTCACCCTCTGAAACTGACTGAGATGAAAGCAAGTTTGCAAGTTTCATATCTGCGGGTCAGTGGTCTAACTAATGTGTGATGCAACACAAAGTTCTGTCAGTGTTCAACACACTATCGGCAATGAGATGAGAGGATGATAATCATAAGGTTAATGATAAGAATCACAATGCATTACACGGCTAGCTAATTGTAAATATACTCATGCATAAAATCTGGGCTATAGCACTGCAGTATGGATAATGTAACTGTGATGCTAGCATCATAACGCAGGAAAGCAGGAGTTGAAACTGATGCATAGAAAATGAACTGAAATGTGACAGGATTAGAAAACAAAATGGATGGATCAAAGAAGCCGGCATTATTCTGGGCTGAAACAAGTAAATTCTGGCATCATTCTAACAATGTTCCCAATCCCAAAAATATTCACATGAGGGGACAGTGACCCCCTATAAAAGAACCAGAAAACTGAAAATCAGATCTGAAATTATACATCTCTCAATCCTCGGCAGATGGGACAGAGAGGAAACAGTAATACATCAACAAGAAAGAGAGCATAGAAGACAAGCATTTTTCATTTTTGGTTTTAGCGCACCTTTTCAACTATTACAAAAAAAAAAAAAAAAAAAAAATCACAACGTAAAAATGTGTAAAGCTTTTTTTTTTTCTTTTTTTTTTTACCAACATTTGTTTCATTTTAAAGTTACAGTTACCAAAAAAAGGAAGAAGAGCAAGTGAATAATTTATGACATACGCTATTATAACATCATCCTAACACTAGTGTCTATGAGGTATATCTGCAACAGTTTGGTAAAGAGAGCACGGTCTGCGCACAACTCCCACAGGTTTGTCTCTGTGGTCCCCCCCCCACACACACACACACACAATTTAAAGCTTTGCAACCATTTGAAAGATTAAGAGAAGAAGGAGGATGATGAGAGGGAGTGAGCTGTGTTTCCACCAAAACGGGGTTTCTAAATGTACTTGCATTGTAGCTTTGACAGCATGGTATGTGCTGATCCCAAAATAATTATTTGTTCAGGCAAGATCACGGACGATGTTAATGTTATTTTGTGATCACAAAGTCAACATTTCAAGCAAATTTGAAATCCTGAAACAGAGAGAAAACAAAGCTATTTGGATCTTTGGCCTTCCATATATATGGAACGTCAACGTGTCAAAACGTTCTCACTTTTTCCCCCATTCTGTTTTATCTTGTTCTTTGCCGCTCAAACCAGCTTGACACAAACATACAATTATTTTTCACATTATCTCGAATCCCATTTCTTGTATTTCATTCACATCTGTCAGCTAGTGTAGCTGCAGCTTCATCGTCTCAGATCTGTGTATAATCACAAGTAAAATCAGATTTGACTTGGTTTGCCTTTGAACATCTTTGAGAAGATCAATGGATCTGAGACACAAAAAGCTAAAAAAAAAAAAAAAACAACAAAAAAAAACAAAACAAAGAGCAGACCTTTCCAGTGGAAACCCAGCTCAGAAAAAGAGATAAGAGAAGAGAATGAAAGAACAGGAAGCCTTTGGTATTCACTCTGGATTTCTTTGTGTTGATTGCATTGCAAAGTACCAGAGTTCAGAGAGGAAATCGGAGAGGTATTTATTTTTCACAGGAATAGAAAGTTTACAGCACAACAGAGAGGTCTAGACTTTGCTTTGGTTCAAGCAAGGCACTCATCCAAGGTTATCTCATACTTTACAACAAAAGCGCTCTCTATGACTTCTTTTTGTGAGTGGCCCGCTTTGGGGAAAAAAGGGCAACAGCAGGAGTCTGAAAACTGGTGTAACCCTTGACTCTAACCAGATCACGCCATGGATCTGTCACTATTTGACTTTTCTGGTCAATTTCTAAGCCAAATTCTTGTAAGAGGAAGCAAAATGGCACAGCTGGATGTATCGATCCCGGGTATCTAATCCTACTTGCATGTTGCTTCTTTTATGAAAAAACAATGCTGTTGTATAAATTAATCAAATGACTACAGAGATATTTGCATATCCTCCATGTAAGTGTTATGACTCTTCAACCTTTGACACATGAAAAGATCAGTCGCTTCACTCTCCTGCATGATTTCAACCTGCTTTGCTCTTCCACATATCTGAAGGTCCATGGAGTATTCTAGGATCCTCTTGTATCTCAGGATTGTGTTTTTGGTCTTTTGGGGGCAGTCTAGGGCCCGCACAATGGAACCAAGAGGGTTACCAACTGCTCAGATTGTACTGAGGGTTTTTGTTTTTACATTTTGAAACGATCTCTCATCATCAATCAAAATAACTGCTGGAGGATCTTTAGCTATGCTCGCACTGTGCATCTAGAGTTATCAGCGTTGGTTGGTTGATAGGTTGATCGGTTCAGCACTTTGGTCCAGACCGAAATATATGAGAATTTAATGGATTGCAATGAAACCTAGTAAAAACCCCCAACCTCCCAGCTGTGTCACTGTAATAATTTGATGACTCTCTGACTTTTAATGTAGCATCGTTATCAGATCAAACTTTCTATTTGTCCGATACTGAACGTGACACATCAGCACAACTCTTAGGGCTTTAAAAGTGTTGGCTAAATGGGCTAAGCAATAACACTAGTATTAGTAGTATTTACTTAATGAAGTCACTGACTGAGAGCTTGATGAATTAATGAGATAACTCTAAGAAGAAGGATTGGTGTCTTGTTTCCAGTTGAACACTAAGTGACGGGACATACCAGACGCTGCGTCCGTAATTTTGCGCAAGGCACCACGGGGGCTAATGATAAGGTGGATAACCAAATCTCTGAAAACTAATGACATTCCCATCAGCATCAGCTGTACTGCAGCTGTCTGTGGTGCAAATTATCATGACTGGCGCTGATGTTAGCGTTTAGCTGAAAGACCCTCATAGCAACAGGAGAGCAGCTTCTGGTAGGACTCAATGATGTTAACTCTTCCTCTTTCAATTTACAGACTTTACAGACATTATAAGGACAACTAGACAAAAAAAGCTCAGCCTTGAGCTCAAAGGGTCAGTACAGTGTTGTGTCATCACGGTTGCTACGCAGCACTAAGTTGGTGACAACCAGCCATCTAATTGCTGTTAGAAAGATGGGGTAAAGAGGGATAAAGGACAGAGTCTTGTTGGAAATAATAATAGCCACGAGGAAACTTGCTGCTGATGAAGAAACAAGATGTGGGTGTCTGAGAAGAACACCAACAGATTCATCTTCTCACCCAAGACCTCCATCTTCAGAGGATGTTTGAAGGGTGTCAGGTTCATATAACTTCAACTACTACTGTGACTTCACTATTTTCTAGCTTTTAGGTTTCCGTGGTTTTGCTTGTTTTAATTTTTGCCTCACTATGCTTGTAACAAAGCACTTGAAAGATGGTAAAACATCATCATAAACCCTCTCAAATGGCAGGATGGGGTGGTATGATCTTCCATGACACCTATGTGATCCTCAGTTAGAGACGCTTTAGTGTCTTTAGTCTCCTGGAGTCTTTGGTCCTGCTTGTTTGTCATATTGCTAAATTTGAAATTAGAATCCCTCTGTTCTAGCACTATCACCCAGAAAAATGTAGAATTGTGTACTTCTGCTTGCGCCACTTCAACATCAGGCATACAACCTGACACCTGTGCTACACCTGCCTATTAACACTTCACACATATTATTTTTTGAGGAGAAGAGACAATGCAAGGCCAAAAGAGAGGGAGGGAAAAGACAGCGAGAGGAAGGGGGAGAAAAAGTTACGGGGTCAAAATGTGGCATCATGGAGAAGAGAGAGCACAAAAGCACGGAGCTGAGCGCAGACCATACTGAAGAGGACAAAAATCTTTGGTTTCTTTGGTTTCATCAACACGATTAAAAGGACAAATGGAAAGTCAGTGAGGTAGCCTCTCTGGTTCTCACTATTGAAATAGAAAGTTTTTTTTTTCTTTTTACATACACACAAAGTCAGTCTTGGAAGCAGCTAGCTTTAAGGGACTCCTCAGTTTTCCTTCCTAACGAGTGAAACAAGTCGGTGTGTTTGCATTCACGCATGCCAGTAGTCTGGTTACAAATGGGATACACAGCAGGTGTTTTCCTGTCGAGGTGGTGTGTGTTGACATCATATCCTGTCAGCGTCAACCTGGATAAGATCTTATTCTGACACAGAGAATCGCTGAGAAAGTTGTAAATGAGCAGCCTTTACTGAACACAATGTGGGTCTTTATGTTGTTCGTCTGATGCTCGTCATTTGACACAAAGTCAAAGAGGGCGGTCTTAAGAATGTGTATTATTTTGAGCACAAATGCGTTTTCATTAGTGCTGCTTATGTTGAGATAAGGACAGTGAAAAAGCACTTTTTATCTCTCTTGATCACAGTGTAATATTCAGTGATGATTAAAATGTCTTTGACAGCTTGTTGGATTTTATGGAGCCACTGTGTACCAGAAACTCTCCACTACTGACTGCAGACAAACTTCAAAATCTGTATTAGCTTGAACCCCAATACCCTAACAAACGCAATAAATGCATCCGAACCCTGACGCGATTTGACAGTATTACTAGATTTCCCCTGTAAAAAGGCAAACTTCTGTGGCAATAAGAAGGGGCCGGGACTAACATACTGTGTAAAGAGACTTAACATATAATTTTATAACCGAAAGAGTGGATTTAGTAATAAGGTGTCAGAAAAGATTCTGCTGCATTCTGTAGCTATATATGATCACTTTTGTGAATGTTTAATTTAGTAATGAGACATGAGCTGCAACTAAAATCAGGTTGGTTCTCACAATGCAGCGAGTAAGTTTGATGTGCAAGGTAATGCCAAATAACAAACTAGAAAAAAGAAAATGCCGCATCTGAACATGGATGTAACGTTTTATAGTACCATAAAGTAAATAAGACTTTAAGACGAATAAGACCTTAACCAGGATATGAGCTGCGTGGATGTAAACGCACACATTATTGACCTCTCAAGGATTCCAGTTATCTTTGGTGATGGTCAGTTAGTATCAGCGTGTGGCCCTTACTTCACCTGATCAAGTGTCACTAGAACATCAGTCTGAAATTCATTGCTTGTTCAACAATGGTCAGCAGGATGCAAACAAATTAAAAATTAAAGCAACCATTAAATTAGCCATAAAATCACAAGGAGGGAAAGAAAAACAGATGCAGTGCTCATCATTCAGTAGGCTATTATTTGTCATCAAGAGATTGTTTTCATACTCGAAAAAGAAAAATCAATACCAGGACTGAAAACTAGATTGGCTAAAGAGTGAGAGCAAGTGTTGACATTCAGAAGTACGCAAGTCTACTCTGACATTCCTACATTGTTCTCATTAAGTCTACACATTCATCAAACAACATCTCATTTGCTTTTTAAAGTAAAGCTAACTAAGAATAAATTAACAGGCGTGGCATAAGCACTGCATCTTTGATGCAACTAACATTCTTAAATACTCATAAATATTCATCAAAAAGCAATTACATCTAATTAAATAACATTAAATTATTATTAAGTACAAAACTAGTGTGTTCTAAAACACCTCATAAATAAATACAGCATTGAACAGAAAGAAAAGGGAACATACAATGTAAACTTTGGCAAAGCTAATCATCATCAGGGGAAAAGGGTTCAGAGGGAGATTTGGCAACAAAATTTGTTCGCTTAAATTAATTCAGAATTAAAAAGAAAACATAAATTACATTAAATAAAAAAAAAATCACATATTGCAAAACCTAGAAAGGAACACAGTAGTAGTAGTAGTAGACACTTAAGTATTGGCAAATAATTTTTAAGTACTTAAAACAAACAAGCAATGAAAACCTCTTTGGGACAGTTTTTGGTTTCATACCCATTTCTTTTTGGTTTGGCAGGTTTAGCCTGTGTTACATCCAGACAGAACTGCAAGTGGGAATGGAAAATGGCCACCACCCCCTGAGCCTTAAACCACGCCCCTCCATTGGCCGCGGTTAGCAGGATGGGAAGCTCAGGTGGGTGGATGATTTCTTTGGACTAGAAGCTTTACATACAGAAAGAGAGAGAGAAAACTAAGGATAAAGCTATTTGACCGATATTTTAGCAGTTTCTCTCAGCGGGTGTAGGGTTTTTTTTGGTTTTGTTTCATTTATTGTTGTATATATGGAACAGTAGCGTAGTTCCTCCCCCCTAAAGAACAAGCTAACAAAGGCTAACGTTAGCTACGGACAGTTACAAATGTCCGATCATCACTCGCTCTGTGAGGATCCTCCTCCAGCATGGCAAGGCAGGATATAACAAACTGTGGCGTAATGATCGTCAAAAATGTGCTCTCCACTTTTCAAAACATTCCACCCAAGCCAGCAGTGCTTTGATTTTGTTAGGCAAAACTCAGCTGAACAGACATTCGTTCCCTGCCCTTTTATTTCTTGGTCTGGTATCTCGCACTTGGACATCAAGAAAACGGAGGAATCCTGTTTTCTATTTGATGCCCCCTCGTGAAACAGTGTGGGCTCGGCTGGTTTCTGCTAGATTTGGGTTGAACAGTAAAGACTTGGAGATGGCGAGTAAAACAACACTGTGCCTCAATGTAAATGAAAACTGGTCACGCTAGCAAAGGATCTGTTTCGAGAATCTTAAACAGGTATGGAATAAAAGAAAAGGTGTCAGTGTGCTACTATTAGTACAGCAAAAAATCTTTGGTATGCACTGTACGTTTCACATAGCATTACATTGTCACTCTCTCCGCAGTAGAACATGTGCCGGACAACAGCGAGCTTAACACGGCTTATTTGATTCCCCAGACTGGGTGGAGGCAAAACATGGAAGATGGAAGCATTTGAGTACCAGTCAATGAGTGGTTGAAGTTTTTTTCTTGATGGGAACACACCAAGCTGTTTCTGGCTCAAATGGGTCAGTGGGCCTAATGTATGGAGGTGAAAAAGGGTAAAAAAAAACAAAACAAAAAAAAACAAAAAACAATACGTCGCTTGAGCTGTTGTCTGGCCGCTATCTACTGCTGGAGATTGTTGGAGGTAGACTTTGTCCTGTGGGGCAGGTGATGACTTGTGGTGAGGGTAAAAAAACAGAAACGCTATCTGAGAAACTTAAGATTTGTGGATTCGGTGGCCATGGTTAAGATTGTGTCCAAGAAGGATTTATTACAATGATGGCTGCATGCGTTAACACCATGCTGGAGAAATCACCAACATCCAAATTGTCTGCCAGATGTATAGGCTACGTTTTAGCTTTGAAAGATACTGTACAGACCCATACGAGTGGCTGCTGTGGGGAAATCAGCAAAAGCAAAATACTGGCTACCCTAAAGGAAACTGTTATAGCATCCACTGTCATCTACGTTAGGTCAACTTTGAAAAGGCTAATTGGATAAAAGAAAGACTACTTACTTGGAAACTAAAGGACTAGCACGCTTGATTAGCCTACATGCTAACCCACAAAGTTTTTGCGTACAACAGATGTAATAGGGTAATAATTGATAGGAAATACTAAAAACCCACAGCACACCACTCCAGCATGGATGGACATCATGCTGTAGGTGTGTATGCTGGTTAGCAAAAGTTGAGATTTTCCTTTTTGGGGGGGGGGGAACTGCTACTGGAGTTTACGGTGAATCTTTGGTTTGTTAGCTGATGAGGTTTCTGTTGTTCTTTTAACCATTGTTTTACTTTGAAAAACTGCATAGGCACACGTTAAAGACACTCTTCAACCGTGAGAGACACATTAATGTTCTGCCTTTTTTGGAGGTTGGAGGGAAGAAAAATGGTCGACGGCGTCCTCCGTTGGTTCCTTCCCTCCTTCCTGTGTGGTTTAACCCTTTTCAGTCCCCAACTTGCTTTCCCTTAAAGACGGCCTGATGCAACATCAGGCAGAACAAAGCTACTTCTCCGCTCCCATGATGTCATCCTTTCTTCTATCCTCCCTCGTCGTCGTCGTCGTCGTCATCTTCCATCATCGACATCGTCGCCACCACTCTTTTTTTTGTAGTTTTTTTTTTCTTTTTTTGGTAATAATTCTCTTCCATCTTCAGTTAGTTTTTTCCGTTTGTTGGAACAGTTAGGTGCTGAAAAGGTTTTCTTTGGTTTCGATTTGTCAATAAATAGAAAAAGTCTCAAGTGTCCATTTTTATTTTAAATCGTTCTTAAAGCCTCTGGCTTGCCTCTAACCAGGCCGGTACTCAGCCTGGGGTTTCTATGGAGCAGGGGCTGCTGACTGACGCCTTTCCTTTGGTTTGGTTTCTTTTTTTGGTTTGATAGCTTGAGTGAGAGATGATTGATGAGGTGACTGCGGATGGTAAAGGCTGTTAAAACGGAGCAGGAGGTGGTGGAGGTTCTTTGGGTGCATTAGTATTTACATAATGTGTAAAGGCTGTACAGTGGGACGGTATCAAACTGAAGTCAATAAGTGTTGTTGGATTTGGTGGCGATGGATGCTTGGTGAAGTTGTTAGGACACAAAGCCAGCCAGAGAGACGTGTCTGTTTTTCAGTCCATCTGTTTGTCTACAGTCCTTTCAACCAAGCATCCAGCTCTCCAATGCAAAGAAAAATTCTGAGTTTCAAAATCAAAATTTTCTTCTAAAGACAACTGTTGAGTGGTCCAATTACCTGTCTTCCTGTTTTCCAGCCCCGCTGACCCTCTGGAAGAGACGGACCTGTCAGGCATCGTCTTTAGATTGTCCTCTTTAACTATTACAAAGGCCCTGATCCGCCTGGACAGTCCGTCCTCCGCGGGTTCAGGCGGTTCACTGGTTCTGCTGTTGTGTTTGTTACTCAATGTGGTGAGAGTTTGCCGTTTGTTGTTTGGGGGTTTTTTGTGTGTGATGGCAGCTACAGGTTTCCAAAAAGCAGCTTAGCTCTATGGCTGGAGTTACACCAAAAGGTTTCAACCTACACAGGACATTTTTTTTTTTTTCAATTTGCAAGAAAATCTTGACTTGAACACTGGTGGGTTTTGTTTTGGGTAAAGTTTTGGGTTTTGGTCATAATAGCTAAACTAACAAGCCCTCACATCAAATGTATACATATTACTTCCTAAATGGCTGTACACTGAAACCGACAATAATGCATACTCAACTACTTCCATCGCTTGTCATGTCTCCAACAACACATAAGCCTGCGTAGATAGATTGTCCAAAAAGTGTGCACCACTCTCCCATTTGTATGATTCATTGGACCGTGTCCCTCTATATGATGGGGTGGAAGTGGTCATTTGGAACAGGTATGAACACTTCTGGCTTAAGATGTAGTTGGAGACAACTTTCAGAAGAAGCCTGTAGCATCAAGGTACCCCTTTGTTTTGTGCTTTCTGTGCTCATTCCACACAACTTTGGGCAGAAATGGCTCAAGAAACCAGTTTGTGTTTTGTGGCTTCTGCTGATTTACTGAAAGCTCTTGACTGAACATGGATTATAATTAGCTTTTGTAGGCTTTTCTAAGTATCGCTGACTCTCTGTGGATGCTGTGGTTGGTCAGCGTCCAAACAAACTGTGTTCAAATGGAAACATGAATATGCTCAATGTTTCTTTAATCTTTTATGATCAGTTTGTGTAAATCCAGGCAGAAGTTGACATAGTTTTTTCTCTGAGGAAGTCAAGTCTGCCTCGTTTTGGACAATGACATTTGGATCAAATCGTTAGAGCTCTGATCATTTGACAGCATTAGTCTTCAGCTGTGTTGAGAGAATCTTTGTTCTGCCTGAAAACAGATTGTGCTAATGCTAAGTTGCTAGGTGGAAACCGCTGCCCTGATGGATGAGTTACCATGGTAACAGAAATGATGGGTGGGTGAAGCGAGGGTAAACTGGAGCTTAGCTTTGGTTAAACTGACAATGTTTTGGTCAGGGTGGGAGGCCTGGGGAACATCTGACAAATGACACTCCGAAGTTGTATGTGTGTGTGTGTATGTGTGTGTGTGTGTGGTTGCTTGTCTGCAACAGCATGTGTCTACGTGTGTGTCTGCACATTTCTACATTACAGTGTGTAACGACAGACGCCGAATGGATTTCAGCCACTGTTTAGAAAAAATGGTATCCTGAGTTTTTCTAAGATGTGAAGACCACTCGGCTTGGCAGGGAGCCCCGGTTCTATTGCAAAGAAAATGTGCTTCAAGATTGTGCTCACATACATTGTGTTTATCATATATAATAAACTAAAACACTACTGAATGCTGAGTATGCTGAGAAAGCTTGTAATTCTACATGTTGGCTCAAATGATGAGGAAAGCTGCATGTGCCTTGCTGAATGTTTGTGTATGTGTGTGTGTTTGTGCTTGCATATTCAGCTATCTCCTAAGATTCCTCACTGCCCTTTTAAGAGTCAAATTTATTACTTGTTGCTCTTTCTTGGTAAAATTGAAGAGTTTTTGTCCAAAAAATAACGAGAAAGTTGATTAGGTTTTTGTCATTATTTAAGAAAATAATAATCCATCTACAACCTGGATCATTTTTAATCCGAAAGTCAACAGCAGTAGGAGATTTCCTGGCCAACTCTTCAATTCTGATATCAATGCAAAACACAATTTGGTTTTTCTGAAGTGTTTGTGAACCTGACAGTTTAAATGGGAGACTGCACAGCCCACCGTCATACATCACCAAGCCATTTTCTTGAGCAAAACCCCCAACAGACTGATTTGGATGAATCAACTGTATGTTTGCCAAGATAATCTCAATGTAAGGCCAACTGGCTTTTCCCAGGCACACTGAACATACTAAGTCCAAGAGAGTAGGTGGGCCTTATGCTTAAGATTATTTTGTAAAACTACTTTTTCCAAGGTCGAGGTTGAACAATAATACTCAATCGTTGAATGTTTTTTTTTTTTTTTCACAGAGAGTTGGGCCCCCATACATCTTTGGTTTTTGTTAAAAAAATAGATTTCAGCTGCACAAACTGCCCTCCTTTTGTCAGCTACGAGCTTCCTAAAATTTGGCTGTGCAGTCTCCAGAACCCCACTTCAACTCTGTCCCAAACAGAGGCTCATGTCGTTTGCGATCTTTGGACCTTTAGAGGGTCAAAATTTCCACTTCATTTTTTTTTTTTTCCTATCTCATCCCAGAGCTTCTAGCACATTCTGCAGTCATAAAGCTTTCATTGGTTTCTTGTTTTGTTGGTTTGTTCCTAGCTTATATTGCATAATAGAAAACATACATTGTCTTCTAGTCTTTGGTATTTGGGCTAGTGTGTCAGCTTACTGTCCTACAGGAGACATCAGCAGTGAAAAGTCTATAATTCAGGAGTTTTTTTTTTTCTTTTTCCCCCAGTGAGGTCTTTAAGTTTTGTAGTTTACCCTTCAGCTTTTTTATGGATTTTATGATGGATTTGCAAAAAGGCGGTTAGGCTACAAACAAGTCGTCGCAGTGAGCAGCCCCTCTCTCAGTTTGTCACCCTTGACAAAAGCAAAACAGACAAACAAACAAACAAACAAAAAAATGTAAAAAGTTTGGTTTTCCTCCTCGCTTCGACCGGACGGAACCGCGACCCACGCCCCCGACCCCTCCACCCCTCCCCACGCCTCGACCACCCCGCCCCACCCCTCCCCGTCGCTTCCCTCCTCGCTATCTACCATCACGCTTTGGTACAAGTGCTGGACGCCGAAGATTGGCCGCCGGGGCTGGCTCCGTCGTCTGTCCATTTGTCCAGGCTCCGGCGGCGGGCGTTCATGAAGAAGTTGCTGACGGTGGTGAGTTCGAGGCCCAGCTGCTGAGAGATGGTGAGCTGCATCTCCTTGGACGGTCGCTTGTTCTCCTTGAAGATGGCTAGCAGGGTGCGACGCTGCAGGTCGGTGAAGACCAGCCGCGACTTCTTTGGCGTGCTGTTGCGGTCCTTCGCCGTGTCCTGCTCCTTCCGTTTGCACGCTGCGAGGAGGCGGGGAAGAAAAGGGGGGAGGAAGACAATGAGAGTGGGAAGAATAAGGGGGGGTGGGGGTGAAAGGAAGACGGGGAGAAAATAAAAGTGTTAGCGTTGTTTGTGCTGTTTGAACAGCAGTTCAATATTGGAGGAGGATTTGGCAGCATGTTTTAAATGAAACACAAACAGAAGATCTTGTTGACAGAAGTTCATGTTCCTGCGTACATCTGATCTCTGTTTACCTGTCTGTCTGTCTGTCTGTCTGTCTGTCTGTCTGTCTGTCTTTGCCTGTGGCATCCAAAACTTAACTAATACAGTTCAAGCATTTATAAGGACACAACAGAATTACATGAGAAGTAGAATGCAAATTGTGGAATGCAGGGTGAGGTTTGATGATGAGCTTTCACCGCTAACCTGTGTAGGTCATTTCTCCTCAACACTGAACAACCGGAGACATGCCTGACATAGTGGATCTTAGTTGACTTTTACGCACACTTTGGCGCACTGTGTTTGTGGCGTCAAAAGAGAAGCAGACCAACCTCAGGCTGTTGTGATAAGAGATATGTGATCTTAGCAAGAAATCAAAAGGATCAACTCCTATTAAGATTATTATCCCATCAGACGGACTGCCCTGGCCTCTGGGCTAAGAAACCACATTATCCGTATTTCCCACCAGCTGGAAAACCTCTGTGACATTCTCCATGTCTCTGTCCTCCTTTCTAACCATCAACAGCCCAAACCAAAATCTATCTTACAGAGTTAAACAGAGGTGTGTTGTGTATTTAAGCACTTCCTCATTAACACTGACCGATGCGTAGCACATTTACTGTCTCCCCTCTGCCTCCGCTTCATCCTCATTTATTCTGGTCTGGAACTAACTTCGGATGCGTGATGTCCTGTTGCTGGCTCCAATCATAATTCTCATATTTTTTTTTTTTTACCAGTTCATTTCTCGCTGACCTCTTTGTGATGCGGAGAGGAGAGATGAACTCTGAGGTGTGAGGTTCAGTCAGTAAAGCGCAGCACGGCTTGCTGTCAGTCAGCAGAATTAGATTTTTCTTCCTCTGCTTCCTTGTATGATGTCTATCTGCAACCAATAACACCTGTATCCAGCCTCTAATCACAGAAAATCCCTTTGAGTGTAATAACATCTGAAATGTATGTTTGGCAGCACAGCACACCTCTCTGTCTCTCTCTATCTCAGCATATGCTGGTGCCTTTCTTTTGATCATGAACTTGAAGGAAACATACCGAATGCAACAATAGTAATAGCGGGCCTTCTAATGTGCTATCATTTATATCTCAGTCAGTCAGTGAGGAGGAGGAGGAGGTCTGGGTGCGTTTCATTTGATTACCTGAATTAAGTATGCATGAGTCTGAGCCCGGCTGATCAGTACGAATCAGGTTAAGGACTCGATTCAGTCACAAAACTATTATGTAAGGGGAAACTATCCTCGCTGTGAACACACGCACACACGTACACACACACACACACACACACACACACACACACACACACACACACACACACACACACACACACACACACACCAACATCCCTCCCCCCGTCCCCTCTCAGCTCCTGTCACAGTGTTTAATGGAATAAACAGCTTTGTGTTTCTCTGCTGCTCTTTGTCTTTGTCTCGTGATAGATGGTTAAGTAGCCTGAGGGTCCTCCTGATAAACAAACATATGAGGTTCACACTGAGTGTGACATTCAAGCCAGATATATCCATGTTTTCAAGGGCTATCCTGTTTTATCGACTGGCAGTATTTTGCATGACTTGTGCATCATTCTAGACGCACTGACCCCAAATTCAGCCTAATGTATTTGCCATCTTGAGAACGATTTGGATCTGTACTCTGGTCTTCACGGCAGCTTGTGTGAACCTGATGAATTTGTAAAGATGAAAGATTTGCCAATAACACTGTGTGATGAGTATGATGAGTGACGAGGTCAGAAATATCTCAGAGATTTGGGGGGGAAATCTGAGGTACTTCAGCATGACTTTTATTCTGAAAACAATTTTCATACATACTACACACACGACCTGCCTTGAAAAGTTCACCTATATTTTTTTTTCACAGTCCAGCTGGCTAGATGAAATGACTCAAATGCAAATGTCCCTAGTGTTCATTATAGAGTCTGGGTTTATAATAACATTAATCATCCACACCATCAGGACGCAAATGTTTGTTAGCTGTAATGTAGTCTGCCGCTGACAGGTGGCGCTATTGATCTCTGAATATGAAGAACACCAAACCAGGAAAAATATAGAGTTTTTGTGTGTGTGTGTGTGTGTGTGTGTGTGTGTGTGTGTGTGTGTGTGTGCACTGGATCTAAAAGTGCTTTTCAATCTTTTGTAACTATTTATACAGATAGTGCCACAAACACATAATTGGGACATGTCATGTAGTCAATAGGAGCTCATCAGCATGAGACCCAAAACTGTCCCAGTTTTCTGTGTTTGTTCAGTCTGAACCACAAACGATCTTGGACATTGGACCTCACTATTTATTGGCCGATCTTTGTGATGAAACATGTGACTGTGGGCTGAAGTCTCTTTGCATCAAGCTGAATTGTTAATAACAGCTTTTCCTTATGAGCGACCTCACAGATGTTCTGTCAACCGCTTTTTCCCACCAGACGCCCAAATATTTCCTTTTTAACTTATGTTACAGAACATTATTCAAACAGGGGAGCACATAGCAACAAAGTGCTATTTTCACCTCTGCTGCTAAATCTCAGAAGCCATTGGCTATCGTCTGGCCTCTGGGGGAAACAGCCACTCTTCTGGTGTAACCAGCAGAAATCCAGATAACAGATAGCCGTGCCAATAGTTATTTTTCTGCACGTCTGACATACAATTTTTTACGTGTACCTAAATGTTCTGCAATGACTTTTGTTTTGCATTGCAAAAGGGGCAGAAAAAAAATTATATTGGTCTGAAAATGAATGAAAATATCTCTTATTATCTTAAGATCTCTTAATATCTCTCTTATTCAAATGTTTCAAATAGGTCGACCAGTAAATAATGAAACAATGAGCGCTGTTTCAAATGTACACGTTTCCCACTCGCCCTTTTCTGCTTACTGTAGCTCGATGAAAAGCAGCTCAGCAGCAGTTCACCCCAGACAAAAAAAAAAGTGCAGACATCTACGTGTAAAAAAAAAAAAAAAAAAAAAAGGAGCAATCAAAATCACCCACCCACACACACACAAGGCGCAGTCTGCCGTCAATGGAGAAAACAGCACGCCTGAGTGATTCAATCAGGCTTTTTTTCCTCTGGCCGAGGTTACAGTGAGGATGAAATACGCAATTATATTATTCAAAAGGGGTTTACCGGTTTGAGGAGGGGGGTGGGCGGGGAGGGGGAGGGATGGCTTTTCCTTAAAGATAAGGGGCGGAATCAATGGGATCAATAAAGCAGGGTGCCTCTGTCTTTCATCAGCTCTCTCAGTCTCTCTCACAGACATCAATGTGGTGCTAAATGCGTCTCTAACTGCAAACGGGATCAGCAGAAAAATTTGGAGAATCACTCGTCGTTTCTCTCTAGTTTTTTCTCCCTGTCAGGCTGCTCTGTCGCAGAGTGCCATCCTCATCTGAGACATTAGAGCTATGATCACATGATTATTCCCGTTAAAGCACAGTCATATTTGTACTGTCATCTGTGCGACCACTATTGAAATTCTCATATAAGCTTCGTCAGCACAATATTTATCATGATTTTACTCATCGCTGTTGTCACATGATAATGATCTTAATCAGGACTGGATATTAGGTGACAAATGCTTGCTTGATTGGGTGTGAATCATCTTTACCACAGTGATTCACATTGGAACATTCATCTTTTAACTTCTAACACACTGACATTTTAGGTCAAGCTTATTTGATTTCTGTGAGCAAGTGGAGAAGATCAGTATCAATCTCATGCCTGTGTATTGTATTTGTAGCTTAGTGAATGTGGTTAGCCTAGCTTAGCATAACAACCGAGGAGGCTAAATCGCACCGATGAACACATTTTAAGTTGTTTGAGTTGTTTAAGCTGTTCACAGGTGGGAATGTGAAAACAACAATATGTGGGAGACCATCATGACTGTACAGAGAAGACTAAGAAGACAAACCTGTGCACACCCACTGGATATGGTAACCTGTGCTGCAGCCAGAGATGCTGCACAGAAGTGCTAAGAAGAAGGAACACACGTTTCTTTTTCAAGAAAAACCCCCCTTCCATCAAGTGATTAAGAACTGTTTAAATAAACAACTTAAAGCATTGGATGTGTATAAAGGTACTTGCTCCCCCTGGCTTCCAGGCTCCTGCTAAGCTGGACCAACCAAGTCCTGATTCCAGCTGTGTGCTCAAGACACAAGCATTACACTGATATCACTTTTTATCATCTCAGGTCCAGACAGGAAATTAGCTTAGTTCTCAAGATGTCGAGCTATTCCTTGAACATCTACATCATCCTCATTTTCTTCGCGCTCCTAATCCCAATCTATTGTAAGCAAAGTCACCAGTGTATTCTATCCCATCACAATCATTATCACTGACTTCAAAATCCTCCTCATCACATCACAGAAACCCTCTCTGCTGTTAAACTCACTCACTCCTAAAACCAAAGGCAATCACTCTTATCACAGTCACTCTCGTTAACCACCGACAGAACCCTCATCAGTAACGTTGTGTACATCAGTAATTTTCTCGTCTTCACTTGTGTTGTCATCACTGCAACTGTGCTCGCTGCGTTCATGACATTATAATCATAATCATCGATCTGTAATAATGTTCACCACTGCTTCACTGTCAGCTCAGGCCCAGTTGCTAGAATGTAATTTGGACATTTCAGCAAACCACGGATAATATACAAGTCATACATATCAGACTGACTTCAAAACATGTCATGTCACATTCACACATGAGCTGATTTTCAGTTCAGGAGGTGGAGGGGATGGCAGTAACATCATAGAGATTGCTGCCAAGCCAGAGAACACACTTTGAGACAGTGTTTCTATAAGCCTGAAACCACTGGAAGTTTTCAACGAGATGTTTGGAAAATTTCCTGCCATGTTCGCTGTGACAGAAATAACACGATCTGTCTAACTCTAACTAAGTGGTTGTCATGCCTAAACCTAACAAGGCCACAGCATTGTAACAACATGCATCTGAATTTAATGAAATGTAAAGTTGCAACATATCATCAGTTTGCAGATATGTACGGTACATTGTCAACATTAATACAACATTTATTCTGGCTGTCATCAACAAAACTGCCATCGTTAATATGAAAACATTAAATCAGTAAGGTTTTTTTTTTTTTAAACCAAACTGATTTTGTATAATCAGTTCAGCTTGAAGATTTGGTGTTAACGACTTGTTCTGTTATGGACTCAACCCCTCAAGTGATTACATCACTAGTGTTGACCTGAACTTTAGTTAAAATGCTCTGATCTGACACAGCTTGGTAATGTAACTACCCTCGGTCCCGCCCATAAAGTATCTGATTGGCTTGGCAATTTCTCTGAGGGGTATTGCTAAGTTCATATCATATGGGGTGGAAGGATGGCAGAGATTTGTTTACACCTCACAAGCATTCACATTGCCAGAAATCTCAGGATGGTTGGAAAATAACTGTCTGATCTTAAACTTTTCTCCCTAATGATTACAAAAGTAGGACTTAAGCTTGCCATACAAGAACAATGCAAATTGTTCCACATGGATTGGGGTTATGGTCATGAACTGGTGAGGGTGTTGATGTTATTTTTTTTTATTTAGCAGAACATCAAGTATGTAGCGATCTGGTTCAAATTTAAGTTTTAAAACTAGCTAGACATCAAAGTCAGCCATACATGGTTTTCATCTAACTGATGTACTTTATGTTAATGCTAGCACAACATGTATAGTGAAAGTATCCTCAAATTACAACTTGAGAGTTGATGTAAACAGTATTAATAGGCCTGAAATTGGTAATTATTGTACCTCCCACATGACAGTGAAGCAGCATTTGGCCATCACGAATGAAACAGTTCATAGGTCTGGAACCAGGAGAAATTAGTGAAAGTATCTTTTTTTAGTCAGACACAGGAACAAAACCAATCTGTGCACATCTGTCGCAAAGCACAAGACCTACATTTTAAAAACACAATCACCTGGTAACACCAACTGCTGGCCAAGAGGTCAAGTCTTCCAATATGGAAGCTGAGAGGCATTATTTCACCTTAAAGCCTCTTCTCTATTTACTTGAATGGGTTTGAGTCAAGTGCTGAGCCTCAAGAGCTGGTACCACTCACAGCAAACACATCAATGTATTATACAGAGGTTTTAAGACTCAAGGGCTGCTAAACATCAATAGAAACATCAAGGTGATGTTTTATTGAAGCACCCACTGCAAGTGAATACAGAGAAACAGAGAGAACAAACAGAGCAGAGAGGTTTGGAGGAGGGAAAGAAATGGAGAGGATGGATAGCAGAGGAGAAAGGGGAAAACAGAATTAGGAAGGATGATATGGACAATAGAGATAAGACAGAAGTTTGGTATAAAGGAAAATGACAGAGACTGGTGAGATATGGAGGAAGACAAAGTGGTTGATGTTAAGAGAATGGAGAGGAGGAAGGAAACAAGAGGAGAAATGACAATATGCTGGGATGAGGGAAAGACGTAACGAAAGAAAGCAGAAAGAATGATGATGCTCTTTCAATAACAATTCAATTTAAAATTTTCTTTAGCAAAAGATTAATGAAAATAAATAGTTTGGTAAGTTGAATCAACCCGGAATTAGCTGCCAACTTACTCTCTGTCAACCGACTGATCAGTGAAATCACAACTTGTTTCAGTGCTAGTTGTAATGAATACTTAATTTGTAGATAGTTCATGGTGATCAACCACTTCTTAGATACACAGTAATGTGTAATGTGGGATCCCTCAGAGCTCCATCTAAGGCCCCAATTCTTTCAGCTTTGGGCATTCCATTATTGGAAACATAGCTATGCAGATGATACGCAACTGTACATCTCTACCATGATGTCCAGATGACATCTTTCGACAAACGTATTCATTTATTTGTCATACTAAGCTGTGGATTACAGGAATTCTAACAGATAAATCAATATACATTTGAGTCAGGATATTTTTAGAGTGGCTATGACAAAACCACCATTCACCTGATTACAAGATTGTGAAGCTGTTGTATTAAGGTAAAAAAAAAGTTTTATAATGTTCCTTTACGCAGAGGTGTCAAAATGTTTTCTTGTGGAGGGCCAACAGTGATACTTAGCAGTCGCCACAGGCCACTAGTCAAACACCTATTGTATTGTATTGAATGGTAATGAAAAAAAATGGTGCTAGGATCCCAAGTTCCTCTAATGATTGACTTCCTCCACAAATTGTCACCCTACCTACCCATACCTGCCAAACTGACATCCCCAAAAAATGGCATTCAACGTATATAAACATAATTCTAACCTCAAGAAAACGAATATAACCACTCAAACATCATATTTTTAAGTATTATTTTCTTTTTTTTTCTGCTAGAAACATCTGGAGGGGCAAATTGAACCTCATGGCGAGCCAACTGTGGTCTGTGGGCCTCACTTTGGGTGGCACTGACATAAGGCATTTTATGGGGCGCAATAAAGAAATAAAGTTCATTAAAAGTGAAAGTTAAAAGAGAGAAAGTGAGTGAGCCAGCGAGCTTTGGTTTCAATTTACAGACAGGGAAAGAGAGAGAGAGAGAGAGAGAGAGGAGAAAGACGAGCTCAACAGAGTCATTAGAGACTGTTTCATCCTCACCACCAAGATAGATCACAGCCTGGAAGCTTTACCATGACCGCCTCAGTCTCCACAGTTGCTGATGGACACAAAACAAAAATTCCAGCAAAAATGGAGGAACCACTCACAAAAATGTTGAAAAAAAAAAAAAGAACAATGTATAATGTTGGTCTGACTACAGACGGACAATTTGATACATGAAGTTCCAGTGAGAAGGGGTGGCTAGTAGAAATGATAGCGCCAAGCCAGACTACTATTCAAGGTAGTGAGAAATGAACTGTGAGTGTCCTATCCCATCAACAAGTAGCACAGGTTAAAAGCACAACAGCTTCCCTAACATGTGTAACGTTAGCTTGAAAGCTGAACGAACAATGTCATGCGTGCAAATGTTAATGATTAAAAGAAAATCAGAGCACACCAGACACTCCATTTTTTTAAGGCATGTTACATAAGCGCAAAAAACTCAGATCAGATCACATCACTAAAAGCTAATTGCTAATTATACATTCCATGCAGGCAGAGTGGGATATTGAATATTTTCCTCTTTTAGCATTTTCAAAGGCGCACACCTCTGTCTAGGTCTGTGATGGCCAGACACAGACAGCAGGAAAAGAGAGAGACTGAGATGAAGAGGTGGAGACTGAGAGATGAAGAGACGACAGAGAGCAGAGAGTTTGGGGATCAATACGGCTGAATGTAAGGACTCTACAGACTCAGACGGACGGGCTTCATTTTGGAAGAGAAAAAAAAAAATGTATAGCACAAAGGGCCGCCATCAACTGGAGAGCCCTCGCTTTATCTGCCGTCTCTTGTGTTTCTCTCAGTGTCTCAGACTCTCTTTGTGCCTAATTTAGTATTTCGCTGCAGATTTGCTTTTTCTTTTGTCTGTTCCCTTCATCACTCCCTTTCCCTCCCCATCTTCCATTTTTCTTTTTCTTCTCGTCTTTTGTTCCTCTTGATCTCTCCTGTCATCCGTCTTTTTGCGTCTTACTCATTTTCGCTCTCATCCCCTCTTTCGTCTCCATTGTCTCTTTTACCCTCTTCTCCGTCGTCTTCCTTTTTCTCTCTTTCTTCTCCCGCTTCACTTTTCTCCCTTCCTGTCTCCTTGCCTCTGTCTCCTTCCTCTCCTTCATCTTGCTACCCCTCCTACCTTTCTGTCTCTCTCTTCCCTCCCCTTTTCTCCTCTCCCCATGTCTCTCCTCTTGCTTCTTTCGCTGTATCTTTTTTTTTTATTGCACCATTACCACTTAAGCCCTGGTATCCATTACACAGAGGGCATATAAGTGCAGGGTAAGTACTAAAGTCGCCCTTCAACATACACTTCACTGCTTGTGTGTGGCGCCACATTTTGATGCTTCGACACTCCGTCATGAGCCGGCAGGGCTGAGCGATGTTTTGATGAAATCATTAATTAGATGTGCAGCGTTACATTGGTTCGTGTGTGTGATGTTGTCGCGATGCTGCAGGTGAATTTACCCCCAACAAATAATCGGAACTGTTCGCTGTCCTTTAAATGTGACCACTGCTCCAGGCTTTAAACACTGCCGCGGCCTACAGGTGTTGGAAAGCAGTCACAAGGTTTTCAGGGCGTGATCGGTCGGCTAGTACACTAATCTGAACTGAAAAATACACCAAACACCTTACATTAATGCAGTTGATGAATTTAAGCCAATAAGTGAAAACCAATTCTGAAAATCCCTAAATCAACAAATTAAGTGGAATTTAAATTGGCAATGGACAACTTTTTCTGACTTTGTCTTATTATTCAGTGCTGGCCCACCACCGGGCTGGACTGTTATGTGGACAAATGAAGGTTGTTTTTTTTTTTAACGTTATTTATTTTTCCCAGGTCACTATCCCCGGGTAACAACTGGAATAACTGTGGAACATCTACACTGCAAAAGATAAAGAACCTCACTGATGGAGGAGGCAAGGAAGGCAAAGAGGGAGGGTGATAGAAACCGAGGTAGAATAAGACTGAATGGACGTGCATTTGCTCAGTGCAGAGTGCTCCGGTGTTGTGTCAAAGTCTGTTCCCCTGGTTGATATGTATTTCCTTTGCTCATTACTACATGAGAGGTTCAAAGCGGGCATTCTTTTTACCTCATCAGTAAGTTACAAAACATGCTTACTTATTTATACAACCAAGTGTTTCACTCGGCCTTTCTCATATCGCTGAGATTGGAGTCTCCAGGTCAAATGTAGATTCTCACAGTTGTGTTTATCTTCGGACAGTAGCTAGAATGCCAGTGGTGCCATCATGCCAAAGCTGTCTTTACAGCAGCGGCAGTAACCGTAACACCAGATGAAAACACTAGGAGGGGGGGAAGATATGAATACATGATCTCACAAATCCATCTTGCCAGACTTAAAGCTACGTGCTTGTTGCTTTGTCCACACTGGTGGAACACTCAGCCTCCCACGGGGAGCTACTTTTAAAGCTTTTGAGAAGTTTTTCAGTAGTCAGAGGCAACTTGAGACCCTTCCTGGTATAGATTTGAGGATTTTCATGTTATTCGGGCAGCTATACATATTTTTCCATACTCCACATTTACATGAACATTGCACAGTTATATGCACACAGATCCATCTAGAGTATATAGAATTTCCATTCTATTGTATTTTGTCTATATTGTTCATTTTATTTCATTAAAATTTTTCTCTTAGTCGACTCTGACCTTTTGCTGCTAATTGTTGTATTGTTTACACACTGATCTCATATTATATTATCTTATATCATCACGTATTATATATAACATTCATAATGTGTGTATTAATGGAGTTCCACAGTAACAAAAAAAAGGATCAATGTAGTAAAAGATGCCATGGAGTATGATGGTGAAATGCACTTGATGCAGGCTATAACAAATGATATTGTTACTTTCTTAACGTGATGCCTTTCTTTTGCAACAGGATGATCAAGCAGTGGGGTATCAGTCTCGACAGATGACAATGGTTGGGGTGACATCACTCTCATTACATATCTATTTTCAGAATGACATTATCTTTTCAGCCATTTTTTTTTAAAACATGTTGTGCATGAAAAATCATGTTGTCATGAGAATGGGGACCAAAAGGACCATGAAAAGACCAACCCATGTTGTAGCACGATAATTCACTCTGGAGAAGACTTCCATGTTCCAGAGATGCCACAACTGTCAAGTCAGCAGCTCTTTGTTTGCTTTCTTGGCCTGTTTGGAGAAATAAGCGTATCAGTATGTCAACAAGCCACACGATGCCACAACATAAATAAAAACTATGAATGAAAACTTGATTTCACCTCGACTTAAGGTCTGGTATGAGTTGTTTTTAACATCCCATTTTCATTTTAATGACATGTGCATTGATCCTGACTGCTTGACGATGGTGAGAGTTTTACTGATGATTCTAAGCTTGACATTCAGCAATTTTCTAAACATATGGTCAGAGGCCAACTGATCATACAATATTACCACCTTATCGCCACATACAGTATGAACAAGTTATCAAGCTGCAACTAAGCAACATACACATGGAATAAAGATATTTCACAACAATCACACACTGACACACTTTGTATCACCAGATTAAACTGGGTTGGACTGGGTTAGGCTCCTGTTACAATGGGTAATATGTGTGAGTCATAAGTTATCATAATGGAGGAATGATGGCCAAAACTATGAAAACATAGTTGTAAAATCTTTACATTCTCCCTAGTAGTCGGTACAGTGCAGTATGTTACAGTCTGCAGACTTCATGCGATGCCAAGGGTCCGCATGGCAGCTGGGCAAACACATCTGATGCATCATATCTCAGCACTTAAACTCACACACACAGATATATAGAGTCACGCAGCATTGTAGCAAATCAGCACTGCACTATAAGCTTGTGTGTGTGCGTCTGTGTGTGTGTGTGGTTGTGCTTAATGCACATCAATGCTCTCCTCCTTCCGTTCTGAGAAGATAACCGGAAATGGAGCAACAGATTAAAGACTCTGTTTCTCTCTCTTACACACACACACACACACACACACACACACACACACACACACACACACACACACACACACACACACAGAAGAATCTCACAGTGAAGATATTTATTCTTTAACAATACGGTGCTCCACTGTACGCCTGTCAGATGAGCAATAAGGCAGCACTAATGAATATCTTCGTATTGATTCCTTGTTTCTACCTCAACAATTAATTCTTTAGCCTGCAAATGAAACATAATAGTCTAAAATTCCTGACATCTCCATTTCCAGAACCCAAAGTTACACCTTTAGTTTACCTATGTTTTCCATATCTTTTATGTTTTTCCTCTTTTGGCCGTCTAAAATGTTGCACAGGCATTCTTTGGCCCCAGAGGATGGATTCTACTGACTATCCTTTAACCTCTCCTGCCTCTATGAAGGTGACATTGTTGTTTTTTAGTAGAACATCTTGATCAACTCTTAGATGGACTGCAGAGAAATCTAGCCATGTTCATCCTTCATTTCTCATGCATCACCACCGTGAGGTCAAAATTCAGATTTGTCCAGCGCTTGAAACCAACACATGCACATACCAAAATGACTGGATAAGTCGATCGCCAGTGACTAATGTGACTGTTACAGTGTAACAGTGACAGGTGTACCTGAGTTTGGTTTGGTGAGGGTTTAGGCAAGAAAACTACTTGGTTGTGTTTAGGAAAACATTGTGGTTTGAGTTCAAATAAGTCTGTTAGTTATGTAGCTTTAGTCATGAATGTACCTAGATCAGGTATACAACTTCAGTTACGTTATGAATGTGATGTAATGTAACTCATTTAGTAAACTGAAATAACCCACCACTGACTTTTGCTTTTACACGGGACACATAAAGCTGAAGGCCCTAAGTTTGTCTGACCCAGCCACCTGTCTCCTCCCTCTGCATACTTGTCACTCTTTACGCTACTTCACTTGACCTCTTGCTTTGCATTACTACAGCCATCAGAGGTTGGCATGTTTAGAAGTAAGCATTTATCCTACAGGCACCATAGAGCTGCTTCAATTCATGAACAATAGTCTTCCTGAAGTCACTTGGATGATTAACTGAATTATTATCGAGAGTGATGGCAATGACTACACATACACATACAACATTCACTCAGACATATTCAAATACCTTAACCATCTCTCTGTATGTACAACAAACTCATGACTCATGAACCGTAGATTCATGTAGAGCATGGACCCCTTGTAATAATATAATATGATGATAAACTTAATAATTTTTTGGCCTCATAAACCAACAATGAATTACTCCTACAAACAAATAATGTCCAAAGCCTGATAAATCTTCTTCCTCTGTACCACAGAGCTCCACCACTGCCCCAAAACATATTAGTGTCATACTGTTACACTGGGTGACATGATCCATCATTACCATGAACACACACACACACACACTGTTGTTTATACTGCCTCAGTCCCACATGCCCTGTCCTGCTGTCCCAAACACTCGCTATTATTGTGCAAAATGAGTAATAATCCACCGCTGAAAATAGTCCCCCACAAAAGCAGAATTCCTTCCTGTTTGAGTAACGTTTGTTAAAAACGACAGAGACCAGCAGTTTTAGGGAATGATGATTTTTTTTAGGGTTTTTTTATGAAATGAAAGGTTTTCCCATTATATTCCCTTTTGTACACCCTGCACCACATCACATATACAGACAAATGGACAGATCTGTTTCTATGACTGATTGCATGAGGAACAAAGAGGGAGAGAGAAAGAAAGTGTTCAGTGTGTGCCCACCAACTCAGTGTGTGTGTGTGTGTGTGTGTGTGTGCGTGTGCACGCAGAGAGATGGTTTATCAGTGTATTATCTGTATGTCCACACGGTCTGTGGTGACATCACCGGACAAAGGTCTCACTGCCCACTTACACACACACACACACACACACACACACACACACACACACACACACACACACACACACACACACACACACACTGTAATGTATCTTCGGTTGTTTACCAGGAGAAAGGGGCTGACCAATCACAGCTCCTTGCGACTCAGTGATGTCATTGAGCTGATGAGGAAATGGCCTCAGAGGAATTTGATGTCATCTACCTCTTTCCCTCCCTCGCTCTCTTTCTCCCATCTTTTCTTTCTCTCTCTTCTTCTCCCATTTTCCAGTCCATTTCATCAGCTCTGTTTCTTTTTAGTTAAAGCAGTCATAGTCTGGTCTCAGTTGTCAAGTTCTTGCTCTTATTTGCGTTGATAATAAATACAAATGTCATCAGACCCCGTCTGTTTGACTCATTCTTTGATCGCTCACTCTGATTCATAGATGTTGAATTAATGTAGGAGCTGGACTGAGAGAGCGTATGGAGCAGTGGTGTCTGACCTCTCTGGCTTGTGACCTCTAAAATTCAATTCAGTGCAGACGTGAGTCATGAGCAGTCCAACCATACGAGTGATTTCTTTTCATGTTAAGGGTTTTTCGAGGTCTGAAGAGATAAAGGTATCAGAAACTCCAAAAGAAAACAAGCCCACCAAAAATGGAGGAGTCATTTCATTTTACAGATATTTCTTAATCCTCAAATGTATCCGCTTACCATAAAGATGAACTCCACATAGGCAACAATTCAACACATTGCACTATTGCATTGTGAGATTTTAGGCAACAAGTAGTGTACAAGCCACTGTGTGAATATGTGTGGGCACTATATAGTGCCAACCAGCCACCATTAGGCCAACAACTGGTGATTGTTTGAGCAGCAGGTTCACCATGTTCCAGCTTTTAGTCGAATAAATCAACAAATGAGATCACAAACTGTTAAGAAAGACATTATTACTATTGTTAATTCAAGTCCTTCTCTTTCACCAAACTAGAGGTAACTTATTCTTATACTAATTCAATGCAAAGCAAAAAATCAATCGACAAAAATAAAACCCAGACAAAACTGTCAGGCCTCTTACTTCTAAGTTAGCTCGCTGGACACAGTCATGACAGCAGCAGCCATCACTCATTTTTACACGACAGGCCATTAAATGATCTGAATAAACGGAGAAAGATTTTTTAAAAAAAACGTAGTTGACCAAGCCAATCAACAATAGCCGATACATTTATCCAATCGCCCAACTCTACTTTACACCTAGAATTAATACTTAAAGCTTCTATAATCAAAACCTACTGATCATGGATCACATGAATGTGGAAGGTGGACCTACAGATATGTTATCACTGTGCAGTCCCCCTCAGCTCTTATCATCACAGCAGACAGCTGTTCTCAGCAAACAACCTCTAAGAAAACACTGCAAACTACCTGCTGATAGGCACAGTTAGCAAGGAGCTAATACAGCAGAGCATTTATCAGCATAACAGCCACATATTTCCCCCTTGAGTAGGTTCAGACCAAAAACAGAGCCGAGTGAGAGTGAATGTGGACCTTCATCAACTGAACACGAACAACTTATTTAGATTAAACAGCACATACACAGAACATCACCTGTGGTCGGCTGTCAGTGTTGTACTCCCAGCTTGTCTCCACTACCCTCAAGATGTAAAATGTGTAATACAATGTCACAAATAACGGGTCGTCTCGGAACCAGTCACTGACCCTATGCCGACATCATACTTCCTGTTTACTCAAAGCATTATGGGGAACAATAATGCCAAAACTCAAACATGTTTATCCTAAACAGAAGCGAACATGTGTTCCAGACTTTCTGAGGGCTCATGTTACTATTCCCCATGATGACTCATAACTGAGCGGAATATTGTCCATGAATGTTTTTACCATATAATGTCACATTAACATGGTTGTTACATCCCTGGAACACTGGTGTGGCCCTGTTTTTATCCATGTATATATATTTTGCCTTTGTGTTGAAAACTTATGCGCATGGAAAAAAAGAGTTGACTAAGAATTTCCTTGAACATTAACCTCACTTACTTTGAAAATAACAATTTTAGAGCCAAGAATCTTTTGAGGAGTGAGCGAGCAACCGACGACTTAATCTAGTTTCCTGTATGATATTCGTGGGTGTTACAAACGTCGTGAAGACACGTAGCGACTGCGCTGCAAGCTTGTCAAAAATGATAGAAGGGTTTAACGTCTGTGGGGATAAAGTTGAAAAAACTCCAGAGAAAACATTCACTAACCTTTAACCTGCTAAATGTTGACTGTGGGGATAAGTCAGAATGAAGCTCTGTTTGGACATCACACACACATGCGTGCACACTGACAGACTAATGGATGATGAGTTAACCGGCCTCTCAGTACCTTTTCTTATCAGTTCTGGTTTTTTGGCAGCCTGAAGCCGTCAGCGCTCAGTCTCACCGCACACAGCTCCAGCGGAGAACAAACACGGGCAGAAAGATAATCTGCTCTGATCAATAGATTGTATTGTTATCGGGGATTGATCAAAAGGAGGTTGGGCAGCTATAAACGGACATCCTGGCAAACCGCTCACCGCTGTGTTTGTCTCCAAACGATCAGCGGCAAGCGATATGACTTGATCAGGTTTCCTACTCCGAGAGATGAAAAGCGGCGAGAGGAGACACACACAGTAAAGTGTTAAGCGTCTACATGCTTTTGGCCACTTAGTGTATTTTTCTTTCCCTTACCCCTTTCCTACAAGGTTTTGTGGTTTAGCTTCTTCCTTGTCACCAAAGATTAACCCTATGGTTTATATATATATTTTTTTAGTTCATTATTTCAAATTTCATTTTTGCTGTATTTCTATCGTATTTCCTGTCTTTATCTTCCAGCGTGATTCTGCCTGCTCTGCCCTGCTGAACCTGTCCACATTAAAGGCCGTAATATCTACAATTGGATCCCATCCATCCAATATGAAACATAATCCAATAACAGACAGATTCAGCTTAATGAATCCAGTTATGTGGCACAATCAAATAGAGGAGGATTTCCTTCAAATCTATCCATCTGATACACATCAAACTGGCTGCTTTTAATGCTTTTACTACCAAATCTGCAGGAGGGGAGCAAGAGAGGAAAATTAAGGATGATTTGACTGTGAAAATGTGATATGTTTTCTTGGTTATTTTTTGGTTTGGTTTGGACTTAATCAGCCCTAACAGAACACACGACAAGACAAAAGAAATTGTGTTGGTCGGCTAAAAAAACAAGTAGCTGGAGGTCACGAGGTTGGCAAAGAAGACTAGCATACTTTTAAAATTCCAAACAGGTGTATGAGAGCTCAGTTTACTTAAGACAACATGGGCGTACAGACAAAACAGCAAATTCATGCAACAACTTCTGTAACATGGCAACAAATATGCAGCATTCAGAAGCCGGCAAAATGAGAGGCGCGCTCTATTCAACAACACATGCACAGCATAATGAAACACAGACGCCACAGGAAAGTACAGGTGACACAAACAAACAGAACTATCCTCTGGAATTATGTTTTATTTTGGACAATTACACCTCATCAGGTAAATCCAGTGCCACTGCAGGAAGTAGTGTCTCATTCATGTAGCGACACACAAAGTAATGGTGTGGAGGTGAATGTGTGTGTAGCACATCTGACATTCATCAGCCTTCTCATGCATAGTGTCCGCTACAATAGATGGGTATTTGGAAGCCATTTTTAACTATTTAAGCTGGAGTCCCATGCCCAAACCACCATGTGCTGAATACCAATGTCTTGTTCACAAAAAACAGAAGAAGAAATAGGATCAGAAATGTAAAATTTGCTGAGGGAAGACAAGATGTACGCAGAACCTCTGGAATAACTGTTAAATCCTCTTATTCTCCAAAAATGGTAAAAACAATTAATTCAACTAAATAAGGTGTTTGAAATATTCTATCATAATATGTGTCCATTCCAGTGGACTCATTGCACCAAGCAGTATTGTCTGCCTAATTTAAATTCTGCCTTAATTTGTATGTTTTATTGATAATTATGAAGAATACTGAGTATTGAAAAAAAATGTTACATTTTTCATCAGTCATTCTTAAATCACTTTTTAATGCTGTACATCTACAAAAAAGAAAAAGTCGTTGACATGACATGACATGACGCTGATCTTTCACCTCTTCCAGAGTAAAAATAGACATGATACGCTTTGTGTGTGTGTGTTCTGTTTTTGTTTTTTTTTTTTTGATGTTTTGTTATAAAAAAAAAATGTAATTTGCGATTTAATAATTCATACATGAATGGAATCGAAACTAGAGTTTGCCAAGAAAATTCCAATTAATGTTTGCCTATTTAAAAAGCCTGTGATCACACACTGGCTGTAGTCGTCATGTGCACAAATTGTGGAGAGGTCGCATTTTCTGTTTGCTTTGCATTCATTACAGACCAAACTATTACTTTTCAATTACAGCACTATTCATTTGCATACAGTACTGCACATTAAAGTGTTCATGTTATTATTATTACAGTCATGAGCCATTCAGATGAAGCTTCTCTCTCCGTGTTGTATAATGTCAGCTCTCTCTCCCCCTCTCTCTGTCTCCCCTCCCTCCCCCCATCTCTTCCAGGAACTGGTCTGGATCAGGTTCCTGCAGATCAATGGAGATCTGGGTCCGCACCGTTTACGTTATCGTTGCCAGTATTAATGCTCTTTTAATCTGCTCGGGATTACAGCCATCGATCCACATCATCCATCTGCACGCACTGCAGAGCCCGAAACTGCTGCTTCACACATGCACACACATTTGAGAAAAAAAAACAAAACAAAACAAAACACACAAGGGCTCGCAGACAGGGAGAGAAACCAGAATACGAGGGGAAAAAAACAACGTGAGCAGAGACAGGAGCAGGAAGGACAACAAACAGAATGTGTGTCCACTTCCTTGTTTGTGTTCGGTCTCGGTATCTGACCATCAGAGTATTGATCGGTTATAGATACACATCAGCACATTTACATACAAAGAACTGTCAGCTAGAGCAGAAATCACAGACTGGAAGTGAGACAAACGGCCTTTTGTATGCAATTTACAAAAAAACCATAATAATAATAATTGTAAGACTTGGTTTATTCATTTTTTAATCCATTTATTTTCATCTTCGAAGGATATCAATAATTTTATGAATCTAATTTTTTATTACTGTAAATGATATTAATTATTACAGGATTTACATGTCAGTACAAACTGCGAACATGATAATAAAAATAATAATTATGTTTAAATTGAGAAAATAAAAGCATTTCACCTGTATGTGTGTGTGGTCTTGAGTTGTATATGTGAATGGGTTTGGCTTTGTGTGTATGTGAGAGGCAATCCTGAATAATGCCTCCTCACACGGCTCCTCACGCACATGTCGATAGAATCAATTGTATAAACTGTATGTATTTGTTTGACATCCTCAGAGGTGAATAGAGGATTTTCAGTTTCAATTCAGACACAAGGTCAAACCAGACCTTGTGTTTATTTCCTTTGTATTTTTTTTTTTTTTTTTTTCAATACTGTTTGTCTTATGCCGTAAAGCCTGCCTGCTGCCTGACAGGTCTGTCCCTCCTGTCGTCGTTCATTACGGCTCCGGACAGAGTTATTTCAGCAGCGCTGCGACACCAATACTAATGAACCTGAGTCAGAAGGGGGAACAACAACGGAGCATAGATAGAAAGAGCAAAAGAAAGACAATTCAAAAGGAAATAGACATAAAAACCAGACTTAACAAATGAACAGCGACAGAGAAGAATTAATGGAATTGGGGAGCGGTGTTCCGTCGGCTCTGTCTGTTCAAATGCGTCACATGTGCCTCATATACACATGAATTAATCAATCCTCCGTGATATTTGAGTCACTGCGTACAAATGATCAGCCTCTGTACTACACGTCCCCTCTAAACCCAGAACGACCCAATCAAGGCCTCAGAACCGGACTGTCTTGTTCACCTCCGTTCTAGGTCAGCGCTGACCTAAATTGTTACCAGTCTCCCTCCACTATTGATTGAACCCGAGACTCTGACACTGTGGGCAAATACTTACTGGATCGTTGAGCAACTCTGAACACACCGGTTTGTTTTATTGTTTACAGGATAAGCCCACCGTTGTACATAATTATAAACTAAATGAAAAAATGAATATTTCACAAAATCCTACAAATGGGCATTTTCATAAATCCACATGTGCCTCTGTGTGAATACATGACTGAAACGATTTGGTTTCAGATATTAAAAGGGGCTTCCTTTCAATCAACCAAAAGCAAACATTATTCTGCCAATCAACATGCAGCTGACTCATTACACATTTTCAAGAAGCTGTCCAGTTGCCTACAATGCAGCACTTAGAATTACCATGACCTGGATGACTGAGAGACTTCATCAACACGACTGATAATAATGTGTCTTCTTTCTGTGATTCATTCTTAGTTTTTGTACAGCCAGCCATGTTAGCTCCTCCAGGGTTAGCACATCTGGACAGTTTTAAAACAGCCTTTTTTCTGATTCAACCTGTCGTTATCAGAAAAGTGACCGATTCAGTCAACTGTGAAAGTAGATTATTACGACCTGTATTAACGTTTCTTGTTAGGCAGTGACCTCTGGTAACCATTGTAATTTTAATGCCAGCAAAGGTGAGAGTCAGGTAAAGTAGTATAAATAGCAAGAAAGTCCACATAGAGAGGAGGTCGGGACGGATGGTCGGGTTAGGGTTAGGGTTAGGGTTGGGGTTGGGGGGGGGGGGGGGGGGGGGTTAGGGTTAGGTCCAGGACTTTACCCCAGTAGACTGCTGGGTCGTCCAGTACAATGGTGCGTTTTTTTTGTATTTTATTCACTAACATACTAAGTGACATCGCGTACATAATGTAACTGAAGTTACGCAAATAACACAGGTACGTTCGTCAATAAAGTTACATATATATCTATATTTCCTTAACCTAATCACCTGCGAGGGTACATTAAAGGTCCAGTATGCCTGTTGCTGGTACACTGCATCTGTCATACTGTATCAGATCAGTACACAAGCTTTCTGTTAAAAAGTCACCAAGCCCAAAGTTTGTTAGACCTAATTACGTCACTATGACATCTCCAAGGTTACTTTCTGTAATTGGACTATAGCTCCTCCAGAGCACAGAAAATATCATACAACTATTACTAACAGCCTACTAACCATGACAAATAAACTGGAGTGGATGTGTAAAATCAGGACTTTCTTCTCAGGTGGACTGCTACAAAATTCCACCGTGATCTTTACGCTCCACGTTACAAAACAGCAGCCTGAGCATTTGGGTGTTGATGACTGGGGGAGCGGAGGGAGAAAGACTGATGGAGAAAAATTACTTCTGGCATGTTTATTCTCTTCAAGGACTGGGCAGACACACGAAACACCAGGACTGATGGGAAATGCAGTCCATAATTTGAGAAAGATGAGGCTTTTTAACAATATCACTGTACTGAGATATTACCGCTAATGCACTGCTTTCAAAATGCATTTGGCAAATTGTGTGGAAAAACTGATTTGGTCTTTTAAGAAGATTCAGAGTTGCGTTCCTGTCGTCCCCGCTGCTTTGCACCTGTGTGTGTGTGTGTGTGTGTGTGTCGTATTGTGTAGCTCTGACTGATTGCGCCGTGTGTATTCTCTGAGCGCTCCGCCTCGATGAGCTCAGAGTCCTTGTGTCACGTTTGATTTGACCACCGTAATAAAGCGGCGACAGGACCATTTTCTCCTCTGAACCCCAACCGCTCAGCTGGCCCCAGCAACACCTCTCCCACTCCAGCACCGCCAGGGCGCCGTAATTGGTGTAGACAGTGTTAACAAAAAATCACTACGCTATTCCTCTGATTTTCTTATTGGGCGCTACAGTGAAGGTTGTAGATAGTCTGAACACACAGGGCTGGTGTTTGGAGTTTACGGATTTGATAAAGAGCTTGGTGTTTTGCTGAATGAATTTGAGTCTTTACATGGATGACACAGACAAAAACATGCAGATGTGTTGCTCTAATGTTTCCCCTTGAGCCACAAAAGGCATAATACAACTTTTATTTTACATTTTTCTGTCATGCAAAAACACTTTGTCATGTCTCGATTTCCAGCCTCCAAAACTGCTGTTGACAGGACAGTTCAGAGATAGACTGATAGACGGTTTCTATCAAATCTTCTCACACTGACCCACAAACAAACATCAAAAGTCTCCTCTCAGCAGCCTGAAATCCATTATTACGGATCAATAGTGGCCTGTGAATATGCAGGAGGTCAGAACAGAAACCCTGAAAACGGACACAAACTGTATTCCCACAGTCTGGAACTGTAAGACGAAACACACACACACATACACACACACACACGCGCACACACACACACACACACACACACACACACACACACACACACACACACACACACACACACACACACACCAGAGTAACTGCTGGTAATCTGTGTCATAAAGCAGGGTCCGGCTCATAAATAATGCACTGTGTCTGCTCGCAGCAGGATGCGTAAAATGGAAAATATTTAGGCTCAGTCATTCAGATTTTCAGCGCAGTGTGACTCAAGGTGGACTCTTCTCATTCTATCTCATTAAAGACTGATCAGACCAGTGATAAAGTATGGTTTTGAAACAACCAACACCAACAATTAATCTATACTAACTAGTACTGTTTCTGTATCCAAACCCTGATATACAGCATCTTCTTCATCTGTGCCATTTAAGTACAAAAACTATTGAAATCAGATCACATGATTCATTTGCCTTAATTTCCATGGAAAGCTCTGGGGCATCTTAAAGTGCATAACAGGTAGGTTATTCCAACCAAAACATCCAGACCAGCAACACTCCTGAACACATGACCGTGCACTGCCGGACTACTGACTGCTCTGTAGCTTTGCTAGCAACGAGTTTAGTACATTCATCAAGCTCTATGAGCTTTTTAGTCTAATAAATACATGAACAAACAGCTCTGTTCCAATCACATAAACATGAGCAAAATAGCATCAGGAACTCTGAAAAGGCTGCTTGGTGCCTCCATTAGCAGTAGCAGTACAAGTGTGCATTGTGTTCAATGGGTAAGCTTGGCTCAGGGCCTGTGTGCTTTGTGCTACTGAGTTAGCTTGCAGGAGCCTAATGGGCTCATCCGCTGTATACTGTGAGCACGGCGCATCTTTGTCATCGCTAAACCTTTTCCAGTTATCTAATGTCTCACTCACATGTAAGAAAACAACCAACATTATCATGTGAACTTAAACAAGAACATGTAGGACTGTTGTTGGTACTGTCAAGCTAGCATGTCAGTGCTGGAAAAATGACTGTACTTTCTCTGTCATTCTTGTGACACCAGCTTGCTAATAGCTTTAGCAAAACATCCGCCTAGTTTTGTGGAAGACTCCAGTCATGCACAATGGACACATGGGTAGGCAGCTATGTAGGCAGGCAGACAGACAAGTAGCCTGTCTAATGTTTCCATGGTCCAGCTGAGTGGACTGGAGGGGCTTGTTAGACACCTGCAACAGTCACAGTTATTGGATTTGTTTTTCTTTTGTAGGAGCATTTGACTTATTATTTGCTAATGGTTTTCTCCAAATATAACAAAAGACGCATCTAGAATAACTTACGAACCCTTAGCTTTAATGTGAAACATCTACAGGAAGCGCTGATTTCATTGGTAAATTTAACGGTGACCAAAAAACGGCAAGGTAAAAATCTATTTGAATAAACGTGTCAGTGACTGTGGTGACTGTGATATTACTCGGTTCACTGATTGAATCAGTGCTGAGGAAATGTTTCTTACACTGACTCAATCATGTAAACCATTATAGTCCAGGTTAATTCACCTCCGCCCTTCCACTGTGTGTTTTACCCAGCGTTTACTTTGTTTGTGCTGACGGAGGCTGCTATCTGTCCTCCGCCTTTTATATGAGCTATTCAATTCTAACACTGATTTTAGCATCGTTGTCTTTTCATCCATAATTCACTGGAGTCAAAAGCAGGCAGCATCCTCCGACAGAACAATGGACTCCTCCTCCTCCTCTCTCTCTCTCTCTCTCTCTCTCTCTCTCTGTCTCTCTCTTTCTCTCTCTCTCTTGCTCTCTCACTCCCTCCATTTTGCCTGGTTAACCTGGCTGCGAGGTGAAGAAGAAGTGAAGTGAGCAGACCGAGGTGGGTCACGCCGAGATTCCCATCAATAATTCATCAGGCCGCTGCTGCCTCTGCTTCTGTGTTCAATTCCCCCGACGATCACATAATACCTCCCCCCAAAAGAGACGGGCAGGTCCAAGGGAGGAGAGAGATGGCGAGAGAAAGGAAAAAGATTAAAAATGAGGTAGAGGGAGAGGAGAGGGGAAAAAAAAAAAAAAGCTCCAGAGAGACATTCAGAGATAGAGAGATTTTCAAGCATTTGTTTTGCTTTTAATACACTGCTTCACACCAAATTGTTGTCTTTTTCTTAAAAAATTCTGAATTTTGTATGTTGCTTGTATGATGATACTGTGCTAAGACTACAGGGCTAAGAGTGTGTGGACAACAAATCAGATCTCTCTGTACCTGAGAAGGAGCCAATTTGGGCTCAAAATGTTGTTCCTTCTGCCTTTATTTCAAAGGGGAGCTTTTCACGCTGCTGTTAGTCCTTGGCAGGCAGAAATCCCTCACACATTAAACCCATATGTGATACTTGGACGTGCCATTCTGAAACCATGAACATTTATCTGCCGCTATAACAGCCTCCACTCCACTGTTAAGACTTCCCATAAGAGTTTGGTGTTGGCTGCAGGGGTTGTTTTGTTTTGACCAAACCAATCATAGTTACTGATGAATTTGCCCCGTCATCGGCGTTGTAAGTCGACACAGAAGCTGTGATAGCGGATTCTGGGTGTTCTGTACTTTACCATGTAAAAGATGCTGACAGACCGATAGATGTTGATGGTAGGAAGATGACATCCTGATTCTCAGTCATGCCTAAAAAACTGATTGGTTCATTGTTTCTCCAGCTGAATCTGAAAAGCACATCAGCGTATCTTTTTGAATCACTGAAAAGATTGGAAATGCAGGGCTAAAGTGGCCTAACCCAAACCATCAAACATCAAAAATAACAGATGTGTCCAAAGACAGGTGTGTCCACTCATTTTTAGCCATGTAGTGTATTTAGGGGCGTGTTAGTAAAGACATTTTCAGTCTTGAATTGGACAGGAAAATTTTTTTTTTTAAAAAATCCCTTTGTGTAACTGCCGGTTTCAAAAGATACAGCAATTTGGCTCACATACACCCAAACAGAACAAAGAGGAAGAAACTATGTGACGATCAGAGGTGTAAAAACCAGATGGGACATGGAGGACAGATCCACCCTCAATGTATCACTGCAAACACAACTGCGTAAGTTCTATAATGACTGGAAAAGCATCTTTAAAGCAACATTATGTAACTATTTTACTTTAAAATAACAGCGTCAAAATCACCCCATACATTCTATAAAGTTGAATAATTGTGAGTTTATCAGGTGAACACAGTCTCTATTTTCCCTATAATTAGGACCAAGTAGCATTTTTCTTTCCAGGAATCTTCTTTGGAAATAATTTAGATTTATTATGCACAAGAGCATTATGGAAATAATTCTACAATGAAACACTGTGTAACATTTAAAAATGAATCCACGCATTTGTGTCTTCATGGATAGATTACTGTATTTGCACCTGTCTTAATTCTTTCCGGCAATCCAGCTCCTCTGGCATTTTGTGTAAAAGGCCTTTATTATGATGCACCCATGTGTCATTTTTGTTTTTGAAAAGTGTTAGAAATATAAATAAATCTTTACTATTTACTAACCCTGACCAAGAACACTGCACAAATAAATGAGAGAATGAGGCCATGAGGGGGAAGAAGTAGCCCTGCGACTACTGATTATTTTGTGAACGAAAGTTTTTTTTTCAAATGCCTCAATGTGACTCCTTCACATGTCATATTTTGTAAATATTCAATTTAATAATACATAATCCTAAGACACACTGCACATTCTTTAGATTAAAAGGCAGGAGCTAGGTCATCTCTGCTTTACAAATGCCTTTAACAAGTGTCGCTTTTCTAAAGGGAACCACGCAGAAGTGGTTGCTCTTTCATGTCTTTGCTGCTGCTGCACACTGCTCCTCCCGGCTCCTCTCAGGGTCAGGGGGATATTTGCTCCATCTATTGTCTCAGTGTTGCAGCGCTGACCTTTGACCCCAGCTCTATTGGCTGCTTGTACTGTTGTTGATCTAGGAATTGAAGCTATCTCTGTCCCTGCAGTCATTTTAAAGTCACAGTGGAGAGAAGAGAAAGCAATCGAATGAGCATGTGCATCCGTGTTTCCTCGTTAGCCTTCTCTGTGAAACCACAGGACGCCAAAACTGGAAGGACGAAAAACATTCGTATAATGGATCTGTTATTGCGTGAGAGATCTTAAAAAGTGGAAGCATAATGACTCAAAAATGACAAAATGACAAAAAAACCAAACAAACTGTGGGATCTACATGATTCAGAGACAGGTCGAGTACATGTTTGGCCTATATCAGCACAAAGACAGGAAGCATGGAGCTGCGTTGAGCAAGTTACTTTCAAAATGCAATAATTACATATTACTGGTTGCTTTCATTTTAAAGTAATATATTACATTCCAATATTACTGTCCGTGTTGAGTAATCTATTACTTGTCACACTGCTTTTGAGTTATTTTCAACTGAATGACCAATTAACCTATGTAGAACAATTAGACAGCCTAGATGTTTTGAAATAAAGGAAAGGCCTTGGACACCAGGGTCAGCAGGCAGACAAAGGATCAATGTCTGATGTATTATCAGATAGGAATAAATATTTTTAACTGTAGCCTGTAACGACGGGACAAGACAAACATCCCTTTTTTCTATGGCTTCTTATTGTAGTCACAGAACAAGGAATGCATGGACATGTGTGATTCAGGGATGTAAATTAAAGTGCGCTCAGAGGATCAGGCTTCATCACCTACGAACTACAGCTCATTTCAGTCACACAGAGACTGAACCAAGAATTTATTGGCTCAACCACATCAAACACACACAGTCTATGTTAATATTGGTCATGGTTGGTGTGGATGGCTTCTTAAAAGAACAACAAGCGCTTCACCTCAGTCGGTAACGCGGACTGTAACACATTACATGACCTTACTGTATTAATATATCATTAGGAACACATTATATTTCTCTGTTACCGCTACAAGAAATAAATGACTGCAGTGTATTTCGTAGGCCTCGCCCCTCACACAGTTATGGCTCGCTCCGAGCTTCATCAAGAGAGCAAAAACTGACCGTCAGAGAACTTCAGAACTGTGTGATTTACACAGGCCTGTCACCACAGCCACGTTTTTATACGACATATAGCCCCAGAAATAATTGCAATGAATGATATTACTGACACTATAATTTCAAGACCATTTTATGTCACTGATAAAATGATAGAGTCATAACATAATAATGCCAAGGTTTCACTTGCAAACGTTGGACATTATCACACACAGCAGCTGGTATGGGTTTTTCCTCATTATTAGGGGGAACGCAGATGAGTGCAGCTCCGTCACACAGCAGTGTAACTATGTGGCTGTGTCCAGTGTGTCCACACACCGACGCACAAATCACACAAACGCTGCCTTGCTCTCCTGCAGCTCCACCCTCCATCAATAGTCACTCGTTTTCAAATTAACCTATATTATCAAGCACCGACAGTGAAAACCTCATCCATGTTAGAACGTGCACAAGTTTTAAATAGGAAGAGTCTGAACTGGATTAAAACCTAGTGACCAAATATGCAGGAGGCTGAATAAATAGGCTGTACAAATAAGAAACAACACACCCAACTCACGTATATGGGTTCAGATATTATCAAATAATAACATTGATGATCAATAAGTAAACAGTCTACAGATATCAAATCTTTTTGGTTTTTTTTGTTTGTTTTTTTTGCAGTGATCATTCTTTAAGAGTTTATTCTGCAAAGACTGTTCGGCCAGACCACGTCATGTTCACACCGTGAGTGACACCTATTCTTCCTGAAAACAAAACTCAGAAGGATAATGATACTGAAAGGAAGACTCTACTGACAGATTTTACGGCCAAACATCGGAATGTGATGTAGCCGGAAACTACATATGATATGATACGAAATCCTTAAACATGTTATTAAAACACTACAAACCAAGTGAGATCATTAAGATATAATGTAAGTGTACAGAGACTGGAAATAAAACTTATTACGGTGAAATTCTTCTAAACAACATTTTAAATGTTGTTTTAGGAATAATATAGAAATATTATACTGTACATCTGTACTCTCTGGTCAGTTTCTGGTGCTATTGTAAAGCTGAGTCTCCTTGCTGGGAGCCAGAAAAACAATTTTTAACTTGTTACAGAAAAATGATTGGTAACATTATGAAAAGAAAAGTATGGAGAATCATAGCTCAGATATAAGGGCACTATGAATATCGACATGGCGTTAATAGCAGTTTCTACACAAACAACTTTTGGAGCCTCATTTATGGCTCTCAGAGGGGAGACCTGAAGACAGCCAGGATCCAGCCTGACAATCCCACAACCATAACATGAGTAAGACATAATAACTCTCCATTTAGGAACATTTTAAGCTGTGTCCTGTAAATTAACAGTACATTTTTATCAGGTTTTTAAACCAGTTATAGTTGTCGTTACTTTATGTTGTAATTTCATGTTGTGAGCTTTAATAAATATGGAACACAAGTGTGTTTTATCCCAAAGAAGACACACAGATTTGATAAAAGCAAAAAAAAATGTAAAACCATCACGTGCACCAATGTTAAATTTCTCTTTTAGACGACTTGATTCCACCAGGATAATTAACCCGGTGACCACAGTGCTTTTCAAACATGTCCTGGAAATATATCAAAAACAACTGCTGAAGATAAAATGTTGATGATGAAGGTTTTACTTCAGGTTGGATGTATTATAGTGACACCAGTAGTGCTATAAACACACGTCAATCACTCTTGGTTGGCCTTAGTGAAAGTGTTGAATTAAAGAAACACTTTTTTTTTTAGTGGAATAATTCTAATAATAATAATAATAATAATAATATTCAACTTAAAGTAAATGTCTTTTAATGCAACAAAGTTGAGCCTAACAGTACACCTCTATGCTCAATAAACACTATGTAATAAAAACCATGTATGTCTAAAATGCCAACTCTTCACAAAGTTAGAAAAACAGCCTTGTTTTAAATGTCATGACAATGGATTTTTTCCACAGTCTGATAATTATTTTGTTTAGGTGAAAATTTTGAAATATGGATCTTTTTTTCTCTTTTTGCTGGAAAGAAAGTAATGTATTATAAGTCCTACTTAATTTCAAACATTTTTTCATGACAACCTCTGTATACAAACTGTTACTGACTAATTATCCTACAGTTTGACATCATCCTGTGATCATTTAAACACGTAGCAACATTTTAATTCCACCATGCCTCCACACACTCTCTCATCAATAAGTGAATCTGCATAACCTTCCCCATGTATATTTCAATCTCATAATACATATATATAAAAGATTTCTTCATTTTGTTTGCCATGTGATTTTCAGTGTAAAGTGAATGTTAAATACTGGAATAAGGGTTTTTTTTCACAGTGCTTGAATGAATGAGAGAAAAAGTAGTGAAGCGAAGTGAAAATATCAATACTGAAGCAAGCTCTAACTGCTTTAAAAGACACCCGAGGAGCTATCCCAACACTGATCTCCTCTGTGTTATGTCCTTAAGGACTGAAGTCTATTTGTTACAAAACCTACTATTGGCTGGCATTAAGTGCACTGCAGTCAGGTGTTTGGAAGCTGACCTCGTACAACGGTAGGATCCGAAGTTTGTGGACTTTATGAGATCGAACAAATAACATTCAGTGTTGTTCAGTCAACTCAAGGTGTGTTCCTCTGGGCGTTAGACAACTTTAAAATAAATGAATAGTACATTTTAAAAAAACCTGAAAACTGTTCTCCTCGGCTCCCAAAAACTTTGGGAGATACTTGATTTTTACAGGAATTAGACTGTATCTCCAAAAACTGGAATTTATAAACCAGTGCTTTGTAAAAAGCTTATTCAACAAATACCTTCTTTATCTAACCACAGGCCATGATTCCCTCTATTTTCATCTTCTCCATTTTTGGTTTGGCCAGACTTTTATTTTATCATTATATTTGTTAATAATCATATATGATTTATGTTGCTATATTTAATGTATTTAGGTAAAACATTAGATGAAGGCATAATTAGAGTAAAACAAATGACGGGTGTGTTGAGTGTGAAACTGAAGGCAGCTCATGTTATTTTTTGCACAGACTTAAAAATGAAAAAAAAAATACAGTAAAACTTTAGAATAACCATCATTAATTGTTGTATCTTTATAATTAATCAAACTTTAGTCAGTAATCATTGTTAACAAACAATAAATCCTTTTTTAAAATGTATCAAAATATAGTTTATTGTAAAGTTGTAAACGGTTCATAAATACTGTTCAGTTCCTCTATAAATATTATTTGGAGGGTTTTGGAAGTTGTAGCCTCACAACTGTTGAATTAATTAATGTCACTGTTAACAGTGAAAACTATTTTTAAAAGTTTCATTTAAATTACTATGAACTTACCATTTATTGCTGATGATTATTAGAAAGGGTGACTACAAACACCTCTCACACAGATTAGAATTTAAACTGTAACTATAATTACTGTGCATGTAAACACGCTTATTTTCACTGTGAATTTTCCAAAACTGCAAAGTTCTTGAGGAAGCTTATAGGATATATTATTATTATTTTTTAAATAATGCCATGAAAACACCTCTGTTACATACATGAAATGTGATCAGGCCTAACTGTGAACTCACCACAGACAAACTAAAAGCCCAGCAGCAGCATTAAACTCTGTTCCTGCGCTGCAACGCTCCTTAAAAAGAGAGAAAATACCGGAATGTAACCCTCCACTCCTGAGCTGATCCCTGCGCGCCGTGCCGGGTCCCTGCTGCTGCCGCCCCCCCTCCTGCAGACAATAGAGGCTCGGGTGTCGGGACAGACACCGGGTCCCTCACTAGAGGGGGCCCCAGACCCGCTGATGCTGCAGACCTTCATGTTTGTGTCACAGCCGTCTGATCACCTCAAGCTCCCCCACAACCGAACACAAATCCTCTCCCGACGCTGCCTGTCTGCTCTGAGCGCTTCTCACACCTCTGTCCCGGAATATCATCCCTAATCCCTAATACCAGAAAACATGCAATAATCCTTTAACGGGCTAATGACAGAAACCACGCCATCCGAATGATATAATCCCTGCGATTAATCCCAAAAAGCATGAGGATGGTGAAGGATTAATATTCCACCCCTCCTTGATATAATGAAGCCTGAACAAGTTTAACGATGATGAATTATTCGCATTCTGTGCAACAATCACACAATGTAAAAACAATCCGCCCTTTCCGCTTTGTTACCCGATATTCTCTTAAAGTGCGATTTATTCTAAGCCTCATTTTCCAGCCTTAAATATAATGCGTAAATGTAGAGCCGAGTAAGAACGTGGTGTTTTGGTAAACCAGCAGGAAAAACACAATCTGGGCTTGCTGCACTGTCACAGAGAGGGAGAGAGGGGGGACTGTTGGAGGGAAATCCCGTGACCTTGTCATTTCGTATCGATCCCGTTTTGTTATTGATCAATAATGGTAATCATAACACCAGCGATTCTAAATAAATTCCGCGCATCTACGTCTGGGCGCCGTGCTGGAGAGGAGACACGAGGAGACACCAAAACAAAGCCAGGAAAAGATTTGTCTTTTTTTTTCTTTTTCGAAGTCAAGACAACAGGAGCGACAGCAGGGGGTCATTTCAGATTTGTGTTTTTTTTTTTCTTGGGGGGGTAAATTCCTCTTCTTGTTCCGACGCACACAAACAAACAAACTAACGAACTAACCACAGCAGCTCTTACCTGCCAGTCTGAGGGCCGACATCCTCTGAAACTCGGGCTCCTGCAGCCACTTCCACATCCTCCTGAAGGTCTCCCGGCCTGACTTTAGTTTACTCCAGGGTTTGGGGTTCCTCAGGAGGTCCGACAGGGTCCCCTGGGAGCGGCACAGCACCCTCTGGGCGAAGATGGCCTGGGGGATGCTGTACCTCTTCAGCTCCGCCGTGATCCTCTGCGCAACCTCCTTGGTGTTGATTTCCTCCAGCTGCCCCGAGCTGTTCACCCCCTGCGTCCCCGAGGAGGAGGGCGGTCTTTCCCTGGTGGAAGCCAACACGGGCCCGTGGGATGGAGACTGGAGGTGGGGGTTGGAGTGGGGGTGGTGGCCCGCCGAGGACGCGGCCGGGTGCCCCGGGTGGTGCATGCCGTTCAGGTGTGGCATCATCCCGGCCGCCGGGCCACCGAGGCCTCGGTGCTGGTGGTGGTCTCCTCTGGCCAGCATGGAGGCGGTGTGGTGTGCGTCGAAGTTCAGCATCTTGTCGTGGCCTCCGTGCGTCGTGGTGCCGTAGTTGTGGAGACCCTGCTGGGTGTTGTGTATGGAGCCCAGGCCGTTGCCCAGCACCGGGGACAGGCTCTGACCCATCCCGGACATGTGGTCCTTGTGATAGGGGCTGTACAGGTTGTTCATGCCCGGCAGCCCCCGCTCGTCCCGCATCAGGGTGAAGCTCCCGCTCACGTTCCCGGAGAGCCGCTGGTGGTGGTGGTGATGGTGATGATGGTGAAACTTGTCCGACACGGTGGAGATGGGGGGCAGCGGCTGCAGCGGGGTTAAGGTGGTGTAGGTGCCGCTCATCCCCATCCCGGGAGAGGACGTGTCGCAGGGCACGCTCATGGCGTGGTGCAGCGGCAGGGACAGCTCCGGTCGGTACTCCCCGCTGCCGTCCAGTATCGTGGCCATGCCGGTCACCATGGCCGAGCGGGATGAAGCGGCGGCGGCGGCCAGGTCCTGGTGTATCCGCAGGGTGGACGCCGCCGCCGCCGCCGCTGCCGCCGCCGCCCCGTGTCCCGATGAGCTCCCGCGGCCGTGGTGCGGGCTGTGGCCGCTCATCAGCTCCGCATCAGGGACCATGGAGCTCACCGCCACCCCGCCATGCAGGCTGCCAATGCCATCCATTGTCATGTCCGTGTTCATGGCGTAAGCGTCCAGGTCCTTGGCCAGGCATCGATAGGCGTTAGTGTAGGCAGTCTTCATTCATCTGTCCTCTCAGTCCATCAGGTCGCAGAATTATCTCTCCCTATCCTCCTTTCTCTCGCTGCTTCACCCGTGATGCGCCGGGATGGGTCAGTAGCCGTAGTCCCCCTTTTCCTTCACTTCCTCGGTTGTTTCCCCGTCCTCCGTAGGCCTCTCCAGCTCCGTGTCTTTGTGTATTTTCCCCGGTGTGTGCACATTTAAAAAAAAAAAAAAAAAAAAAGTGTTTTTTATCTCGATCGTACGGGCCTGTGCGGTGGCTCCCCCATATCCAGCCCTCTCCTCCTCCTGCGTTACTCTGCTCCTCAGACGGGAGCTGTCCACGGTCCCCTAGCCGACCGCTCAACCCAACCTGCTGCGGGAGAAGGAGGGGGAGAAGCGGGCTCGGACGGAGGGGCGCCACCCGCCTGAGTGACGCTGCAGCGGACTAATCGGAGCGGTGCTGGTGGACCCGGAGGGCGTGGCGCACGGACAGGCTGACCAATCGGTGCCTTTGAATACGAGTTGCGGTTTGGATGCTCTGGGTAGGATTGGAACGGAAAAAAAAATCATTATTGTGTAGTACTCCTGTGAAGTGATGCCACCCTCACTACAGTGACTTAGTGGTCTGTAGGAGAAATGTGAGGACAAGGTGTCACATTGTGCTCTGTTCTGGGAAAAGTCTTTCCTCCTAATTTAATATTCTGACAGAATTAGAAATGCAAAGTAAATGGCTAAAGTCATTACAGTGTGTCAGTGGAACCAAATATTAAGTTCAGCCTGCTGTTATTCTATTATCTGACTAGCTCAGCCTCATGTTTGTATAATGGTAACCTTTCATAAGTTATACCACAAGGTCCATTTAGTAGCTGTTCTGGACCTTTCGATCACTTCACATGACCTTGATCTGAGTTTGCATAGGTGTTTTCAAGACGTTGGATGTTAAGAATGTGTTCTGAACACCCCTCATTATCATATGATGATGATGATATTACAACTCTAAATAAAACAAACAATGAAAAGCAAAGCAAATGAAGGACTGTAAATAAATTAAAGGCAATAATAATAATTGTTATTATATTGATATTGAACTATTCTCAGAATTTTACTGGAAAATTACAATAGTGATTTTTCTGTGCACTATACATTACCACTAAATCGGGGGCTCCATGAAAACTTGCCGAAAGAAAAGATAGAAAATGTATTTTATGCGATACCAATACAGGTATTGTGAAGAATATGGGTCTCAAACTAGAGACTCTTATGTACTTGTCCTCTTGCTCAGTTAGGTTACTGGTTAGAGTTTCAGATTTTTTTTTTATCTTATTTTTTTTTCTGGTCATTTTGGGACTAAAATTATATCCACACATGCTGAAAATACAGACAATCCTGTGCCTGAAAGCCATTTTTAGCACTTGTTTAATCAGTTGTACTAACATGACAGTCTTAGCCTTTGAACACAGCTAACTTGGACAGGCTAACACAAAGTGCCATTGGACCACAGGAGTGATGGTTATGGAAAATGGTCCTCTGTGCCCTGCCTAGATATTCCATTCAAATAATTACACATTGAAAATGTCTGCACTGTATTACCACTCAATTTAATGTTATTTGAATTTTTATTTTAAAAAATAAGGAATTTAAATTGACTCCTAACTTTTTGAGTGGTAGTATTTGTTATGGTCAGGCTGATGAAAAAATTCAGTCTGCTTATAGGGTCATAGGAAGATGAATGTGAAATTAATTCAGTCTTTATGCAGAAAGAATGCATGGCTTAAAGCAGCAGTGACTGTTTGGATGGTCGATGATGTTCCTTATATCCTGCAGATAATCACATTCACTGTACTGTGAAACAGTTAAAAAACAGAAAAGAAAAAAAAAAGCAATTTGCCCACAGGGATCATTCAAATTTGATCTCATCTCAGCTCTCATGTTATCACCTGCTGCCTCTGATTGTTGAGATAAAGTAAGGTGACAGGAAATAAGACATGATAAAACATGATTAAGACAGAACTGTTGTGATAGACAACATAACCTCCCAAAAAATGAGAAAATGATTATTTTCCTTGTCCTTACAGAGCAGCCATTTCCACAAAGGTTTGTTTTTTTTCTTTTGCTTTGCTTTTTCAATGTGAGCGGGAACTTAGGTTTTGGTTTTTTTTATTATTATCATTATTATCTTGAAAGTCCTGAGAAGACCCTCCCCCAAACACAGCTCATCATGACGCAATGTGAAGGCTGCACAAACATATATAAGATACTGTAAGACACCATGTTGCTTAAAATGTAGCGATTCATTTGATGGAATTCATGGAGTTTTTCCCATTTCACAGAGAATATATTAATGAGGTCAGAGGTGAACAAGAACGATAAATCTGATGTGATATGACAAGGTCGCAGTGTGACTATGACATGACCGACACAACAGGATGTTTAAATGACAAAAAATGGCACAACTCCTGACCATCTCATAATCTATATGAAGTGCCGTGGAATAACATGACCAGACATTGTGTGATATGAAATTATATAGCAAAACATACAAGATGACAGCAGAGTGCATGACATGTTATGAAACTATCCAATAAGGAGGTGTGACATTAGGTGAAACAACATCTCATAATGTTATGTGACACACTGTACCTCTAACATGACATTACATGATGTGATATGATATGATATGATGCAACACAGCTGATGTTTACCGTGATATCTCATGACATGAGATAACGTAGCGTCTCATCATGATTAATGGTAAGTGTCATGACATAACTTGACAGGACATCCTATGATGTCTTGGCATGACACGCCATGACACGGCAGCTTGAAACAACTTGTGACGCCACATAAACAACAAGACCTGAAATAAAACGACATCGACCTGATATGATTATAGGTGAAACAAAACACAACACAGTTTAAGATGATATGACACAACAAATTACATGGCATGACATATCAGATGAAATTACATAACATTTACTTGCCGCTAACATAACACAATATGACATTACATGCTATGAAATGATATAGGACATAAAATAACATGACAAAATATAACATCGCATGAAGGTTTAACGCATTATGACATGGCATTAAATGACGTAACATGCTGTTGCTCATCATGTGACAAGACGCAACACAAACCATGAGGACATGACATGGTGTAGCATAATGTGAGGTGAGCACCAGTACTATAAGGGAGAGCAGTTTGGTGTGCTGTGTGGTGCTGGACAGATGTTTGCAGCTGTGTGGCTCACAGTGTTGAGTGCAGACTGCTGCAGTGTAAATGATGTGTTGGTGTGTGTTGGGACATTATCGACAGTCTCTGGGTGGAGTGATGAGTGTGGGAGCTGCACTGAAAGAGCATTATGGCCTGTAGCCCGTTCACTTTACAATTCATTACACTTCCAAGGACAAATGACTGCTAAATAACTCTGTCTGCCTCTCTCCCCGTCTCTCGCTCCCTCTCTCTTACTCTCATCCATTGTAATAACATAAAAAGAGTAAAGACAGAAACAAAATGAACCAGATACTTATTTTGTATTTAATTTCTAATAATTTGACAGTGAAAAACCATCTTCCTCTTCCACATGACAATACAGCTAGATGCTGTTCAGCTGTTATTTAATCAATAACTACATTTTTTGTAATAAGCAGAATATGGTGTTTGTCATCCATTTTGTATCTTCGTCTGGTAATTTTCTGGTCGCCTTTCTTTTGTGGCTGGTGCCTATTTTTTCCAGTCTGAAAATCAGACATAGCCTCAAATTTGTTTCATTAAGTCGGACATTGTGTTCATGTTGGTTGATTTCTAACTGGGAGCGGGGATTATTTTGTATTGATCTGCCCCAGCTAATCAGAAGCAAGTGAAGTATCTGTCCTGCTGAGTTGAAAGAGAAAACTTGCGATAGAGTTTGTTAGTCAAGGTTAGCTTAACAATGGTCAAGACAATTAAAAAAAAATAAATAAAAAAATAAAAGCTTTTTTAAAGTTATTTATGTGAGTTTACTGACAACGACCTGTATGGCAGCATAAATCTCATCCACATCTGGCCATGTTTCTGTTGCAGTCTTTGGTGGATATAGTTAGGTGGCCACCAAGCCAAGTAGGTAGATGATCCCGCCTACAAGTGTCTAACTGGTTGATTGTTTTACCAACTGAGGAACCAGTCATCAATAAGCAAATCACTGGAGCTGCTCGAATCCCTAAAAGAAACTAGAGAGGCTCAAATGGAAAACATAACGTGACATAATATGACATAAATAAAATAACATGACATAATGCTACATTATTTATTTTTTTTGTATTAGAAATAATACAAAAATAAAATTAAAACCCTTCACAGTCATGCTTTATTTTACCAGTCCAAATACATTTCTAATAAGTTACCAGAAAATAACTATGTCGAGGCACTAATTCAATTGAGAAAAAGCTTAAATCAGACCCAAGTTAACATTCATTAGTTATATCATTCTTCCCTAAAATTATTTAATCTATTCTCCCCATATGTTAAATTGTCTGTTATCCCTTCAACCATTAGTACCACATTTTATAGTCCTTTCAAGGAAATGTCCAAGTTTACTGAGCTGAGGTGAGGAGAAGGAGGATGAGGGGTTGTAAAAAGAAGAAAAGAAGGTGGAGGAGATGAAAAAGGAAGAGAGCAGGAGGAGGAGCATGATGGGTAGTTGGGCAGATGTTGCTTTGTTTAAAGACTGTTGTGTAATTAAGGACAGAAGAACAGAAGCCTGACCCATTTTCCTCTTTTGATCAGCTGTCAGAGAGACTGGCAGGGGGTCTGCTGAGGGGTCGACCTGTCTTTCTGTATGTCTATCAGTCAGTCTGACTGTCTGTCTGACTGTCTGTCTGTCCGTCTGTCTATTATTTCTCAAAACTTTTAGCCATCTTCAGGATTTATGAGACGGCTAGTATTTTTTATGCGGCACTTCCATAATACACAGAGAGGAGGTAGGAGGTAAGGGAGGAACAGAACTACATAGAGGTGCTACTAAAAAAGAAAAGAGATAGAGAAGCGGAACGGGAGAGTGAGGAAGAGGAGATGAAGAAGCACGATGGAGCCGAGGACGATATAGAGAACAGAGGTGAGACAGGGATGAGGAAGGGAAGAAGGAGGGGAAGGAGCGGGTGAAAAAAAAAAAAAGAGTTGGGAGTTGGAGGAGATGCTGAGAAAAGGAAGAGGTGGAGGTGGGGGTAGAGGAAAGGAAGGATGAAGTAATGAGCTACGTGAGGAGGGTGGAGGGAGAGACTCATGGGGCGGAGGAGGGAGACTGTAAAGGAGCAGCTGCAGGGGGCGGAGGAGGAAGTAAAGTTTGAAGTCAGCATGGCGGTGTGGTTAAGACACTGGCATCGCTGCAAGGCAAAAGCCCTCCACCCTCACGACAAAATCTGACATGTTGTCATTTCAGCTAGGATAAAACCAAGTTAATTTTCCTTCGCTTCCAATAACTGCAGCTCCCATGATTCTTAGCCACAAGGCTCGCTATCAAGCTCTCGGAGTTTGCCAACATTTTTCACCATAAAGTCACAGGCTGACACACACACACGCACACACACAATTGCTTTTTACGAGTTATTGTTTATAATGCTTCATCATCAAATCTGAATATATTACAAAAACACAGATAGGAGACACAGCTGGTTATTAGTGGATGGTTGCAGTAATGATAAGAGTTGCTGTTTTTCTTAATGTCAACAGTTCCCATGAGAAGCCCAAAGCCAGCAGTGTGTTAGATTGTCTCTGAGGCTCTCTGTGGCTTATTGACTGTCTACTGAGATAATCATTGGCCTGTTTATCTGTGTACAGACATGAGACAATGTACACTTTTCTTTTACATTTCTCCGGCTACACTGACCGTTATTCTGCTTGCTTGTATTTCATTTGCATGTTTTAGATACATTTGGAATCTGCATAATAATACAGCTGTCAGGAACACTATTTCTTACATGTATTAACTGCATTTATTTTAAGATGCATTATTTTGATTTATGATGTTATTTTCATTCATTATACATTTTTTACTTTTAGATCAATTTTAAAACAAGTTTTAAAAAGGATTTTAATGTTTCTAAAGTATCTAGCTAGTTGAGGATCAGAAAAATAAGAAGACGGTTTTCGATAGTTAAGTTTATGAATTCATTCAATATCATATGAAATAAATTGCCTCAATAACCGTCACCGTGTTAGAAATAAAAAATCAGATTTGACATAATTTCTAATAACTTGCATAAACATTCAAAGTCAGCTGGTTCAGAATGTCACAATTGTTAAAAACACTTTTTATTTTCCATCAACCACTTACAATGATGTTATCATAAGGGCTTCCTTTCGTTTTCAGTCACTGTCTTTATCAAGTCACCTGATACTTGGATAAATGGATAATTATCAGTGTTTGCCGATGCTCCAACTTGTAAAACAGTTTATTAAGGGAAAGAAAATTAAAGCAAAGAGAATCAGAGAAAAGATAGACGAGTCGGTGACAGAGAGCAGCTTCCTCTGCTGTGTTCCTGGCGCCTGAAAGTGAGTGGCAGGTTGTAAAATGTGAATAAAGCTGCAGGTTGATCAGGACGTTTCCTCCTCCTGCTTCCTCCTCTCAGTGCTGTCCTCTCCCTCTCCCTCTCCCTCTGTCCCTGTGTGTGTGTGTGTGTGTGTGTGTGTGTGTGTGTGTGTGTGTGTGTGTGTGTGTCTTTCTCTCTCTCTCTCTCTCTCTCTCTCTCTCCCTCTCTCTCTGTCCCGGGCCATCTGCTGTGTATAGAGCAGCAGTATTGATCTGCAGCTTTGTGCTGGAGACCACATGCTAATCTATAGCGTTAGTGACAAACACTGCTCCGCTTTGCCTCGCATCTGTCCCACTGACTCTCTCTCTCTCTCTCTCTCTCTCTCTCTCTCTCTCTCTCTCTCTCAATATAACCAGTGTCATCCTCCCTCCCTCTCCCTCTCTCTTTAAATGACCCAGCAGTTTTGGGACGAGGGTCCATCTGTCCGGCTGTAAACTCTTCCTCCTCCTCCTCCTCCTCCTCCTGCAGTGGTTGGTTGATGGTGAGTCCTGTTCAGTGTGTTTCATGTTTCATGGCAGCCATGTTCTGTGTTAAATATAAATGACATGTTGATGAGCTGAGAAGAAGGGAGAGGCAGAAATAGAGAGAATAAAGACATTTGTAGGTGTCCATGTAAATAATTGTAAATACAAACTTCTATGTTGAGTTTTATTGAGCTATATGCTCCACAATACACACAATTATAGATATAGATTTACATAAAAATGTAAATATATAAAGAGAGATTGCAGAGTTTGATGGAGATACATAAAGATAATATGACAAGCTATGAAGACATATTGAGACTTATGGCGACCTATCTGTGGTTATGTAGAGTAATAACAATGACAAACAATTTACTGAGAGATTATATACAGATTTAAGATATTTTTGACAGATGATATGTCAAGAGGGATATTTAACTATTATCATTTTTGAAATTGATATGGCTATACATAGAACACAGAGATTTTCATAAACACCTCCATAAGACTTACAATTTGTTAGTACCTACTTTGGAATAATGCAGAGATACATAGCAGACTAAGAAAAAAATATATATGTATACTGAGAAAAAGAGATTCTGGACTTTATACATAGAGTTATAAACAGTATTGAGAAAAAGGTTAAATAAAAATATTTATTGTCAATTTATGAAATATAACATTGCAACATACAACATTATTTACATATATGGAAATAAAATGTAATACAAATCAATAGAAAATAGAGTTATTTAGAGATACGTACAAAGACAGACAAAGACATATTGCTATTTTAAAGACGGACATGAAATAACAAGATATAAAAGAAACATACATACATACATACATGTAAATGTATAGACATATATGTATATATATGTGCATGGAAAAAAGTTTCTGTATTTAAACATATCAAAATTAAGCAAGGCTTTATATAGACACATTTATAAAGATAATATACAGTCAAGAGTCAGACAAGATGTGGAGACAACTAGAAATGAAATTTAATATATAGAAAGAATGGAGTCATTTTACATCTTCGTGTTCAAAGTTCGATGTAATTTATTTGCCATTATTGTATTGGTATTCTTCATTATTGTCATATTGTCTTTGTTTATAATATACATATGATAATATTGTGTAAATAATAAATCACCTCATAAGTCTTTTTGTTCCATTCACAATTTATAATTGTAGGCACCTTACCACTCTCCACCTCCTTACAATCACATTTTGAGTGTAACTGATTTTCCAAAAAAGAGACAGATAACACAAAATTTGGAGATGAATTTCACATAGTTATCTCAATGAAGTTGTTATTGTGATTTATTCACAGAATTAGCCCGATTATTGATAAAGATATAAATTAATTTATTGGGATGACATAAAGATTCATAGAGAGATATAGATTAAGTCTTGAGATTACTGTACATGGATAGAGTTCATATAAAGATTGTATGTATAGATTAAATACGAGGAGACAGTATGTAATGATGATAAACAATGATAATCGAAATAAATATGGAAATGCATCATAATAACATTTGTTTGCAGGTTATTCTGGGTTTGACTTTGTAAATCTGGAACACACGCACGCACACACACACACACACACACACACACACACACACACACACACACAAATATACACACAAAATGTAGATCTAGTAATATAATAATAACACCCTAAGATCTCACAGTCCATTAGTTTTGGAGAAGCCTGAGAAGAGTGAGGCACACTTCCTTCATCTTTCTTCTTCCTTTTAGTCTTCCATCTTCTCCCCCTTCTCTTCGTATTCTTCCCTCCTCCTCCTCCTCCTCCTCTCTCTCTTCCTCCTTTATTCTGTTCAAGTCTTTTCAAACTTTTCGGACCTGCTGCCTCTTTTGTTGCGGTTCTGTTGGCCGTGAAATCGGCTTTTAATGGGAACACAATGGCCGCGTGCGGAGCCGACCCGCTGTATTCAAATGTGACCACACGCCATTATCCCTGTGTTTCCAACTCTAAATAAACACTCGTTTAACAGCCTTTCATCTCACACCTTTATGAATATGAATATTATTTCCTGTACATTCTTGAGCTGCAGTTTACTAATTGCAACAAAACAGACCTTTGTTTTTTGAATGCAATTAAAATGGTTTAATCCCTTATATTACAAACAAACTACATCACAATTTGATAGTTAATAAATTAGGATGTATGCCATTTTAAGGGATTCACCAATAATAGCAAAAAAGAGAATATAAGAAAAAAGAGAGTAATCGAACCGTTTAACAAATGCTGACATGCTTTTAAAATTGCAGGATGTTAAATGCATGAACTTCATGATTTTTTTTCTGTGATCAAATTGTTCATTTACATGGACAATGCACATTAATCAACATTCCCGTAAATGTGCCTTTGTTAGCAGGCAGCTAATATCTATCAGATGTCCATTGGCAATTAACAAGTCAAAGAATAGAACATTAGAAAGAAAACAGCAAAAACATCAAAAATGACAAAATCAAGATACACGTTGCACAAATCGTGCTGAGTAACAGAAAGAAGTGAAAGATTGCTTCAATAATACGATGACCACAACCACTGCTCAATACAAGAAGTCCCACAAAGCAGTGTGAAGCAACTGAGCACAAATGAGCAACACTATTAATAGCCACATTATGCACAAATAAGCCAAGCAGAAACACTTTACATTACCCTCATTAACAAATGGTACATTGATAGTAAATCAACCTTTAGTTTATAGCTTTTTCACTGTTAAAAAATCTTATAAATCATGTATTAAGCAAATGCAAATTGTAAAAAAATGACATTGTTAAAGTAAAAACCTTATTTGCTGAATTCATTTTTTATTTACAAAGTCAACTGTTAATTTCTACTTTGTGTTAATACAACACAATTAATTCCTGGCAATTATTTTTGCTGGGTTTAGAATAGTCAAATTTAAGTGTGTAAATTAAGTGTATTAAGTGAGAATAAAAACACTGGACTCAGACTGTACCATTTGTGAGTTATAATTGTATATGTGTGTGTGTGTGTGTGTGTATAATGTAAACCCCTGAGTTTGCTAAAATACCCTGATTTTCATAAAATTACACAGGACTGAACCTCAATGTGGGGCATTTAAAATAATGAATATGTTTTGGAGTCAAATACATTTATATGAAACTTAAAATAAGTTTAAATTCATCAATGTTAAAAGAAAATTAATAAATAAATGAATCCATCCAGATGAACAACTTTTGTTTTTGTTATGTCCAATGAAATTGGAAATCATGGAGATCAGAAGGCAATAAAATACAGTATATAGAGTAATAATGTTTTTAATCAAGATTTTTAAATTTTTTATAATTCACATCATTAACAGACTCCATAACCTTTCCTCATTAAACTCACTTCAGTCACACAGCTGCTGATAGTTTGAGTGCACACACACTCTATCTCAAACAATCACACACACACACGCACACACACACACACACACACACACACACACTCGAATATTTTTTTGCAAACATCAGAGAACATGGCCACGGGCAGAGGCAGCTCATGCTAATTCAGATCAATATTAGTGATGAATTTCCATGTGAGCTCAGTTTCCTCTCAGAGAAGAAGCTCAGTGATCTGAGGGCAGCTTTACCTCTCGTCTGTGCATATTAGTCAACACTACTGAACAGTGTGTGTGTGTGTGTGTGTGTGTGTGCAGTATAGTGTAATACAGTAGCCTATATACATATACAGACAGCAGCTGAAAATTTACAATTTACCATTTGGTGAGCACGGCTGCTGAGGACGCAGAGTTCGTGTCCTCCATATCTCTCTGTACGATTTAAATTCAATATATTTTGTTTTGTTTTAAGTTACAAACAATTAAACACATGATAAAATATACAACTGTACGCAGGTATACGTATATTGTATAAATGTGTTTATATCACGTTTATATAATACTATGTATCTATTTGTGCATTTCGATATGGTTTGTTCTTCTGTACCACGTTGTTAAGCTGACAGTGCACTGTCTGGGCAGCTAGAAATAAAAGCCATGAATGTACTTCAATGATTTGTGCTTACAAAATTATAGGTTAAACTTAAAAATTATCATCATTAATGAATGGTCAATTTATAGTTAAATAAACTTTGGTTAATGGTCGTTTTACTCTTAGCATTCATTAAAATGCTGTATGAACCATTTATCAAGCAATTGTTCACTGTAAAGTTGTAACTGATACTTTGTAAACTGGTTAATTAATACTGTGTAGTTCTTTATAAACATTACCTTGAATGACAAAAGTGGCTACATTTATAAACCTTTACAATTACTTAATACATTCCTTATGAAGCATGTCATTGTTAACTGTGAAAATAACTATTGATTAATGATGGTTGTCATAAAGTGTTGCTAAATGATACAAAAACATCTATTAAAGTGTTACTCTGAACACTGCTGCCATTTACAAATTTGTGAATGTCACATTTTTCCCCCTAGTGATCCACAATACATAATTTACATTATTAAAGGCCTCAATGTACAGTTGAACCTGATTAAAACTCACAGACTGTGACTTTGAGTTCTTTAAAATGCTACATTTTGGATGCTTTAAAGGCTGACAAAAAGTCAGCTGTCTTACTGTGAAATATGGCCTTTGCTCTTTACCCTCTGTGTGTTCATGTGTCACTGTGGTTTTATCAGGAATCAAACACATTTTGACTTCTAAGGAACAATCAAGGTTGAATGAGCTTCATGCTCTGCCATGGTGATAAGTTATATAAAACACAACATTCAATCCAAAGCTATAGTTACATTTATTGTTTACTCTGTGTGTCTGTTCAACAAGATCACTACCACAGTACCTCTAGAAACATCAATGTCACCCTGGACTTTTATTATTTACAGTTAGTGTCACTGTTAGGGACTGAGCACATCGACACAGGACAAGGTTTGAGATATTAAAAATGTCTTCTTATGGCTAAAAAATAATTTTAATAATTTTAAAAAGACAATTTGCAAGTGAATACAAAATTCGATCTTAAAAGATACAAAACAAAGCGAACTGAACTCCAACTAAACTGAACTGACATAAGCAAACTGACCTCATTAAATGACAAACGGGTAAGTTAACAAAGAACAATGATTATCACCTCCTTGTTGACTGAGTAATTATCCAAATCACAACGCAGAGTCATAATTTATTAACTACAGGACTAAAGCAACCAGCCCCCCATGATTATTTAATGTCCTCTGGCATGTTGCTCTTTTAATCATAACTTTTGATTTATTGATTTGTTCTGAAGACAGCACCTACTATCGGGGCGACGGCTGCAGACCGAGGGTTTCTGAGTTTTTACACTCCTGATTAAAGAGAAGAAGGCGAGCTGCATTAATATTTCACATAGCCGCACAGTTGAATCGGAGATGACAGCAGATTAGCAGAGCTGTTTTATGTGTCAGACTAGATTCACAGACTAGTTAGAGATACACCATGTTAATCATTAACATCATACGATAAGAGTGATTATTATTATTTTTCATTTAATTTCATTTTCAAATCACATCAGACCATTTCATCTGACTTTGTGAGCTCGTTCTGTGTATTCAGTCAGAGGACAAATGAATTGTGCAACCTGTCACTTGGCCTTGATGTTGAATTGACCCACATATACATATATAAAAATGATCAAAAAAGAGTAACGCATTAAATTGAAGCCCATACCATATAAATTAATCTCAAATTTAAAAAAAGACATTTGGATGTAATTTATATGCCTGTTTTTTACTCTGTTTCTGTAGTTTGTTGATGGATTTATTATACAGAAAATTATTAAAACAATTTATCAAATCGATTTTGTATCATGTTGATTTGCCCACTCTATAATTGCAGATAGGTAAATGTCTATTTGCTTGTTTATATTTCTTATATCTTATTTGATCATTGAATGTTTAAATTTTCCCTGTCTGCTCTCTGCACAATTCAAACCTCACTTCCTCCTCAAGTTTCTACATATCTTATCTTACTCAAAAAATCAAAACAATGTGATGATGAAAATTTTCAATTAACACACCATTTGTTTATTTTTATATTTGTTTTCAGCATTTTTTCAGTCAAGCTTGTTGTAATTCTAATTCACATAATCTCTTTAAATTATCATATTTCAGCAGTGACTTAATGTGTCACACAGATCAGTGAATTTTCATCTTTCCAAACATTGTCTGGTGGATCATAAAACAATGAATTTCACATTATAAATTAGAGGTTTGTAAATCAATATTATAAATTGGATTGCAAATGAGTAATTTCACAATGAGAAAAATGAAACCATTTTTACTTCTCAGGGTCAGCTAATTATTTTTCCTGCTAATTCAAACATCAGAAAGTAAAATATCAAATGTATAAAAGTTTTTGTTTTCAATTCAAATGCAGACTCAAATTAATCCCAATATTTGAGATTACCAAGGACTGGTTAAAATCCAGCTGTTGACTCCCGCAGGTTTTCCTTTGTTACCAGATGCTGACATGAAGCGGTGGGGCTAAAAGGGTCAGAGGTCACAGGTTAACCACCCCCGGCGCACGCCATCTGACCTCTCTCATTTACATACACGCTGACCTATATTCCTGTGACAGTTCTTTCTGACCCTGTCCCACCTAACAAAAAGAGGAAGAAGAAGAAAAAGAAGAAGATGATTTTATTTCAACATTGCATACTTCCTGCTATGTAACATAAAACAATAAGATTCAAGTATAATGGAAGTATTTTTGTGCATACTTGATTTATTTTGTATTATATTAATTCAACCATTGCTCACCTTTTATATTGACCCTTATTTTGGTTTACTTACAGTTGATTATTTGTAATAGGGGCTATTTAAATTATTGCACTGTTAGTGATATTTATTCTGTGCACTGCCAGACTTGGGTAACGATTTTCGTTCTATCATGTCTTCAACATGTTGAATGATAATAAACTGAATCTGAGTAGATGTTATATCATTATTATTATTATTATTATTATTATTATTTTTATTTTTTTATTATTATTATCAATACATTCAAATCCAGTGGTTAAGAAATAATGACGTCATTCATCAGTAGGAGAGAGTAGATTCATTATGCCCCTAGGGACAAGACATACACACACACACACACACACACACACACACACACACACACACACACATACATACACACACACAGTGTATTAACGGAAAATAATATATTTTTTCAGTTTCAATGTAAGAATATAAATTAATTTCTTGTGGTGCAATATCACTGATTTGAGATATTTTTCTTTTCGAGTGCATCACCTTTAGTATTAATTAATCAATGCACTATATGTATTTATTTTGTTAAACGGCAAAGAATAAGAAATCTGCACAATTTCTTTGTTGAATGTGTGCTGCATGTTTGTTGCTGGTGTGTTGACAACTTTTGGAGACAACAGTCAAAACTGTCCTTCACATTCACAGTAAAACTATGAACAGTTAAATAGGATACACAGTGTTTTCATCACTTCTGGTCAAATCCCCTTTGTCTCATCTTCCTCTCAGTATCCTCCCATGGCCCGAGGAGGTTCTTTGACCTATGACCTCTGAGGTTGGTCAGTTCAACACACTCCCTAAACACCAGCAGCACAGTATTGACCAGCAGGCTGCTGATGACTGACATCATCTCTGTTTGCATTTCAGAAAATGTGTTTATGTGTGTGTTTGAGAGAGAGAGAGAGAGAGAGAGAGAGAGCATATGCGAGTGCATGCTCTTGTTGTCTATCTTTGTGGGGACTTAGACCTGAAGTAAAATAAGAACATTTTGCAAAGTGAGGACATTTAACTAAAGTGAGAACATGTTGGTAAAATATAAATATTATAGTAAAGTAAGGACATTCTGTAAAGTGTGGATATTTTAGTTAAGTGAGTAAGTTTTTTTTCCACTGCTGACAGTGTCTACCACTGGTACTTGTATCTGTAACCTTGATGAAGAAAAAAAAAGACAGAGGGCTGTGTCTCTCCACACACACACACACACACACACACACACACACACACACACACACACACACACACACACACACAGCGTCCTCCATTAGCTGAATTGGCTCCTCAACAGACAAACACTCTGTGGTAAGTATACTCTAGTGTACTTTGGATGCCATGTTTGAAGTCTCTCCTTATAGAATATGGTCAAGGACATGGTTTGGCTGTTTGGTTTTGTTAAACAACACAACATTTCAATAAACAATGAAAAGACATAAAGATTTGAGTGTTTGTGAGCTAAGGTGAAGATGTGATGAACTAAATTATCAGAGATATGATGAGATAAAGTCATGGAAAGATCAACAGAGATAGATTGAACTGAGACGAAATGAAAGCCAAGATCAATGGTCTTGAGCTACATCTACCCTGATGGTGGGAAGACGGACCGTGCAGAGACATGACCTGAAATGACTTTATGACATTAAGAAAACCGGGTCAGATAGTGCAGCTTGAAATATAAGATATAGTTTCAACCAACTGATCAATCAGTCAATCAATCTTAATTTGTATAGTGCTAATTCAAAACAAGAGTCATCTCATGGCACTTTCCAAACTGAGCAGGTCTAAACCATACTCATTGATTGCTTATTTACAGACACCTGACATTTCCCCCATGAGCAAGCAGTCTGAATGATTTCTGTTAGCTGACCTCACATTCTACTTTGTTCTATTCTATTTTGAACATGTTATGACACATCTCCTCCTGCACCCACAAAGGTTAAAGGTCACATTGGGTCTGACCCTTGTGCAATGTGGACAAATCCTTGTTTACTGTTGATAATACACACACACACACACACACACACACACACACACACACACACACACACACTTATATTCTGATAAGTGTGTGTGATCATTAGCTTTAGGTGACTTAACTTGTATACATTCGGTCCAGACCAGGGGAATAAATTCTTTGCATTCACCTTTTGGGTCTGATCTAGTTCCTGTTCAAACTGAGTTATTACAAGAAAACCAAGGAAAATGAACAAGAAGTCAAATAGTCTTTGGGTAGTTTGTTGATTATAAAGTTGAAGGTGATTGCATTAACCAGCACTTAATATGCTGTATGTTAGTCCTGTTACTGCATTAACTAATTAGTTTATTAATGTACTGTGTGTTACTGGATGTATATCAAAAGTGATATATATTGTGTTTAAAGGACAGACAGTTGGACCAAGGGTTGTCCTTTTGGGCAGCACACATTGGTGGTGTAAGACATGCATTAAAACATCTGCACACATTTCTATGTAAGCACTTAAATTGGCACTGTATTGACTCACATTACTTCCCCTGGATGTGCCACTGTCATATTTCCCAAATCTGATCACATTTGCACTCAGGATCAACACATACAGCTCCTATACTTTGGCTTCTTCTTCTTATGTTTAATGAGTCCAGTGGGTGCTTCCACTTAAATGCAATAACTTGCTAAGATATGATAAAACATGAGTCTTCACAAGAATGTACACACAGCATAAACACCATGAATTAATTATTCAACATCAACACAAAAAAAGACAGGATTCACATTGTCAAACTGATATTTTCATTCATTTTAATGACTTAATGATTAAATAAATACAGAGTAGATATATAGTTTCTTTCAAGTATTCGATGGATAAAACATGTTTGTTAATCTATTGTCTATATCTTAATGTGATTTAAGTATATATTACTCCTCGCAGAATGATATCTAAATATATATGGATATGGCAGAGGTCAGTATCATTTGCAATGCAAAAAATACATTCTTGAAAAATGTAACCTGACACTTACGCTTTATGGTATTTATAAAACATAGATAAAAAGTGACAAAAGAAATGAAATAAAGGTACATCCTACTGACCTTCAAATTTGTAATGTGCTCAAGTCAAAAAATAACATTACTACTATTTATTAAATAGTTTGTTTAACCTTCATGCCCACAATCTTTTTGTCAAAGTCCTGAAAATATCACATTTCAAGTTATAGATATAACATGTGGGAATGAAACTGTAGAAGACTAATATATATATATATATAAAAAGAAAAATGCAAGACAGCTAAAATTCACATACACTTTACAAAAATAGTCCCAGTTTCATTGTCTCATTAGCATTTTGCAGCGAATATGAAAACACTTGGAAAAAAAAAAAGAGTCACTCCCTTGCAAATAAATGCACATGCCAAATACACCACTTGACATTTGATATGCCTAAAAAAACAGATGAAAATGTCTGAATTTAGTTACCACATGGTAACAAATTCGCATTTAAATTTTTGGTGGCTTGGGGGCCAAGGTGTGTTATTTATGCTTCTTTGAAGAGAATGCCCAAATGCAAATACCAAATTGCAAAGAGTGAAACAATCTGGACATGATACAATTATGTAGGAACAAAAACACAACAAAGATCACAGAGCATTTTAAATTAGTAATACTAATTATCTACACATGACACAAACTCGATGGACTTGAAAATCATTAACATACCACAATAATGCCTCCATAAACACACAAACGCAGACCGAAGAAGCCATAAATGTAGTTTGTTTAACTGTACCCATTCACAAAAACCTGAGTTGACAAAAGCACAGCACGCAATGCCAAGAGGGCCAAAAATGTTGTCACCAAATCTACAAAAAACTCTTAACTCAACCAGATGTATTTAGCCATTAATCATTAATATTCAAGGAAAACATGATCAAAAGTTACTTTAGCCAAAATAATTTGATCCAATCCTAACTCTAAAATTATGTTTTGCTGTTGATGAAAGCTACAGTACTATTACGAACAGAAAGACTGAGGTAATGAACCAAACAATTTGTATTGTTTATGTATAATATATAAATAATTCATGGCTACGAGAATACCTGCTTATTTTTATTATCTGATTTATTATCTCACATTGTCTCATTATGGACATATTAAATAAAGTGTGAAGTGGAACTCCAGTTCAAGGTCTTTTCTTTCTTAACAAATAAAACATGTAATAGTCGCATTATGGTTATTATCTTCTTTTCAACATGAAAGCAGTGCTCTCCAGCATATGTCCCCTTTTTTTCTGTTCAAATGTTAATATTTGTGATTACAGTCTTCTATATTCCTTTTCCAGCCAAGTTTATCTTAGAATTCATATTCAATTTGCAAAGCATAGTTTATGGCCAATGCCAATCTGCAGTTCCAATGCAGAGAGGAGTGTGCCCTTTGTGTAGCAAGGCAGAAAGTAAAGGTGAAGAGGTCAGGGTGGATGGGGTATAGCAGGAGACCAGAGTTGCCTCTTGTCATTGCCTCCTTTAGATTCATAATCCTGCCACGATATTGATAATGCAATCATATAGAGCAATTTAAGGATTTACAATAAAGAAATCTTAAAAGAAAGAATGCATGTGCCGTCTATCAATGTTCTTTTCGGAGGATCACAGGAATGATCTGCCCTGCTCTACCTATGATTGGCAAGTACTTGTTTCCTTGGTTGGATGCTTGGTTAGGTTGAGTCATGAGGGATGATGACTGGTTTGGGTTAGGGTAAACCAATCAGAGGCAGAGTAGAGTAGGTTATTTCTTCACAGTCTTAGGAAATGAAATATCTCCCAGTAGTTCTGGAAAAAATCTAGTCAAACTCTTTATGTCGCATCATTAAAGCCCTCTAACAGAAACAAGTTAAAAAAATCAACTGTGTATAAATGCAGTTTGCTATTAGAAACTGCTGTTTTTAAGTCATGTAAACACTTTAACTTTCACATGTGGGGTATTTACTGACATATTTTTATGTCACAGAACAAAACCTAAAAAAAATCTTCATGGAAATCTTGAGCTTATGTGAACCACAGACCTTATTTGAGAGATTACAGATGTCTCAGGGATGCAAAACTTGACTCGGTCTTATTTCCTTGCACATAATAGTTGTGCTAGTTGTTACTGGAAAATAGTGTTCAACTGTATGAACCTCATTTAGTAAACAAGCTCTAATAAAGCCAGTGCACACTATTTTCCCAGCACCAAATGGCGGACAGAATTAGCTACTTGCTGGTGAAGAAAGAGGAAGATTTAGCAGCTAACGAGCCAGGTATTGTTCTCAGGAGGTGACGATGTCACCCATGTCTCTTTGTTTGTCTGACTGTGGTGACTGAAGTGAGAAACAAGAGTTAGATTTATTTGGAAAACTGCTCCTTCTGTTCATTCTGGGATCAGACTACCTAAAATCGGCCAAATAATGGCCCAACCCATTAGACGTGGGGAACAAAACTGACTGTAGGGTATAAAAGTTGCTAGTCTAATCCATTGCAGTGTCAAATACAAGTGATGTAGCATCTGGGACACCTAAAAATGTTCTGACAAAAAGAACATGACAATGGTTTCTGCCTTCCTTCACCTAGTGTTTGACGAGATGGGAAATTGGAGGGAGTGTAACATAGTGTTCCTATGATGTCTACAAGTGGAACAGCAAAGTTGATCCCTGGAATTGCCCGACAGATCACCTGTATGACATTTAAGATGCAAAAGACAACAAGACAGTTTATGACTAACCTTATGTGACATGGCAACTATATTGAAAGGTCTAACCCTGATACAACCATCGCCCTTCCATTTTAGCTCTACCCTTCCAGTTTACATATCCAAGCCTAGGGGCAGGTTCTCCTGATTATTGTTGGCATAGAGATGCAAAACAACAATCACATAAAACAATGGCTACTAGCTCACTGATGTCTCAGTAGCTAATTAGCTAATTTTCTAATGTTTCATTGTTGTTGCTGATCTGTGAATGACAGTCATTTATGTATTCTCATATATTTCAACAATGCAGATTGACAGGGTAGGAGCATAATAGACTAGAAAGCATTGCTAGTGCCCAAGTAATGAAGCAATGTTTGTCCTTTCTCTTCCTGTCTGTCTACATAAACAGCAGTTATTACAACTGATGACATATCAGGGTCTTGAAGAGTTGTGCTATTTCATAGTGGGAAATTTCATCCTCTCCACGTTGTAACTCTGTTGTAGTGGGCAAGGGGGCCCTCGACATTGTGGGGTAAGGGAAAACATTGGATGGGATTGAGTCTGTGTAGTAAGAAATGTTTAGGTCTCTGCCACTGTTGTCAGACTACATTGCTGTCCTCCAGTGTGTTTTGACCCGAAGCAGCACGGTGTAAAAAAAAAAAAAAAAACAGCAAATGTTGGTGGTCATGTCTTGCTTCATATACTAGTGACACAATGAATTACAATCAAGGATACAGATTCAGTAAATGAAGGTTCATTCAACTGATTTCAAATGATCAGTGACAATCATTTTCTCTATGATTTATTCTACGAGAAATGTGCATAAATACTTTTGCCATGGCCCTCTGCATCAGGACCCGAGCTGCATCAAAACAGTAGTCCCATTGAAATGGAAAAGATGGGATCTGCCATCTTTAATGAAGTGCTGATATTGGCCTGAACACAGTCTTGCCTTTAAATAGTCAATCAGCTGATCTGTGGCTGTAGTGCCAAGAGTGATGAGAGATAAAAACACCATGAAGCAATTTGAGGTTGTGATATAATGCTGACGAACAACGCTGCCTGTAAGTCCAGCTGCAACCATTTCATCCAAAAAATATAATGCAGTCCTGTAAATTCTGGAAGAAATGAAAAGAGCTCTTGTTTCTTGAGCTGTTGTGGTTTGCAAAAAATGGTTCATCTTAAGCTCAGTTTTATGGGTTTTTGCAGGGGGATCTTAGACTAAAACAGTTTAAATACCCACTGCACCAACTCAGTATTAAAGCCAAGATTTTGCTTTTGGCAAAAGAACACGAATCCTTCCCTTGTCTGCCTTGTCATCTTGATATCTATGGCCTGTGGAAACATTCGCGAAGCACTGTACCTGCTGCACTTTAAGGCCTAAGCGCAGTGGGAGAGGCTGAGTTTCAGTAGTCCCTGTGTGTGCATCTTATAGAGGAGTTTGAACTCAGCAGGGAGCTGATGGGACTCCTGCCATTTGGTGGTGAACTTGGTGCCCTTCTTGTCGTAGTAGTGGTACGGCAACTCCTTACCCGTGTTCGGATCCCAGCCAAAGGGCCAAAAGCCATACAGATGGATCTGGTCGCACATGGAGGATGCCAGTGTGTACATCAGGATGCCAGTGCTCAGGCGCTTCGGCGACAGCTGCTTGGTTTTCCAGTAGCTATTGAGTACAAGTAAAAAAACAAAACAATTATGTATTAAAAGAGTCTTACATCTTTCAAAATATGTGGAGTCACTCAGGGCAGGCACGTCGTTAGACCTGGGCATTCAAGGCTAGGATTTGGGAATAGCCCCGGACCTCTGTGCCTTAAAAAACAAAAAAGAGAAAAACAAATATAATTGCCTAATGATGAAAATAGCCCCAGAGCTTTTTATAGGATTGTATATTGAATGGCCAGCAGCCACAAATGCTACATTGTCACCAGCGCAAATTGCGCAGAAGCTGACATGGCTTTCCTCTGTCTTTCCTCATGGCATATGCCCATATATGGTAAGAGTCAGAATAATTTGTTGCAAATTCAACATCAGTGTTATTCGTTCCCCCTCTATGCGTCACTGATATTACCACAGCCCATCTATCAGCCTACTGTTTATTAGCAATGCAGCGTTTATAGTAGTTAGTTATTAGAGATATATGGAGGTTCTTTGGGGAAAAAAAGTTGCAGCCAGAGCAAGAAGACATGGAGAGTGAGACATCATCTCCCCCAACCCCTGAAGAGGAGCAGGGATAGCTTGCTTGCACAGATTCAGCAGTCCCGCCATGAATTCAACCTTGACACCGGGTAGGCGCATGTGTTAATTATTCTAATTTTAATTTCTAATTTTGCCTGCTGTGGTAAATCAAATCGGAATTGTGGTTGTGGGTGTAGTCTGGGTGTGCAGTCTCTGTTAAATGACATTTTTTTTTCTCTTAACACCCTACAAATCCACCTGTAGACCTAATGCAGACAGACAATGAAGCAAAGAAATTATAATAGGGAATGTTCTACTTGCTCAAATAGCCTATGCACACAGATTATTACATTATCATTACATTATCTTTAATGTAAACATTACTCAGTAGGCCTATAGGGAGGGAAAATTAGCTTTATTTGTGATTAAAATATGACGATGAGGACCCCAACTATTGGCCTTCCGTTCCTTCTCAAATAGCCCAATGTTAAAATTTCCCAGGGGAAAAATCCCCAGACCCCCGTTAAAAAAAGACTCTACCTGCAGGGCTAAAGCCCCGGATGTTTTGCACTCCTAGCGACGCCACTGACTCATTGCAAAACACCTGGATACAACCCTTTAATGTTGACTCTGCTGCTTAGTTTGTTCTTAGGTGATTGATTAGGGGTTGGCATGACTTAATTTATTTTCATTTATTTTCTCAGGTCAAGATTTTTGTAATTCGTGTTAGCTAGAAAAAGGTAATTTGTTAAATGCAGAGCGTTAGGGTTCTCTGCAGAGAGAACAATCCTTTATTTAAAACAGGCTTATATTTGAGACAAAACTTTATTTGTATTTTCCCAGTATTATCATATATTGCGGACAACGCTCCTCACAGACTTAACCAGCTCAAACTGAGGTAGACAATTAATATTGTCAAAGAACTTAACATCTCAAAGTTCACATTGTATTTTGGATCCAATACACCCATCTCGAGTCTAGAAAACAGAGGAGGTTTTCATTCGAGTGTGAAATATTACAAAACTATAGTTAATCAAAGGTATGACTGTTTCTGTTTCTTCCCTTGGTATCTAGAGAGAGAGAAGTTTGTCTCAAATTTTACCACTTCATTCAGCTGTGAGTGTAACTACAGAGTGGACTCCATGAGAGAGTGGGAATGTGAATGGTTTGGATCCATCTTCATCTTTTTGCAAAACAATAAAAACAATGCATGAATTAGATTAAGGCCTAGGCACTGTATGTATTTGTGAATCAAATTAATGTACACATACCTAGATTTCATGAAAACTAACATTTCTATATGTCATTCTCAAAAAATATGAATTAACTTCTTTTGATACCAGCGACTTCACATTACTAAATAAAAAATAAACCAATCTGAGCAGATTGTTTTGCTCTGCAGCTTCACAGAGGGGGAACTCTCCACACTGGCCGCCACAAAAGCATTTCCAAGAGTCCTTGAGGTGCTGAAAGCTGTCTGAGCTGCTTAAACGTGGTAATTCTTCCAGAGCAGGTAGTTTTAATGGGATTGGCGAAGATTAGGGTACAGTACGAGCAGCCTTTTCTGCTGCTACAACACTAAGCACCAGACCTAAATCCTTCTCCACACACACAGCTACAGCTCTGTGCCATACCTTTCACTAAATAGCTGTTTCCTCATAATCCGGCTTTGGAGTCTAAATCTCCTCTTTCCCATATAGAGTAAAGCTCAATACAATACAACCACACGTTCGTTTCCACAAACTTCTACAAATAGGACAGAGATACACATTGACATTTTGAACACGGAGAGACAGAGAGAAATAGAGAGAAGTAGATGGACAGTCTGACACATGGTACACCTGCTTTAGGAGACAGCACTAACCATCCTGACCTGGTGTAAATGGGGCCTGATTGTGCGCGAGTGCTGCTTGACAAGCAGAAAATCACTAAGAGGCACAGGGGTTTGAAAACACAATCAACTGTCCACCAACCACATGCATGTAACCTACTATACATGTGAAACACTCTCTGCACTGGAAAATCTGTTGCCAGTGAACATAATCCAGTCAAAAATGATGAAAACAAACCACAAAGGAGTAATGACACATAATGTTAACACATAAACATAAGGTCTACGCTCCATCATCATCATAGTCATGGAGCCATAAAGCTCCACTATTGTTCAAAAACTATTAAAAACACAGTCCTGCAGCAGGAAACACTATAACACCAAATCTGAATCTATCCACCACTTGAATAGTGCTCAACATATGCAATATTACCTCCTGTTTGACTAAAAAGTGCAGCGTCCAGCTGTTAAGGAAACTACTGAGCCTCTTTAGAGGTAAAACTACATATTTGTGAGCCTTAAACAATTCAGACCAATGTCGTTTTTTGTTTTGATCTATTCATAATTAGATTAGCAATTAGATCAGTTAAAGGGTTACCTAACTGTGCCTGCTATCTTGACGAAGCCTAGCAAAAAGCTGGAGACAAGCTTTTTTTGAGCAAAGGAAACATTAATGGCTAGAATATTCTCCCACACAGACATAAACACAGACAGCTGCAGACACCACAGACATCTAGTAATTCTGTTAATTCTAGGGTTTTAACAATTCACCAAATCCATGATTTGACTGATTTTTGATTTTCACAATCACGGTTCAATTCAGTTGAAACATTTTTCAGCACTGACTGCCATGACATTCTTAATCTATTGCATCTGGGTTTGTAGAGATCAACAGACAGACATTCAGAGTTTCAAATTCTTGTAAAGGATATTTTAAAACAGATGTACTTTTTACCCTGGTGGCATTTTGCAGATTAGGGTTAGGTAAGTTCAAGTTTGGTTTCTCAAATCTGTCCCGAGTAAACCCTCTTTCCAAACAAATCAATTAAAAGATCTCTGAAAAAGAAAATATATCCAACACCTCTGACAAAATCACAGTTTCCTCTGGTATGGTCAATTTTACTCCAGCACAGTCAGTTGATTGTCTTAGTGCAAACAGGTGTCTGGAAGGGCAGCTGGAGCCTACTGTGGTAACCCTTTGGTCATGTAAGTAAGCAGGGGTGGAAATTGTAACTTTACCACTTTTGAGCCCCCTTTGAGGGCGCATTCCACACATGCACAGGCACATTTCATATCTTTAGGGCAACGTAGAGGCCACATGGACACATCTATGCACTTTGCCGGTATGCAGCTGTATGATGAGAGCTTACTCGTACTCTCTCTGATAAGAGATTCATGCCATGCGGTTCCAAATAGACCCTCCTGCATACGCCCCCACACTTGGGACACACCTTATTAGCTGACAAGCCTGCTGGCTCTACTTACCTATTTCACATATTGAGATCTGATCACAGTGTTGGAATACATTTCAGATGAATATCCAGCCACAGATCACTGGTTATTATTAGGTGGAGATGGGGTCTTTGTTGTAAATGTACTGCAGGGTTTCAGTGTATCTTACTTGTTGATATACTGCATGATGTTTCCGGGCCAGGCCAGCTGGACCTTCAGCTGACCTCGATGTTCCACAAAGAAATCGACCAGCGTCCTCGTCACTGTGGCTGACGTGTGGAAGAAAAACGCTGGGATCCACAGGATGGCACCGTCCAGCTTCTTCAAACTCAGGAAGAAGTTGTTCCTGTCCTGCACAGTCAGTAAATTGTTATAGTATTTCTCCAGGATACTGGGGTTAAAGGTTGTCATGTTGGTCCGTCGTCCAACGTCCTTCTTAAAGATCTCAGTTGGTGCGAAGTTGCAACGGAAGACGTAGTCAAACTTCTCGATCTGGGGGCCACAGCGCGAGCCGGTGAGGATGCCACTGTTGCCGATGACGGCACAGACATTGTAGTGCTTGTTGAGGATCGGCGAGACCTCAGGGAGGAGGGTGCGGAAGTTCTCGCCTATGGAGAAGACGTATTTGTGGCTGGAGTAGTCATAATGCATCAGCTGTCCGACTCGGACTGAGCCTCGTGTCAGTGAGAAGTTGTGGGGGATGTCGATGTACTGAGAAATCTCCTTTCTGCAAGGTAAAAAAATACAGTATTATTCATTACTGCATCCTTACTTTAAGCATCCAGCACAAAGAATAAATCATAGCTCTGTGTTGTTTTAGAATTTTTTTCATAGTCTACCATGTGACTGACAAGTAGGTACCGCTGCGTGTCTTCTGGTTCTCAGATCCAACCTCAGATCCTATTTAGATTCAGTAAGATGCTTTTGAACCCCAACCATAAAGCCAACAACATCACGAGCCATCTTGTTTCTACGTAACTTTTTCTGTACAATGTTCTGTAGCTCATCTTTTGTTGCATGATGTTGAAGTGCATTTCACAGCTGTTGCTCACTCCTTAAACCACATTGAGCATTCAGGACCATCAAAAAATGTCCACAGAAAGAGAGAGAATGCTTGTGTGTGTGTGTGTGTGTGTGTGTGTGTGTGTGTGTGTGTGTGTGTGTGTGTGTGTGTGTGTGTGCGAGTGTGTGTGTGTAACCTACTTCAGCTGTATAAAAGCAGTACTGTTGTAGCTCCATCTCGAGGAGTTCTGCAGGTCCTCGCTGAGAGCGTTGGTCAGAGGAGAGAAAGCTGGATCCAGATACTTCATGGCCAGCTGGGAGCTACACAGAGGAGGAGGAGGAGGACATGGAGAGACGGGGGTTAGCTCAGTCTTTGGAGAAATTCGGCTTCATCCAAACTTGCACTTCAAGATGTTCTAAGGACCATTTTAGCTCTTTTAAAACAAGGTTTGTGGATAGTGCAAAACATTATGCATTGAAAACAATTACAGGAGAATCTTTCTGACAGGCCGGGAAACAAAAGCAGTCAGGCAATCAGAGAGGTTGTAAACAAGCCAGTTTATCTAGGCACATTACTGAAACCACTTGCCAAAAATTCACTGGCATACGTTTTGCAAATGAAGCCTCTATGACAAATCTGGGATCAAATTTCTTACTATTTTGTTTTTCATGTTTCTTACCAAGAGAAAATGAAACTATTGAGTTCATCCATTCATTTTTTTTTTCACTGCATGAAAATACAATTTTAAGATTGATAAGATAAGATTTGACTGGTTTGCTTGGCTTTGTTTAGAAATCGTACACCTAGGAGTGGAGATACCTGGAAACTTTGAGAGAGGTCTGACTGCAAGTGTTTCTTCCTGTAGAAATGATTTCCATGAAAATTAGACCCAAATGTAAACAAAAAAATCTACTTTGTTCTCTTAAGAGCTTCAGCTAGGTTATACTTTAAATGATTACTTATATTTTGTCTAAATCTTTCTCAGGAGCACTGTCTCCACTAAACTAAAATGGCCCCAAGAAATGCTGACTGAAATGTGCAAGTGTTTGTGGAGCCATTCACCAAATATAGAGCGATTCATTCCATTAAGGAACCAGCTGCATTAATGAACAGATCCAGCCAGTTTCATTTACACTATCAGCTCAGTGTAAAAGCAGCCTTCAGCCTCTTTGAAATCAAGAATATAAAGGTCCCAGTGTACTGTGGGGAATGTGAGCAGTAAGGCCAAACTGTTGCAGAAATTCTGTCCATCTTAGCAAGTTATTCATAGTTAATTCGAGACTTTGGATGTGAAGTGAAATAATCTTCCCTTCAATCAGATTTGATTGCATGTACTCATTATCCTTTCAGCTTGGTTTTGAAACAGCTTCCCACAGTTTGAACTCATGCCGTGCTTCCTGCTTTTCAAGGCATTTAAACTGAGAAATCGAATGATGTTACCTGCTGGTAACATGAGGTCATTGTACTTGATAAGATGAACACTGTTTTTGCAGTGCAAGAAGCCTAAACTCTTCGAAAATTTCATACCACTGTTAACCTGGAGATTTGCTATTTTACCTTTAAAGATATTCTAATTCCTCATTTTTGCCTGAAAACCTTGACATTTTTAATGCATTTGTGCTTTTCTTATCCATGGTACTGTCTCTTGGTATAATGACTTCCTCTGTATTCCAGAACAGCATTCAGTCCACATGTCCTGGAAAGCAATGCATTATGTCTCACCCAGAGTCATTTGAGAAAATAGATGTCGATGTCATCGGTACAGAAAAAGGTCCAGGGAGTGTTGAGCCTAGCTTAGCATGGAGACTGGAAACAGCAGAAAACTGGTAGCCTAACATATCTTTCCATGACTCAAAAACTGATCTGATTGACCTGTATTATGATTACAGAGCAGCTGTAGAAATACTAATGTCAAATGACACAGTGTGGTAGCAGTTAGCAGTGGAGCGATTTGCTAAACAACAACTGCTGGCTTTAATGAAAGCTCACAACATCTCAGTTAGCTTGTTAGCAAATACCTGTGACAGCAGGAAATTGAGCATTAACATGTTGAAAGTGTAGCTTGTGTCAGCTAGCGGACAGGACATTTCACTGACTTGTGAATTGAAAAACACTGACTGACTGAAAATGTCATTTGACTGGATGGTTATAACTCTTAGTGTCTTTCAAGATGGGGGAGAAATATCAGATGTGGCCTGGGATTTGCAAATCCATGTCAGTCTGGAAGCTCATTTTCCAAAGCCTCTGGACACAATAGATCCTTTTCTCAGCATTCATTTTGATTTGTCAAAGCAGCAAAAGCACAGGTGTGAGCAAAACCGTTAATGGCAAATACATCCTTCTTAGTGTCCCAATAAGCCATTCCAGCTCTGGAAATAGCTTACCTAAATGGGATGAAACCATCATTAATGTTATAAATTCCAATTGTGCTTCTCCTGATTTGACAAGTCAAAATGTCTGCCATGGAGGGGTCTATCGGAAAAAACTTCAATTAATTAGATCAACAGATATGAACAGATCAAATGGAAATATATCTGAATGGGCCATAAAAACAAGGTGGAAAGAAGATAAACTCAAAGATGCCCTAGTTAACCTCTAGTTACAGCTAGCTAGCTATCTAATAAGATACTACATGAAAACCAAACAACTATGGAGTCTCTTTTCCCCCCTTGGTGGATTTAAGCAGGCAGTTTTCATTTGCTTAAAGTCTTTCTAGTGAGCCAGGCAAAGGGCATTCTAGATCTGTCTTTGAACTGGACACACAGAGATGAAACCGATGCTCCCATCTGACTCTGACAAGAAACAAAAATTACTTTCCACAATGTTGAAAAGATGGTTTCAAGAGAGAACTTGCCTCTTTACTGTTCTGCCTTTGAATAAACATCAAAATATCAAGGTTTCAGGTCAAGACTCTGCTATGACAGACAAACTGGTCAAATAGTATTTGCATGTTGATTTAAGTTTGGTCCATCTTGCATGAAAAACAAGAAAGGTGGAGTTGACTCTATGAGGACAGTTCAGAGTTCTGATTCCACATATATTCAAAATCATCAAGCACTGACAGCTTCGGCTGTCATTCAACCATTGTGTATGTTTTACTGTCCTGCATGGCAAACTCCACCTCTGTAATACCTGGCCAGTCTAAAACACACCTTTAAAAGTATGTGTAAATACTGTTTGACCTGGATCTGATGCAGTCAGACCGCCATAAGCTTTATTTTGTTGTTGCAGCATCCGCCATCTTTATGGACAGCGAGACTCAGCCAGAGAGGTGCAGTGCTGAATCAGGATCAGCATGAAATAGCGACTGATTACAAACTGTTGTTGGGAAAGGATCTTCCTTTATAACAAAACTAAATGTTAGACATTTCAAAATATTCCAAGTCTCTGACATATTGTTTACAGCCTGTGTGCAAATTATTATCTTGTGTGCAGAGGAAAATAACTAAGATTAAGATTAAAGAATCATGACAGATAAATTAAAACTCCTGTATTACTGCTTCTTTAAAGGGGGCAATGTGTAAGAAATCCAGAAAGGTCAGGATTCATAGCTCCAAAAACATACAGCAGGGGCAGCTTACTGCTACTCACTATACTTTTTGCTAGCTTTGTTAGCTCTTGTTAGCTAATTAGCCGACCGGAGTCTGCCCAGATCACAACTGTGGAACATTTGGAGTCACTATAGGCAGAGGTCAGTTTAAAAACATGGGATATAGTAAGGAGGTGATTTACAGCAGCTCTGACTTAGCCAGGGCTAATTAGTTAGCATGCTAACGCCAGTCGATATCTCTGCAACACAACCGTCTACAGACTGTATACTTCTTTAACATAAAATCAACACTACTGTTTCTTCCTCCTCTGTGTTGATGTCATTTCTTCTTTCTCAAATTCAGGCCATTGCCAATTGTCCATCATAATATAAATATATTGTGATTTAATGGTGTATTAATGAGATCACGTGACACACTTTTCTTTTGTGACGAACATAGGACATCTGAGAAAAATTTGGAAATATGTTAACACTTTACACTTAGGATTAATCTTAATTCTTCATTTCATGATGTTTCAAACCCAACACCGCACCACCCAGAAGGCTTCAGAGAAAATTCAAGGTCTTGTATCTTGTTCGTGACACAAACAGTTGGATGGCTGCAGGTTTCAACGCAGCCAAACCCAGCTGAAGCAGAAGATGCTGATGGTTTAAACATTTAAACAAAAAAGTCAAACCAGCAAGTTATCTCAACAAATTCAAACAAAGTTGCACACACTTGGTTTGTTGCTGAGAATCAGGTGATAGGTAGGTAGGTAGGTAGGTAGATAGATAGATAGATAGATAGATAGATAGATAGATAGATAGATAGATAGATAGATAGATAGATAGATAGATAGATAGGTAGGTAGGTAGATAGATAGATAGATAGATAGATAGATAGATAGATAGATAGATAGATAGATAGATAGATAGATAGACTCCATTCGAAAAATAAAAATACTAATATAGAGAAAAAGCATAGACAGAGCACATCCTTGTGTTTTTGATCCAAATGTCAGCACTCTATATTCACCTCAGGTCGGGTTTGCGAGGCGGCCTCTCACTGCAGGAAGAGTGCAAAACAAAAAACAAACTCACTCTTACCTTAATCAGCACTAGTGACTTTAAGATGACATTTCACTGAAAGAAAGGATTACCGAACGTAGACTCTTTAAAGGCCCAGCATGCGCAAGTACAGTGCATTTTAAATACTTACTCTATATCATTATTTTCATGACAATTAAATACTTGAGAATTGTGAGCAAAAGTGATCATTTTAGTTGCATCACAGTGCTGAAAAAATAACACAAACATTTCAACAACTGGGCACAGTAAAAGACAATTAGTCGGTCAGCACTGGATAATTAAATACACTTACAATAAAATGTTGAAATGTTTCTTTTAAACACCAAGAGACAGCTACATCTCACTCATACAAGTTCTATAGTTTGTTACATAAACAGATAACAAAAAGTAATTTGTTTGTGACGGCCACAGTCAGACTGTAGACTTTTGGATGAATTTTCCTGCCAGTACACTGTAAGTAACAGCATATAAGTCATCTTTATCTCTGAATAATTTTAAATTGATAGCAAAACAAAATTCTTGACTGTCCACTACCATTAACATTCAACGTTTCCCCTGGATCTTGACTTGCTTGATGAAGACTGTAATTAAAAAGAAGGTGCACAATAATGTGCAGCACCGGCTTGTAAAACCAGTGTATCCAAAGAAGCTTCACTCAAACACAAATTCAGCTATATTCTCACTGTAATATGGCCAATATTTTATACATATAATATATATCAGAGACCCTCTGATGGTATAACATTCTGTCTATCCACTGGCTGCACAACAGCAAAAACCAAATATTTCCCTCTACCACCGTGTTCCTGATGATAAACTCTCAATCCATAACAGGAAGGCAGGACATTTAGCTCTGTGCACCAGCAGTGTTTTTTCTTCAAAATGCCGGTCTCCTTCACGTCTACTCTGAGCATAACCTTGGCCTGTGGTGATGGCGGGCAAAGAGGAAAATGATTACGGGCGGAAGAAAAATGAATTTGGCTCTCATGCAATAAATCAGATCCAAGGACAGCTCGCTGGCCTCCAGAACCTTCATCAGAATGATGCTGTTTTAGCATCACACTCCAAACCTGACCCAACATGTCAGACAACACAGATTTACTGAATCATTTCCCATGGAGTTGGATTGCAGTGACCCTACTGGAACTCGGGACGGTAATCAGATGAAGTAAAATGCATTAAGCTCAAGTGTAAACACAACTCACAAACACACACTGAGGATCTGACCACCTAAACTAGTTCTGGAGGTACTCAGACACACAGTTACCTTGAGAGGCGGATACATTGGCGAGATGACGTTGACTCAGGAGTCCATCTTGCCAACCTATGCACTAAGGGTGGAACCACATTTGTTTGGAACAATCAGCGTCCTATGAGGAACTACTTGCGGCTACGGGTGTGATGATCAGTGCGAGAAGTGACTGCTCATTTGAAAACAATGGTGGTTCCTCAAGAGGTTTGCACTGATGCTGCTAGCATCACTTATATCAGACCTGGAGAGCGTTTCTTCATTGAAAGGACAGCAAATTACAGCACTGAAGGCTTTTCTCCTTGGAAAAACAGTTTTCACTCTTGACACGCTTCAGTAAGAGGCTGATTTATCAGACAGACTCCCCCGGTTGTGACACTCCCCTCCTGTTGACCTGATTGGTTGAAGCTAGCCTGCGATAGAGGTAAAAGACAATAAGTGCCTGCCCTTTTACAAACAGTTTCCCGCGTCAGGTTAGACACACAGCTTTGTTAACAATAAACTAGTGATTGAGAACTGAGGCCCTATAAAGCCTGTACATCGGTTGGACAACAACGCTGTTACATCACACTCACCACTCTGCTGTTCTCAGTTTCTCGTTCAACACAAATGAAGTTGGTGTTGAAAAAATGAGGCAAACAATGGAAGGAAACAAATGTGTATAAAAGCCTTTAGCCCACGTTTTATCACATTCAAAAATGTATTCCAGAAACCTTTTTCAAGCAAAATATCTAAATTGGTTGGAAACATGTCAATATATGGACTGAAGGAGACAGAAGAGCTGTGAGTTAATGAGCTGATCTAGTTCACAGCTGTGGGATTAAGTGACAGATGCCCTGTTTTTCCTTCAGGCTCATACACACTCTCACTGACATGTACTACATTTGGACCAGTTCACCATGGAAAAGTTGTCCTATTTTTTATTTCTTTTTTTCAAATCAGTCCAATTAGTGTCATCCACCACTGACATGAGAGCTGCGATGTTGTCTGCCTTATTAAACTGTGTATATTAATAAAGTCCTTGGTGCCTGTTAAAAAACCTGAACTGATTCTGCTGGGACATTTTGATCAGAGGTGTTTCTTTAATGATGAGTATGTTTTGAAGATGGAGTGGCAGTGACAGTAAGTACTTCTTTAATAAAGGCACCAGTGTCTTTTCTCCTCTGTTGTCTGGTAGAGGAAGTTGCTGTAAATGTCAGGTTTACTAGTTTAGCACAGAAGTTTACTCTCTTTATTAAATAAGTCGTCTTCACCTTGGTTTTAATGATAAAGACTGCCTGTTGCTCTGAATTCAGGCATTGGTTAAAAATGTTGGCCAACAAGTAAACTTAGTTGCTAATAACAGTAGCAGTAATGCCAACAGTCATACTAGTAACAATAACAATTAACACTTAATAGTTGTTTGTAGTTAGTTACTCGTTACAACAAGAGTAGTGGGATTAAGAATTTCTAGTTTCTACTGGAAACCCATAGATCAAGTGCATGTTTTCTGAATCATTTCACTTGATGCTACCAAGCCAATCAAATCAGTGCATTGTGTGTCTTGAATGTTAATAAACACGGGCTGCTTTAAAGAGACAAAAGTGTACGGCAAAAGTAACAATGTGAAGCGGCACTATGAGATGATGCATAAGTCTTTTGAGCAAACACACCCACTCAAATCCAAATTTAGAGCACCAAAAGCTAAGGCACCCACTCTGTATAACACCATTCAAACACAATATCGTTCCAGGCTCACAATATCAATCTGACCATGTGTATGAGGAAAGCCCTGACACCATTACAGCCCAAATGTATCCTGGGAGGAAACCCTGAATGGGTCATAAGTGGGAAAGAAAGACTATGTAGCCTATTACATTTTAAAATGCAGCCCTTCTTTTACTTTCAATGAGAAAAAACATTTATTTATCATTATATAATCCATCTAGTCCAATGGGGAAAAAAAGATGATGTTGTTACAATATAATATATAACATCTAGATATATATATAATTGTACTTGATTTAATTTGACGGTCGGACGCTGTCCACACGCAGTCATCGATACAACTACAAGGCTACTTCAACACACTGTATATGGCACTGAATCAAAGTTAGGCATTATGAGGTTCTGGACCTTGGCTTGAGTAAAATGTTCTACCTCTCTGACCTCTCTGAATTTCCAGTGAATGCCCCTGTCCTAGAGGGAGTTATGTGTTGGCACTGCTGGCTGCAGAGACTGGACTGTCGTCACTGAGAGGTTACCAGCAGAGCCTCCAGGAAGTCACTGCTGTTTTTGCACCATGACAACGACACAATTTAGATTTAGATTCAACACATTACATAAAGTTTGGTGTTCCCCTGGCTTCCAGTCTATGAGCTAAGCTACGCTACATCCTGACTGCAGTCCACAGACAAGAAGGTGGTGTCAAACTTACATTGCTACTAATGGCAAGAAAAGAAAATAAGTGCATTTCCCAAACAGTAAAATGTCCTATTCCAATGTTTACCACAAATGTTAGCAATGTTATTTTTGCCCGTAGCTTTCATAGGAGTTTAATATCAGCACAGATCTTGCTGCCGGCAGCCTCTGTCTAAAAACATCATGTCAGTTTCAGCCCACAGGCCCTTTTACAGGGAGGTCAGCGTGTAGTGCATGTTCTCAGATTTTGCCCACCTTCACCTAAGCAGAGCGTTGAGTCATCTGCAGCCAGAAGCTCGCCGTCTCATCACTTGTTGATGGTAACCGAGATCTGAGCTACTGTAGCTAAAGCCAAAGCTAAAGTTAATGCTGCTACTGAGGTCAAAATGGTTGAATGGAGACACCTATACACTTGATACACTATACAGGCAAAAGTATGTGGACACATCCACGCTTCCGTTTATTGTGCTTTTTATAGAGATTTTTTTAATATCTGGCTGCAGAGATTTGCTTTCATTAATTCATAATAGCATTGGCGTTGTCCACCGCAGATGTTGGGCGATAAGGTCTGGCTCACAGTCCGTGTTCCACTTCATCCCAAATGTATTAGACAGGCTTGAGGTCAGAGTGGAGTGTGGCCAAGGTGCAATAAGACCGTGGAGCTGGATGGTGAATGGGTGTGGGGGTGCACAACTTTTATGCAGAGGAAATAAAATCTTTCCCACCGAATAAAGTAGATATCATTAACATATCCTGTTGAAATAAGTCCTTTTTAAAACTGACACTGAACTAACAAAACCTCATTAAACTAAGATTTGGCTGTGTGATCTAACATCAACGATCAGTCCAGCAGTAAGGTGGCACAAAGTTCTAATCATATGCTGTCGCTTTACAGTTGTCTTTTATTTGAACAGTGAGTCCACAGAAAGACAACCCCAGGCCAAAACAACACTAAGATATTTGGGGTGTACGGGTGTAACCGTGGTCTAGGCCCTGTGCTGAGTAAATCATGCTGATTGTGCTCAGTCTGTGAGCTGTCAGTCCTCAGACAGCAGATAGAGGCCTTCATCTGGGTCTGATCACTGTACCTTCCTGAGGAGTAACATCATTTATGAGAATATAACATTCATTCAAAACATCAACAATCAGGGTTTGCCACATTAGAAGACACAACTACACATTCAAGCGTGAGGGCCTACACAGCTGCAACATTTAAAAATCAAATCCAAACACTCAGCTGATCAGTCTGCAGCCCTGCAGCCGGGCCTGGACTCACCGAAACCCTGCGTGGAACATGGACAGCCTGGATCCTCCATTAGGTCCGTATCTGGGGGTGCTGAGCAGGAAGTCCTTCTTGATGGACACGTAGCTGATGAGCGACAGGATGAGCAGGGCCACGCTGAACATGACGAGCCCCAGCGCGCTGGCTATCCGCACCATCCTGCCTCTCTGCGGGCACCAGCCCCCCCGGACCAGAGGATCACTGACGGGCCACGAAGAGGAGACGGCGAGTACCACCGCGCACCGCATCCGCGGCGGAGAGAGGGCGTAGACGCGGAGACGACGCGCGCTTCACGCAGATCTCAGAGTCCATGTGGGGAGGGAGAGCAGATGCGACTACGCGGCAGCGGCAACGCATGGGCGGCGAACAGGCACGTAGAAATGCTAAAGGCCGGGCGGGCAAACGAGGACGCGCAAACGGCGGATTTGTGGACGCTTTTAACAGAAGCCATGAGGGCTAAACAGCCCGTGTGTGGAGCACGACTGAGGAGCGGAGGGCCGCGTTTTTACAGCCGACGTCATAACCTAAATACGAGGCGAGGAGGCAGCACCGCGTCTGCGGAAGAAAAGGCGCAGGAAGAACGAGCGTGACGCATCGGCAGTCCATAAGTCTCAGAAGAGGAAGCAGAGGAGGGAGGAGGGGTGTTGGAGCGGTTTTTTTTTTCTCTGCAGGCATGCGGGGTTAGATTACAGCCGGATTCACAACCTCGAGGTGGTGAAATGGAGCGACGACGTCCTGCAGGCTGAAGATGGAGGCGGCCGGCGGGTGCTGCTCCCTCCCGTCATCTGCATCCTCGGCGTCAGTCTCATTAATTAAGACGGAGTGTCGCTTTAAGGAGACGCGGCTCTTGTATCGCGGTAATCAGCTAAACAGCAGCAGCAGCAGCAGCATCCGAGGCGGAGCTCTGCGTCCTCATGGACGCAGGGAGACGCAGGGGGGAGAGGACACCCGCCGCTCAGACACACGGGAGGGAGAGAGGTGTCAGTCTGAGCTCCAGCATCCTGGGAAGCATGAGGGGATATGATTCCATGTGATAAAACACGTGTGCTGCTCGTGTAAAATAATAATAATGATCATAATAATGATAGTAGTGTGTTGTATGTCTGTATAATGTATATATATATTATATTGGCCTGTAGTATGTTTACATACGGGGACAAGCACTGAGAACCAATAGGCCTTTCTGTTTATCACATATATTGAAATCTATAGGTGCTAAGCTTCTTATGTGAACAGCTGGCCTGTAGCCTGTTTCTATGGTAGGCTATATGATGTGTAGATACAGTATGTTCATATATTAAAAGTTCAAATGTCCAAACTGACGTGTGGTTTTGATACACATTATGAAGTGGTATGGTGTTAAAGTCAAAATCAGATTCCTGGGCAGCTCACATGGATAATGAAGCATCATAGGCGATCTTCAAGTTGTTTTGCAAAACATTTAAGAATGTACTTCTGTCATTATTTAAGATATGTTTTGATCAACAGCAGTACAGGTATGCATCAACACTAATGGCTCTGTGTGGCTGCACTTGAACTGCTGTCTATGAGCTAAATGCTAACTTGAGCAGGCTAACATTCTCACGACCATAACGTTGAAGTTTAGCAAGTGTTGGCCGACTGTTCACCGTCCGGATCCTCCACAATGACCTCCCTTTAAAAAATGACAGCACTGACAATTTCAGTACGTGGCCAAAACTGAACTTCTTGTGACCAAAATAATTCTGATTCTTAGATGTTGTGAGCACAGAAAGCAGTATGAGGATGTGAAACCAAACAAACTTCTGTTTGTTTCTCTTTTTCAACCAACAGTTCGCACCGGCCTCCACGGCCTGGGTGAACAGCAGACCGTTTCACTGGAACTACTTAGTAGGTGTCCATTATCAGGAATTACTGGACACTGGTATTAAGTAGTTCCAGTTAAACTGTCGGTTCTCCCCTTTAAGTGAATGAATGCACTGCCTACATGGTTTTAGCCTGTATCTAAAATGAGTGAGCAAACATTAGCTTCCTATCTAATAGCTGACTCAAAGAGTCTATGAGCTGAGTGGGCTAGTTTATCTCCTGTTACTGAGCTGTATCTAAGGTTCACCATCCAGTGTCTACTGCAGCAGTGAACAATCCTCAAGAGCCTCATGGGATGGTAATGACTGTCCAGTTATTAGTCATACCCTCAGGTGTTGCCAGGGAAACATGAAAATATGTATTAATTGTCATATTTTCTTCCACTAGTGACGGAGTGACCATAGTGTAAGTGAGATAATGCCTGACGAGGCTTCTGTTACCAGTGGAGGCAACCATCGTCTGCTGCGTGTCAGATGGCTCTGACCTCTGCGCTGTCAAATTGCTCTTAATGGACTCTTCCTCTGGCATTATCCCTTAGCGGGTTACATAACCAAGCGTCTGTTATTGTAACCACGATGATAAAGACCCTTAAATGTTAATCAAGTAGCCATTTTATCCCAAACCTTGATTTTTTTTCCTTCTCTTCTGGCCGAAAGTTTCAAACCTGTGTCACCTCTGACCACACACACCGGTGGGGTTGGTGACGGTCAAAAGTGTGATCCTCGTGTCACTGACAGCTGTGATTTCATGGTGCACGGGCACACTAGGGCACACAATGGAGTACACCTGTGCATCACCGCAGCATGAGGTCAGAAGTTAGGCCAGTGGAGGTCAGCAACAAGAAGATATTAAGAGGGTACCAGAGGTGTCGGATCAGAAAATGTTGTTCTGGAGACCATAGACAACTGCATATACTGTCATTTAATTCAGAGGACTTATAAATTAAAAAATTTGCCTCAAAGATACAGCTGATGTTGTCGGGAATGTCATTAGCTTGACAGGTATTCGATTGAGATCACAACTCAACACCATTTACATTTCTCCTCTCAGCACTCCTATATGATGTCATTTCCTTTCACTGATGTCACTCACAGGGAAAGTACGGTATTTTGGTGTCACGGAGTAAAAACCTGAATAATCTGCCTTTTTTTAATTCATCATTTCCCATGAAGAGAGAAGCATTTAACTCCTAAAAACAAACAAGTCTGACATTTATCAACATTTACTGAGGGTTGCCTCAGATGAATGTCAGAAATTTAGCAGAAAACAGATTTAAAAAATGCATTATTTATTTATTTTTAACTTAATGCTAATTATTAATTAGTATGTTTGTCTCAACAGGATATAACTGATATCTTAATCACTGAATCAGTGGTTTAGTTTCATTTAAGGTAAAGTACCCAGGCTTTATAGGATTGCAGATATAAGTAGGCTAATGGATTCAGCACAGCAAACTTAATGTTCCGCAATAAACGTTTTACAAAGTTGTTTCAAATGTTTTCATCAAAACACAAGCAGACAGGCAGTCGGTCAGATGCTCTGCAGACACGTACAGACATCAGACAGAGAGACAGGCTGCTATGACTGCTGGCATTTCAACAGTGACCTTTCTACTGATCTTAAAGTCTGATGGAACCCACACACACAGACACCCAGACACACATGCACACGGTTTGGTAAAGGCTGTCAGACACACAGATTAAGATCCTAGAGCCTCAAACCCAATGTCTCTCCTGCTCGTGCCGCACAGAAACACACACACACACACACACACACACACACACACACACACACACACACACACTGGTGATGAAATAGTCTCACTTTAATTGATGCCTCTTTATGGCCTTAAGACCGTCAGCGAGAAGTTTTATATATTTTTAATTCCTGTCACGAGTTAGATTTAAATTTTATTGTGGAGTGCTGAGGAGCAAAGACGCTGTCAGCAGACTCTGTAAGGACACTCCCACACAGAGTTTAAAAGTCAGCCAACTTCCCTCCCGTTAGTTAGAAGTGAAGAAGCCTCTTGGGTGAAAGGTGAAACATCTTCAAGAAGCTGAAACATGTCCAGTTGCCTATGATACAGCACCAAGACTCACTTAAACTAAGCTTACTTTGTTTGACCATCACTGTCCCTGTGCCAGAATCAACCAAACAATGTAAGTTCCTTCTAGTACCTTTAAGTATACTCAAAACAGCCCATTTGCAGGCTAAGCAATGTGTTGACGTCCATGTATTTATATGTATGCTATTGTTAAACAAAGGAAATGGTTGCAGTTTGTTGGAGGCCTGGTAATGTAGTTTATGATCTCAGTGAGAGTTCTGTTGATTTCTCGCACACTCGCTGCACCGATTAGTATTTAGTACACACGACTGAACACAATTAGTATGGAACCTGGATGCAGCAGTGGCATCCATATAGTCACTGTAGCCTTTCATTCAACAACATGCTGCAATAGAAATGCACAGCTGTGAACAATTGGTGTACTGTCACACTGTCATGACTTGCTGGGACAGTTGAATAGAACCAGAGCCATCGTTAAGTTATTAGTGTGACGCGAGGGTCCGGTGGGTGTGGATGGACTACTCTTTATAAAAAGAGACAGCAGGATGGAGACGATGCTATTGCTATTCACTATGTAATGATTGACATGCACAGGTATCCTCCCTTGAAATTCTTCTAAGAGCAGATGAGCGCAGAAATCCACCAGGAGTCCACAAGGAGATGTACCAAAATTGGAAGTACATGCTTGATTTAGTCAGTCGTGATGGTTTTTATTGAAGTGGAATGAACTATGGAGCAACAAAACAAACACACAAACAAACAAAAAAACAATCAGCAGCCAATGATCAGACTCCACACACAGCATCACCACTTTTCCGTTGAATGAATGATTATGACTGTATCAGATCAAACTGAATATGTGAATTAGACTCCGAACAGTCACAGAAGCGTTACATGACTGTATGAAACATCGCTGCTGTGCGACAGGAGGCCGAAGGAAACAGAAACTGCCAATGAATTCACAAGCTTCCTCACTGCACTGCATTTAGCTTTTCTCACCTTCTCTTCATTTTATTTACTTCAGTGTAGAGTAATTTCACTGAATTTCACTTCACCTCACAGATTAAATGTATATAAGAATGATAACCATAGTAATGATAATAACAGGTTACACACGATGACTAAACTAAACTAACTAAAAACACTGTTTTTTAGGGAAGATTAAAAAAAAATGAGAAAGAAAAAAGCAGGGCAGAGAAAAGAGAAACAAGAGAGAGAAAGTAAGAGGAGAGCATTTGGGAATCCGTTAAATTAAGTCAACGAGATCAGGGAAGAAAAAAGGAGTCGGGGTGGGAGATGCGAGTGTAACAGATAGACGAGGAGTAAACCGACACTGAGCGGAGTGAGGCAGGAGATGAGGAAAGATCCAGGATGAAGATATTGGCGTTTCAGCTTACGATAGATAAAACAGGCCACTGGGAGAGTTTCTCCCTCAGAGAGCAGCTGACTCTGTGATGACGCTCCTTCATCTCTCTGACCCCCGAGGAGTCACCAGCTGTCACTATTTTACACTCTGTAAACAGGAAGTGATGTAAACAAATGGACCACAAGTCTGCCTGTTAATACTGTCTCATCATAGTAACACTGTAACACTGTAGTCGGAGGGTTTTAAATTGAACCTGCCACAGATTTGAAATGTCGACCGCTGCAGCTTTCGCCTCCACCCGACACACTAGAGATTTCCAGAGCCACGTACATCTGAGACAAGCTGTGACGTGTCTGTTCAAAAAGTGTCCCTGTTATTTTGCCTCCTCCTCACATCTGACTTGTGCTTCAGAAGAAAGTGTGGCCTTATATAACGATGTCTACAATGGCAGCAATCAGCTCAGACAACCATGTCATGGTGGAATCGTGGGTTGCTTGATGGGTCACACGCTGGACTCTCCTTCCAACCTGAGTTTGTGTCCCGTTTGTCACCAAGAGTCAAGAGTGATTTGTTATGTTACGTAAATAAGTTAATGTAGGTGAAAGATGTAACTTACTTTATGTGAGTGACGTTACACATACTTCCTAGTTATGAGACTGAAAGTACTTTTACTTTGTGTTGTTCTTCTTGTAATTCACTTTGTTTAGCTTATTCAGAAACAATGCCATACATTGAATGTAGTTATTTTTACGTTAAAATATGTTGTTTTGCAGTTTTGGTGCCTAAACTGAATCAGACAGTGACCACCCAAAATACAGGTCCAAAAGGCATAACATGTCATGATGTGTGAACTGTTTGTCAGCAAGCTGTGTTTTGACAGTCTAACCAAATGTCAAATATTATTGTTGCTAATTTGACCCTGAATCCCCTCATGTTCAACACTAAATCTGGATCTAGATCTATTTGCAACAAGTTAGGAGTGAGAACGTGGTTGTATATTCACTGTATCATAAAAATCAAATTCAAAATGAACGAGATGAAGAGATGCAAAGGTTTTGATTCAATTGTTGTTGCTGTTTAAGCTTTTTTTTGTTTAAGGGGTAAAATCTTACACTGTCTTTCTTGGCTTGTTTCACAATCATTTGGATGTTTTTCCTGCCTCAGCTCTCTCTCTTCTTTATCTATATCTATGGTTATAATGTAGGGCAGGGGTGTCAAACTGATCCAGTAAAGGACCATGTGGCTGCAGGTTTTCATTCCAACCAAGCAAGAACACACCTGATCCAATCAGGTGTGTTCTTGCTTGGTTGGAATGAAAACCTGCAGCCACATGGTCCTTTACTGGATCAGTTTGACACCACTGATGTAGGGGGTCTATTAGCAGCTGATTCAAAAGAAGAGCACTTACACCTGTAAAGTATGTTTGGTGCGGTGTGAGGTGACAGATTTAAACTAGGGTAGAGCTTTCACTGCTGCCCCACTTGCATTCTTTTCTTCTTTTCTTCATCTGAACGTAGGCTGAGAATTATTTTGTCATCAGTATGCTGTCCATCTAGCAGAACCAGCTAAAATTGTGCATTAACTCTGTACCAGCTGTAATGGAAGGCAAAAGAAATGAAAAGAAACGGATAAAGGGATGTCAAGGATGGATTCACCTTTTACTGTATTACATCCCGTCCCGTACCCTCTGTTTCTCAAACGCAAACTTCCTCACTCCACCACACAGAACCGAGCACCGAACCTGGGGCGACAGAGCCTTCTCAGTTGCTGCCCCCTCCCTCTGGAACACCCTCCCCAAACACACCAGAGACTGTGCAGAACTCATTACTATCAAAACACTCACCAAAACCCACCTTTTTAATATCGCTTTTAATGTATAACTTGTCTCTTTCTTTGTATATTTAGTGTGCTGTTTTCATATTTCTGTTTATGTGTCTTTAAAATGTATAAAATGAAATTAAATGTATTATTACTCTGACCAATGAAATTTGCACTTTTCTTATCCACGTGTGATTGTAATTGTAATTGTACTTCGGCATCACAAATCGATTCACCAATAAAAGCACCAGAGAGGACAGTTTTCCACATCTGCATTGTGAAACACAAAATAACACTGTAACTTAGTGTGCATTACTCAAGGCCGAATGTCAGCCAGTACCCTGGACAGCTCCATGAGCAGCACTCTTGGCCAGTTTTATAAGAAGTGACACCAGGATCCTGTTTACACCAGACATTAACATGTATTCTGTCTTTAGATTTTTTAAAACCTGAATATGGAGAAACACATGCTAATACAGGTGTAAATATCTGACTATAATGCAGGCACTGAGGAAAAGAGAACACATTTCTATAGCAGGTTTAAATCGTTGAGATGAGAACGGATTGAACATATCCAGATACGGATCACAAGTTAATACCAGGTGAAATGTGCCTTACAACTACCAGTGATAATGTAACTAATAATTATTGTGATAATAAGAATAAGACAAAAATCATAAAACAAAAATGTTTGTATTCGCTGAGAAAACACGCCGTGTGAACTTTTGCTGTAAAAGGGTGAAATGTGCATATTTTCCTTTGTTCTCACTCTGCTGCAGCAGTCCACTGAGCACTTCAATGAAACCAGAATGAACTAGTGAATCAGGTTGATCAGATTTTCATGTGAACTCTGTGATATGAAACCAATCAGAGGAGCTCACATCTCATGAACGAGTCAATTAATAATCAATAGTCATTAGAGCAGAGAGGAGGGCGGGCGATCAGAGGCTGCCGCTCCGCCTGGGTTAGAGGAGCGTGAAATTACTGCATTCTGTATACTGTACACACACACACGCACACACACACACACACACGAGTTGTCACACCAAGATGTCTAAGATGTGGGTAAGCCGCCTCTGACCAGCCTTAACAGAAACGCTCATATGAATTTTACATTTGAGACACATTGACATCTGAAAGTAGACCCACATCTAGGTGTAATGTGATTTTTCAGACATTCCATAAATGTAAAATGCAACTCACACAGTTCCACACATTCGCAGCTGGAATATGAACATCTGAAACACAGTCTGATCTGCTGGGGTGTGTGGCCATGCTTAAGGGCACCTCAGTGTTGGTAAAGACGGAGGGTTGCTTTTAAATTTTCCCAAAACTTTTGGAGCTGGCCCTCAAGACACAGTCTCTCTCTCTCACACACACACACACAAAGGTATACAGAATAAAACATCAATAATAAATTGTGGAATTAATAAATAAATAAAATCAAGTTGGAAAAATATATTATTCTTGGTGGAGTGTTGAGGATCAATTGAGGATTCTCACAGCCTGGGGAATGAAGCTAGGCGGGGGTGCTGCCTTTGAGTATCCTCTGGGCTCTGTGCAGACACCTCAGACTTGCCATCACACCCCCTCGCTAGCTTCCCAGGAAACTCACAGACCAATTGCACGTTCCGTAAATCACTTACTCAGACTTTACTCAGCCAGTCAAATCTGACTATTGTATTAAGCATTGTGATACGAGTAGTGATACAGTCAGAGAAAACAGACAGTGAAAACAGCTTTAAATCAAGGAACCACTCTTACATGTTCATTCTTTCTGTGGATGGTTCAAAATGAGCCGTTATTAAAAGTGGCGAGGTGAGGCACACACAACATCAAACACTATTGTTCTCTGTTCACCTCTTCTCTGCACCATTGCTGATTTCCTTCTGTCATTGTTGTTTGTAATCGGGCTGAGGATGGTGGTGTCGTCCACATAATTCAAAACTGAGTTAAACTACAATAACTTTTAGACACTGAGCATGTAATACCAACTAACTCATACTGGTTGCAAAGGAAAGAGTAATTGTTCAATGAATGAAAGGCTAAAAAGATCAATCTGTTTTAAAACCAGGCGTAATTGATTTGCATTTCAATTATGTGGCCTGTTTTCAGCAGTTAGCTGTTCATTTGGCGTCCTTGTGACGATGTCAGGTGAGGTGTAGCTCAGCGGTACAGAGGAGACAGCCGGTGTAAATGAAGCCTCCCCTGAATGTCCAAGGTCACTTTGAAGAATCCAGTTTCCACATTTCATAATTCATCATCCCAACCTCAAGATTGAACCTGTTCCTCTCTGTAGATGAGCTGTGTGTGTGTGTGTGTGTGTGTGTGTGTGTGTGTGTGTGTGTGTGTGTGTGTGTGTGTGTGTGTGTAAATGGAGTAGGCTGCAGTGCTTTGTTATGTCCACTGTATCGATGGAGGACAGCAGACAGACTGTACATCACTCACAGTTCAGACAGTGGACGGCAAAGTCCTCTGTATGTGTGCCCGTGCTCGTGTGTGTGTGTGTTTGCGTGTGTGTTTAGACAGCAGTGAAGACGTGTGCTACAAAGCCAAATAGGCCAAACTGCTAGGAGCTGTACACAGACAGAGTTGGATCAGGTTGTGACTTAAAGAACCTGCAGGTCAACTTGTTTGTTTAGTCTTTTTTGGTTCCTGTCTGTAACTGAGCTGAGGTCAGTTACAGACCTCTGAGAGGACCCCCACTCAATTTAAGATGTTTTTTTTTCTTCTGTTTTTAACATCCCCAGAAGGAGGTGAGCAACATGTCTCACTCCCAACTTGTCAAATACAGCAGCATGGTCAGTGGGGTTATCTCCAACTACAACGCTCTACCTGCCCCACTGAGTCAGTTCTACACATGAAGGGCTCCACAGCAAAGATAGCAACACCACATTATATGCAACATCAGACTGTCCAAATAAAGCTTTACGTAAGCTCTGGGTTAAAAAAAAAAAAAAGCCTCATGTATGTTACAGACCTCACATAAGTTATGCCACTCCCACTCCACTCTCTGGGAGTGAGAATGGCCGTTTATTTAGGGTTTAGGTAAAGGGTTTTATTTATTATTATTTATTTACCTAAGATATAAATTAAACATAAAAAAATCTATTTACTGACAGAAACTATGACACTCAAAATACTGTATTTGTTGAAAAAAAAATGAGTCTACACTGTGTTAGCTCATTATAAACACAGGCTCAAAGTTGTTATTTGAATAGAAATATTGATCTTGTGTTTGTATATTTCCACATGCATTTCTGACATGCTGAAAAGAAAATCTAGAGTTCTAGCCATCGTGGGATGCTTTTAGTTTACGGCACAGACAGCTGTGATCTCAAGGCACCAACAAACAAGGTAAAAGCTCAAACAGTTGAAAGTGTTTGAACTTTGAGTTCAGAAATCCCAGTGGAGTCACGTTTCAGCTCCAGGAAAGCGGCAATTTGACCACAGTTGCTCCCTGTATTGGCACATCCAGGCTACTGTGCACAACCAGACTCCAGCTGGCTGAACCCTGACTCTGTAAGGCTCTGGTCCGAGTCCAGCAGCTCTACATGTCCTGAGGCTGAAAGGTCAATTTCTTTCTGTTTGAGACCAGAGAAAAGATAAATGGGAAAATTAGGTGAGAGGAGATGGCCTCTGTGCTGGGAACACACAGTCATCCCTCACTCTGCTCCTCCCTCACTTATCCCTCCATTGCCCCATGCTTCCACTCCTTTCCTGCTTGCCCTCCCACATTTTTATCTCTCTTTTGCCCCACATCCTTTCCTCGATCTTCACTCCATCCCTCACTGTATCCAGTTCTGCCTCTCTCTCTCTCTCCATTCCTCTCCCTCGCCAACTCTTGCCCTCCTCTTCTCCTCCAGTCTCCTCTCTCCCTTCTGCCCCTCTGTCATTCATCTTTTTTTTTCCTTTTTCCCCTCTTTTCCCTTTCACACATCCACAGTACCTGGGAGGGAGAGAGAGCAGCTGTTGCCAAGCAACCCAGCTGACCAACGAGGTGTGGAGAAGTGAAGGGTGGGGGGAGATGTAGGAGGATCATGGGGGGAGGAGATAATGGACTGAGAAGGAGGGTGAAAACTGAGGAAGGAGAGGATGGAAGGAGGTTAGATGATGTGAGGAGGGCGAAAAAACAAGGGAGGAGGAGGAGGACGAAGGTGAGGAGGAAGAGAAAAGAAAAAAGGAGGAGGATAAGGTGGTGGTCACTGCTCACTGATTGCCGGAGTCGCTCCGGCCAATCAATTTCAGCAGGTGCGTGACCAGAGCTGTCCAGCATCAATCACACACCCATACTCACACACACACACACACACACACACACACACACACACACACACACACACACACACACACACACAGGGGAACACTAATTCATTACAGACAGATTTGTGAAAGAAACAGAAGAGAAACAGAAACAGCATGCATGTTACAAGGAGGGATAGAGAGCAGCGGAGGAGTAAAGGCAGAGAAATAAAAGAGTGGAGTTTGGAGTCGAGGCCTCCGATCAATCTGTGTGTCTTTAAAATTTTACTGCTGTCATCGAGCTGAACACCACAAACTAATTCAGTTTATGTTTAATCAATCACGATCACTACAGTAATATGCATTAACCACACAGGAAGAGGACGAACAGTAATGCAAAGAGCAACATCATAATTAGCAGGCTGTAACAGTAGTGGATGTAGTAGTAGAATTAGGTCACATTGAAGAATGCAGTTTATTGGAAAAAGTTATTTATTTTAAACATTAGAGGTCCTGTATGATATTCATTTTGAGGTTCCTACTTTTATTGTATTTTGGATGTCTATAGAAAATGTATGTACATGCTTTAATGTTAAAATATGTGTATATATATATTTCTCACATGCAGTAGACCTACATTACTGCAGTACTTCTATTCACCCTCTCTTTCTGAAAGCTTCGTTTTAGTGCCTGTCTCTTTAAGGGGGCCACTCCCAAAAACCCAAGTCCACTCCGATTGGTCAGAACTCACAGGCAGGACCCTGCACTGCCCACCATGTTTCCACATCAGCTCTGGGGGTGTGGCTGAGAACGAGCACGTATCGTTGTGACATCACAATTTTACTGAAGTCCTGACAGCTCAGAGGGGACGTCTCTGGATACAGGCTGCATGTCCCTGTGGATAATTTCACAGTATTTACACAGCACCTGGACCTGGTTTATCAGACATGACTCTCACTGTCTACTCTGGGGCATTTAAAGGCACAGTTCATCCAAAAAAAAAAATAATAATAATTCATTTTCAACTCACCCATATATGGATGGAGGGTCAGGTCAACCAGGTCCACAAAACATTTCTGGAGCTTCACAGCACAACACTCTTGTAACATTCTCTTAAACAGCCAAAGTAGATGGGGACTTGTTTTAACACATAAAAAAATCAACCAAAAGGAAATATTATATTAATATTATATTAAATGGCTCCACACAAGAAGTTCAGCATAATATCTCTAGACCCAGTTTCCCCGAGATCCAAAACTGATTTTAAATGATGCCTTTAAAGCTGCACATGCACTCACTCAGACCAGGTGGATAGTTTGTTAGTCCATCATTAGTCCAAAATGAATGTTTGACATTTTTCAGTGTGTGTAAGTGTGCCCTTACAAAATGCACATGTAAATTATTTTCAAGCTAACAGTAAAAAAAAAATCAATGTTTATTTTTACCATCTGTTTAACATTGTGTGTAATCCCTTTAAAAACACCATAAAACAAAAACAAAATGCTCCCATTGTATCAGGAGTAGTAGTTTCAGAGTTGTAGATAAACCCCCCTCTCCTTTGTCCCCCTCCTCTTCCTCCCTGTCTGTCTCCGTCTGTCTCCCAGACATCAGAACTCGCCGGTTTTACTGATCAGTCTGTCTCTAAACAGTATTGATCCGTCCTTATATGAGCTACCATTGATCTGATCTGTTAGGATGATTTTACCCCATGAGATGAACACTGTAAAATATGACAAGCGCCACAAATCATCTCCCTCCCTATCACCCTGCAGTCAGACCAGAAATGACTGTCAGTGATGAGAGAGCAGGACAGAAGCTTCCAGCCTCCGTTACATCCGTCCTCCGAGACAGGTGCCATCACAGCGCCACAGTCCCTCAAGCTGCTGAAAGGCCAGAGACGAGCCAAACTGTCTGCTGCTGGAAATACTCTCAAGAGCCTCAAACTGTGTATTAACCCACCGCTTAAAATAGTTCCGACAAATGCGCTGCTTACTCCAGCTGTTTCTGGAAATTTTGCAGAGAAGTCAGAAATTGACTGAGACAATGTTGGTTTTGGTTTCTAGGATCTGTGGACAATTACATTTATGTAATTTATATATTAAAATGTACTGTCAGTGTTATGGTAAGGTTACAGTTAGGCAACTACAGCAGTTGTTAAGATTATTTTGATACCTGGGCTCAATGTTTACATGTCAGGGTGTGTAAATGATTAATACTCACTAAAGGTTTTGGAATCAGGCTAGTGTATCTCGCTTCAGCTGGCAGCCAGGACACAGCTGCAATATAATCCTCTGTGGCAACTGTTAATGTCAAATTAACATCAACTAAAATCGCTTGTTTTTGTGAAAATGAATCCTACAGAGAGAGAACATTTAGTTAAAACAGAAATAGGAAACTTTCCCTCCCGTCCTAGTGTTTCCCTGTGGTAGGCTATTACTGTTGGCACTGCTCTTGCAAACATAGCTCACGCTGTCAACCATGTCACTGTCCAAAGCAAAAACAGTGTAAACTGTAAGAATCTGAGTCTGACCTGGAAACCCTGATCTCAATGCTATGAGAGTTACACACCTGTGTGTAACTCTCAAGTTTTTGGTTCAGTGATTTGAGTTTTATTTTCTTTACTTCCATCCTCATGTGCTGTGTTTCACTCTCCACTTCTTCCCATTGTCTGTTTTCCCACCCTGTCTTCTGTGTACACCTGTTTCTCACTACTTAATCACCCCGGTGTATGTAAGCCAGTGTTTTCCCCTCATGCCCCTTTGGTTTATCTGCTCCTGTGTTTCCTGTGTGCCGTTTTCCCATCATGTTTTCCTGCATTTGCTGGTTTGTACTTTGATTTTTGGACTTTAGATTTCATCAAAACACACTTTCAGTTGCCTGCCTTATCGTCTGCGTTCGGGTCCCTTTCACACAGAAAGGTCATTCTACCAGACCAATTGAAAAAAACTTTGGTTATGAATCCTTTACACACCAAAATGTGTAAACAGGGCCCTTAATTAGGTATATTGGGACTTCCCCTTTAAGGTCAGGGAAAGATTGTTGTTAGAAGCAGTTTAATTAAAGGGATTAATTAATCAGTTTCATTGGAAAAAATAAACATGACACATGGGCTTTCTGTACATATCAAATAAATGAATAAGTAATACTGTGCTGGAAAGGAAACACAACCTCCTTTAAATTTAACAAAGACGTATTTTATAGGGAATGTAAAAAACATAATCAGATTATTACCAAATCAAACGTATTGAGTAACAAAGAATTGATTACTGTGGCTATGGAACCAACATCTCCACCTGTGGTAGCCGACATTAAGATCTGAGCGCTGACTCTGTGTGACTCTTTTTTTTTTACAGTGTAAAGACCTCCCAGCTCATCAGGTGGAATAAACAGGGACAGTCCAACACATGAGGCAGAGCGACACTGACTTCATTTCAGAAAATGAAATCTGGGATGTTTGATTATGAGATGATGAGGGCGAAAATGAAAGTAAATGTGATTTGAGGGACGGAGTGAGTGACAGAAGAGTGGGAGAGAGGACCAGAGAATAGAGAATACAACAGGGACACACAGAGGAGATGAAGTCATTCACATTTTTATACCTGCTTTGTTTCCACCAGGTATTTCCCTGGATCCCACAAGAAATCTGCACATATTAGAAAATACAATCAATGGGAGTTTGACCAGAATACATGAAAAGGTTTAATCATTTTTAAATAGTACAAAACAAATATCTCCCCTTTCTGCCTGTATAGATGGGAATGATGATTCTGCAAATTCATTCCAAGCATACAGGGGCATTTGTTTTCAGGTTCCAGGTGATATATTTGAACTATAACTATCTTTGGACAGGCTTCAGTTTGATGGCCTTTTAACATCACAGAAGATGAAGGAGAAATGAATAAACAGCCACCAGGTTGAAGGCATGTGCCAATAAAACTGGAGCTTTTCTGGAGAGTTTACGTACATCTGTGCTGAGATTCAATGCATTGCCCTCACAGCAAGACAGGGCAAATTTAGCACCTTTCAACAATAAGGCAGTGCTTTACGTTAGACATAAAGGTATTTAGACAACATATATAAGCAATGTTAGGCAATATAAAAATATGCCATTAGAGAAACATAAATAGGACTTATGAGAGAAGAGCGAAAGATTAAAAAAAAAAGGGTACAATAGAAATTACAGTCAAACTATCGATTAAGAAGTCCCAAATTTACATGCATGAAATGGCATTAACAGACTCACAGTAGCATGCTAACATTTGCTCATTAGGAAAGACAAATTATAGCCAAAATTGACTCCATTCCCATTTCAACCCATGACTGAGATGCTACAGGAAAAAAGTCAACAGACCAGGCAGGACAGGAAACAAAAAAGAAAAGACACAGTTAGTTTTTGTATTTAAAAACAGAGTTATAATATGAATATTTTTTTTTATTGGTTTCCTATTTGTCTCCTGTTTGATCTGGTGGCCAGTTGGTTACATGGGAATAGGATGAGACAGGAGCCATTATTCCAGGATGGAGAGGGAACAAGAATATTCTTCTGGGAGTTCGGTGAGGCAGGAATGGAAAGCCATTCCCATGTCACTGTCTAAGGAAAATTGTGTAAAATGATGTATAATCCATGATATAGTCATCAAGACACATCACTAAAAATCCAAAAAGTCAATCTGCTGGTGGTGCTTTGAAGTCAGGTGAAAGTCATTGTCCAGCCCGGTCTAGCTGAACTGTGTACGTATAATGAAACTTTACTCTTCACTACTGCAGGGTTTATGGTCAACGGTATGAGTCCAGTTTTGCAGGCAGGTGATATTCAAATCCTTCCCATTAACTTATTTAAAGAGCACATCCATAGTCAGGTAACCTCACTGTCATGGTAGCAAAAATAATCACTTAATGGTTAAGGCAAAAAAAAAAAAAAAAAAATGCTTGGTCAAGCTTAGGTAAAGATGAAGTTGAATAAAATTAGCTGACTTTTGTTTCCCTGCTGGGCACAAATATTGGCCTCCTGGTTCAAAATCAGATATATTTGATAAACCCCTGAGTCTACCTTGCTTCAACTTTCTTGCTCTTGAAACTACACCACCTGACATTTTTATGCGCAGTATTTGGACACATCTGTTATCCCCAGAACTTATGGGAATCACCTGGAAGTAGAGCTGGACTTTGGCATGTGTACTGCATGCAATTTGAAAGTCTGATATTGTTATTTGCATGCAGACTGATGAGACCGGGCTACAGTTTCCTAGAGCTGTCTGAAATAGACATGATTTTGTACACCAATTCATCCTATCGATATCAAGCTTTTCCACTCAAGTGAAAACTTTGACCTGCTGTGCAAGTTTAAGAGGAAGGACATCGCAATCGTCATTATTCACCAAAGGTTCATGGATCTCCATTCAATCTTTTCTCAAGATAATTTATACTGTGGTTCATGTCCTCTGTCCAGTGATGTTAGGGTTTGAATATTAAAACACGTCAAGTCAAAACTGACATCTTTAATATTTTACCAAGACCATGAACAAGACCAAAATGTAGCTTTGTTGCCTAATTAGAATCACGAAATTGAACTTGCCATAAGTGGATGTTTTAAAAACAATTAAGTTGTCATGGAGCATTTCGCTCCGATACATGTATGAACATTTTCTTACTTGAAGCTGCCATTTAGTTCTAAATTAATTACTTTAACTGTTGCAGATGAGATTATCAGGATACTTTTTTAGGACACAGGGCCGACACCCTCTGAGGGCGAACCAGCCCGGAGGTTAAACAGAGAGATTGTGGACCGAAGGATAGAGAAGAGAAACAGACACATTAATCATCTTCAGAGGAAATGACCTGTAAAAATGACAATCAATATCTATCCAAATATTAGCTCACACACCCCATCAGCGCTCTCACTCTCAGTCTGAATTGCTTAATCATTGACTGCGACTCAGTGGCACAATTTAAGTGGACTTTAGTAGACTGTCTGTCTGTCTGTTGGCACACACACACAAACACACCCTCCTATAGCTGCTTTGTAGTTTCCAAATGTAACCAGTTTATCCATTAATGTCCTGATTCTTCACTGACTTATTGATTGTTGCTATCACTTTTTTGAGAACAATGGCCAATGGCTGATCTATTCAGAATTCCACTGTCAGCTCTGCACTGATGGTGCAACATTCCCTCTGGCGAACATATCTGAGGTCTTGGTACTATAAACATTTTTGCTGTTCTGCTGCTTTGCCCATTTAAATGTAAGTAATCAGATATGGTTAACTTACATATGTCTGTTTTTAACTGGGGACTGAACATGTCATCAATGTGCCATCAGATTTTTTTTTGCTTTGATGTTCGTTAGCTAGCCATCTGCGGTTGGTCAGCTTAGATATGTGGAATTATTAGCTAAAATAGTTGTTACATTCTATAAGTTTAGAATGTATTTTTTGGGGGTGGTTGCTTACTAGTTTAGAGATGTTACACAGCCCAGGTCAGAATGTGACACTGTGAGATTCATTTAAGTGAATAGTAACATGTTTGGGCAAGCAGTCACAATAGCCCGCCGTGCAGGCTTTCCTATCCATCCGCCAGCAAGCTAGCTTTATCACCGTCTCTGTTTTTTGCTAGGTTTAAGTTAACAGTGCAACTCATTTATAAAACTACTACAGAATCTGGATTACTGCAATTGTCATTGCCTCAGTACTTTCACAGTTGCCAGTGAAAGAGATACCCCACAGAAACTGTGCAGCCAAGCAACAGTAAGCAAGGCTAGCCCTTGAGGCTAATGTTTGTTAGCAAACTGCTGACGGATAACAAAAGTAACAGTCAAAATCTCACCGACCATTTTCTCATCCAGACTCATTTATTCTGCTTTTTATTTTATTTGTCATTGCAAAGTATTAACATTAATATAGTGAGTGCAGCACTTCTCCCACTGCAGTGAAAGCCCTGTAGCGTCTGATGTGTAATTCCCTATTTTTCTAGTCTTGTAGTGTGTGCAGGTTTGAATTTAGAGAGAAGAACAGATGAGGATTCTCTTTATGTGCATGATGAATCCCAATTTCACAGTCTGTCAGGATTTGAAAAGTGCTCTTGTGTGATTCCAGCTTCAGCCTCTGCGGGTAATCATGAGATCTGTAGTTTCTGGGCTGTCTTCCTCAAAGATATCGGCGTGTAGTAGGTTGATAAAAAATTCTGCGGAGGCAAGGCTGGGTGGAATGATAGAGCAATCTTTATTAAAACAGACTTGAGCCTAAGCATCCGAGCAGAGTGTGGCCCCACATCTGATGTTCTCCAATCTAGGGCAAAGTAATGCCAAACGTTTTTGCCCTTCTTGCCCTATCAGAACTCCTATGCCTTCACTCTTAGGAATTCTACCAAGTGCCCCCCCTCGTCTCTACTCGTGGGACCCTTCTTAAAGTCCCTTGGGCAGTACTTTCTTACTCCTAATTGGTCACTGTGGTGGGTTGAAGGTCCATCTCCCATAAATGACCAAATCTGTTACTGTCCCTCCTTCGGGCTTGTACTCCAAAATTACCTAGATGAGTCCTCTATCCTTTTCTGGAGATGTGCGTGTTTAAATATCATCCTCCATCTGAAACAGGAGTCAGGCTCCAATTCAGTCCCTATAGTGGCCTTGTCCCCTGCTAACCTTTGACCCACACAGCTAAATGCTGACTCCAATGTCTCTTGGAGCGGTGAGCCCCGTATTGTCTGCATTTCCTAACTCACACAAGAAGGAACAGGTTAAATTTAAACTGGGTTGAATTAAAGGCCAGAATGTGTTGCCGTCCAGACACCTCACTTCTTTAAGATTAAAACTGTGTGTTTTGAGATTGCTATCTGTTAATATGCTTTGTTAAGATAGGAGTATTTTGATCCCAGTCAGCTAATGTGGCTAAACACTGTAACATACACTTTCACAATGAAATTGAGCCTTTGTGTTTTGTCCTGACAGGTTGTAGATCTGTTCTCATTAAGATGACAAAATCCAGTTTTTGCCACTGACATGGTGTCTTTGCATTTCATGGCGCCTGCAGTATAAACTAGTGAATGGTTTACTGTTTAAAAGAAATGCTAACTGGGTTTTTTAGCATCCTGTATGAATCATTAAATATTAACGCTAACAAAAAGACATGATTCAGTTCTTATACCCCATGGTAACAAAAGAGATATGACATTCCTCTACTCTTCTGTCCTTTTTTCTTCTCTCCTCTTCCTTTCTTACCCCCACCCCCAGACCCCCCTCTTCCTCCTGATATGTAGTAATATGTAGAGATGATGACCTATTGATTTCTGCTGGAGGGATGTTTGACAAGCAGGCGGCAGCTGGAACACACTCAGGTTGTAATCTCACTTGTTCTGTAATTAGCAGTTGACTTATTGCACAGAGACTGGGGCTGTGACACTGCAGAGCTACAGGCTGGCTGATGCTTCCATTTCATTTGATTTTATTTCATTTTTTTGTGTATTTGAACATTTGAGATGTCATTCCATGGCTTCAGTATAGCAAATTACTAAAAAAAAAAAATACAAAGTATTCCAGACATCAGGAAAAGCTCTGAAACTGCAGATGATAGTTGCTTTGACCCCCATTTGTGACAGTGAGGTAAATTTATTGAATGAATATTATTTAGTCAAGTACCTTTGCTTGGACAATTTCATCAGGCGATGGTCGCTTGACCAAATGTAGCCGTTCAATAAATGATCGTTTCCTGCCGTCATTATCTGATGCTGTCAATTGTATCAGTTGTTCACATCAGCCAGTCACATCTATCTGACAGCACACTGACACACCTCCACTGTTCTGTCTGTCATTGCTGCTGTAATTTTTACATATGACTCACTCTTTATTCAGCTCATTCATACTGCTGTTTTGCGCACCCCCTCCATCCTTCCAACAACGCCCAGTCTTCTCAGATCCACCACCGCCCAGTCTTCACAGCTGATCCGACTTCATCAGCCACCGCCAGCGTTTGAGATCCATGAGTGGATTTTTCTTGCTGCTGCTTGGGGCAGTTGTCCCTCTAATAAACATTTTCTTTACTCCATCCACTTTTTTTTTTTTTTTTAACCCAGTCTTTTATTTTGTAGTAATAAACTCTCCACAGCCATAAACATTGTGGGTACATTCTGTTATTTATTTATCATTATTAATAAGTGAGTAAGTATGTGATCAGTCAGTGTTTCAATATTTAGTATGAGTATTGAAATTGTAATAATTAAATGTGCTATATGTTGTTTAAAAAATAGTTTAAAAAACATATATCTTTGCACTTTACTCTCTGTCCAAAGGGTCAGGTCCCTAAACATAGAAGGTGTCCGGACACATAATATATAGCCTCTTTTGAGAGAGTTTGTTGATGATGTCATGGATGACAATGTAAGAAATGAGACAAACTGCTGTAACAATATTTCATAAAAATAAGCTTTAGACACAGTTCAACGGCTGAAAACAACACAGACTGCTCTGCTGCTCAGTTTGTGCAACAGTGTGCCAATGGAGTGACTTTTTACAAACTTAGAGTGTATGGCCTAGCCACCTGTTCAGTCATTATGTTTGGCAGTGCTTTCAGCTACATGTTTACATCAGCAGGCCAGTAGGCTAACGATGACTATGCTGACATGGTGATGCACAATAGCAGCAGGTTCAGATGTTCACCATCTTGTTCAGCGTACTGGCATGCTGGGATTTGATAATTAGCACTAATCACAAAGAACAGCTAAGGCGGATGGGAATGTCCTTAGATTTGCAGCAATTTGTGAGCAGAAGACAGACAGACCCTATGGCACCACATGAAAAGTAAATGTGTCTCCAAAGTTCTCACCGTTCATCCTGAGGGAAACATGAATTTCGCTTCTAGATGTCATGCAGGAAATCTAGACAGGAGTCGTCGACACATTTTGCTCTAAAGCAAAAACATTATCTGCATGTCGGTGCTAAGTGAAATGTCAGGTGATCAACAAAGTTACAAGATACATTTTATTATTAGTAATGTCGAGTCTGCATCTAATATTGAGAGTTAGTTCTAATTACTGTATATTCCTATTAACAATTAGGGTGGAGTTATTAAATCAATGCACTGAATGAGTACAAGAGTAGTATCCATACATAATACAACTCAGTAATATGAGTGCAATACATTGTCTAGTCTCTATACAGATGTATTTTACTATTACGGATAAACTAATGACTAAGATGTAGACTGTCCTCTGCTGCTTTGAAGAGATTTAAAATGTGTCTGTGAAAATCGACATTGTAGTGACAGAGTCACACCAGCAGCATGCTCATCATTACTAATTTATGTCTGATTCTGTCGGCTAACACACTCGAGACAAACACGCACGCTCACACACACACACGCAAGCATGCGCGCAAACACACACACAGCTTTAAAGCATAAATCTGTAATCTACATTACAAAGATACTTTATGTAGGTTTTGCTTAACAATCAGACTTTGTTTATGGAGTAGATACAGTCACTTTGATTAGAGGAGAACACTAAACACTGAAATACTGCCCTGAGAGACAGAAACACACTCACACTAACAGGAGGCCAACGCATGACAGTAAAAAAGTAGAAAAGTAATTTGTCATTTTACAACACAGGGTTGCATAATGAAATTCAACTTTGCATTTCCTTCCTCCAATATCAAGTTCTTATATATAAAGTATATATAGGTGTATCTCCATCCAATTGTGAAGCTAATTTTAAGGGAACTTTGAATGCCGCAGGCTGCAGTATAAGCCATGAAACTGCTGCAAGAGCAAGAAACAAAGCCAGTCACCTTGGCCATCTACAAGGCAATGTGATAATGACCTTGATGCGGTATGCCAACAGAAGAAACAGATTCTTCTTTCATAGCTGATCAGTCATGTGAGTTTAATGTTGAATCGTCAGTCATTTGGAAAAAAAGGTGTTTTCATCTCCTGTTAGGTGCATTAACTTTTATCATGCTTATTGATGAGTCTGTCATACAGTCTGGTAACATTATGTGGTAATTACTGGACTGTTTCTGTGTTTTACTAACTGCTTAATAAACAACACAATTTTGTGGTGGTCATTTTCCAGCCAAAAATATAGAGTATAGAGTTTAAATAACTCAAAATTGTAATTTAGTACGGTACTTGAGTAAATGGACTCCTGCTGAAGTAATTAATTCTTTATGTAGTTACATTCTGCCAACAGGAGAAAGAGCAGCATATCTTGTGTGTGTGTGTGTGTGTGTGTGTGTGTGTGTGTGTGTGAGTGTGTGCGCGCGTGTGTGTGTGTGTGTGCTCGCGCGTGTGCATGTGCATGTGTGTAAAAATACACACAGAGATACAAAGACTAAATCATACATGCACAATGTATGCATGTGTTTTCTTGTTTGTGTGTATATCTCGTATGTGCACATGTACACAGGGCTGTAGAAGTGTGTGTGTGCGTGTGTGTGTGTGTGTGCGTGGGTGCGCGTCCTCTAACTAAATGGACGGGTCTAATCACCTCAGAGGGAGGAACCTCTTCCCCTTCCGCCGCCTCTTAACATTAACGGATATTAACGGCCCCCAACGCTCCTCCGTTTCCTACTGAGAAATGAAATACATCACTAATGGTTTATCACAAACACGGCTAATGCTTTATGCAGACCTCTTACCATTAATAAATGATGGCATGTAAAGTGGGGGAGGGGTACTGTGAGAGCTGACGGGGCCTTAAGGGGGAGCGTTGGATCAGTTTCAGATATTAAACAGAAAAAGGAGAGCTTGATTTGTCTCGTTTTGTGGCGATGAGGTGATTAAATCAGTTTGTACCATCTGTGGGTGCTCAAGAATTAAGAGATTTTTTACACATTTGTGGAAAATGCATTTAACAGCAGTAGGAGCTCTGGTTTATGGAAACAGATTTTTGTCTGCTGATCGTACAATAAAGAAACATGTTCCCTCATTAACATTATATATCCTCAATCGGTTAATATGTTCCCTCATTTTACTAAATGAGGTTCTGAAGTTACTTAGGGGGAGATGTAAGATAACCTTTCGTTTTTATGAAATAGGGTAAAAGGGAATCTGTGTGTGTGGAAAACAGGGTATTTTTCAAACTGGGTGTTTTTGCTGTTCTAACTATGGTTCATTCTTACTTTGCACCCACCAACTTTGTTGTCAAAATGTGTAGATTTGTATAAGAAAAAAAATGGAGGCATCAAGATTGCAAAGGACTTTACATGAGAAGCTGGTGATGTTCCTGCTCTGCACAGGAGCATGAACAGTGACACTTGTTGATGACACAGGAATATCTAGACGTCTCCACGGATTAGAGTGTTTCCAGCTGTTTCACTACGACACATTCATGGCTCTGTCCGACGTTTCAGTGCTTTCACCTCCAAAAAATCAATTGGAAAAAAAAAGAAAGAGGCTGGCCGGCCTGACTTAACAATGAGCTGTTACAGCTCGTGTTGGTAAGCGATCATAAAAACATAACATATGCATATGTGCAGTGATTTCACTCAGGCCTGCCTGACCATCTACCTACATAGCTGCCTCCCAATGTGCACTCTAGATTGCGCATAACTGGATTCTTCCACAAGGCGATATTGTTAGTGGTTATAATGAGCTGAATGCATGACAGAAAAAGTGGAGCTAAAATGTCCCAATGCTAACATGCTTTACATTGATGAGTACTAACAATAGCAATGTTCGTTCTTTGCGTTGATCATGATAATGATAGGTGTAGTTAGGTATGGTTAGCGATCACGCTCACAGTACTCAGCTTCCAAGCCTGTTGCTCAGCAGCTGACTCAGTAGACTGTGCACAAACAAAAGGAGCGGCTGCTGCAGCAATACACTCATTCAGCAGCTAATGTTAACATCAACAGACATCAATAGCGGTACGACTGAGGTACATTTGTGACGGCTATTTTGCCCATGTTTATATGATTGTGGCATTAAACAGTTATTTGTATATATTTATTATACTAAAGAGGCTAAGAGAGCTTGTCGAACATGGTGAACTAGCCACTGAAAGATTTCCCAGCAGGCCAGTGAGTAGTGCGGGGCAGTTGGTGTCTGTGTGGTCAAGCAGTGCATGTTCATGTGTTTTGAATGAGCGCCTCTAAAGGGAGACCTGAGAGGAGGGCCTGGGATTTTTTACGGCTGGATACGGGAACATTTAGCTTGTTTTTGCTGGTTTCTACAAACCACAACGAACTGCACCACAAATAAACTCTGCTCTCCCACTCCCGCTCCAACCGCTGTCCTCACGAGCCTCAACCGGCTGCCTGTCTCCCAACACATCCAACGCAAAGTTCCTTCTCCTCGACCCCAAAGCCCTCCATAACCAGGCCCCTCTCTACCTCGTCGACCTGCTCCACTGCTCCACTTCCTCCCGCAGCCTCTGCTCCTCTCATCCCGACCTTCGACTGACCACCAAACTTGGGGCGACTTGAGCCCTTTCCATAGCTGCCCCCTCCTGCCAGAACTCTTTCCCTAAGCACCTCACAGACCGCACAGACCTGTCCACGTAAATCACTGACTAAAACCTACCTTTGCAGAATTGCTTTTAATATCTGATGATGTTTTTGATATCCTAAAGTGTCTTTGAGTATCATGAACGGTGCTGTATAAATGAATGTTGGCTGTTATTACCCACTCCAGTTGTAACAAAGTTAGCAGCAGCACAGCAAGAAGATTTTTCAGGACATGTTTGATATCTGTTTATATCTGTTGATATAAAATCGTTTCGACCTTGTGGCGATCTTATTTTATCACACCACCATTTCCAGGCTTAGACTGATGCAAAGTTCTTTGATGTTATTTCAAAGTCAAAATTCAGCTGGCTTCTATCAATTTTCTCTGTGAGTGCCGAGCAGTGAAGACTTAGTATTGTACCATCCACAGGTTTTGACTCTAATCAGCTCCCGTAAAGAGATGAAGACTGGTCAGTTCACCGAATGCCTTCAGACTCAGCCTTTATCCTCGTGAACCCTAATTTTCACCACACACACACACACACACACACACACACACACACACACACACGCGTTTGACCCATGTCCAGTACCGTACATGCTCCCCTGTGTCCTCATTAACCCAGCCTGGGAGGCCGCCATTCATCTCGCCGCTCCTGTCTCATTCCCTGTAATAACATCCTCGCCCCGCCGCCTCGTTTAACTTTTTCAATTAAAAGAGGAGGACCACTCTATTAACCCCACGCTTCCTCCTGCCATTTTTCCAGCCTAACGTTGTTTTGGAGAGGGCCGCGGGGACGGCCCAGGTGGCAGTATTTTACCCAGAAGGCGGCGTGGCTCTGCGTGCGGTGACAGCTAACGGCAGGCGTGGAGGTGAATTATGGAGCCTGGATGGAGAGGGCAAACCATACGTTTGTGTCTCGTCCTGCTGTTGATCTGAGAGGAGGGGGGGAAGATACACGAGGAGGCACCGCAGAGGTCAACACCTGTCCCTGCCCGTCTCCCTACCTGTCTGTCTGATACTGTCCTGTCCGTCCTTCTCTCTTAGAGTCTGTGTAGCTGTTTTTTCCTCATCTCTCTGTTACAATTTGTGTAACACTGTCCCTGTGTCCATGTATTTTCATATTTTTGTCTTTCTGTCTCACTGTACCGGTCTGGCTTATGTTGTCTCTATGTCTGTACCTGTCTCACATGAACTGTTCTTGTCTGTGTACCCCTAACCCTGTGTCTAGACCACAACATTCCAGGTAATTAATTCATCATCATACAACACAGTGTTGCATGAAGAAATTAAAGTTTGCTACACAAATTACAGAATGTATATACAGTTATTTAGACCCAAATGTATTTAAAACATACAGTGCATCTTTGCAGCTTGATATGAGAGGCTGCGCTGGAGACGGGTCTCTGTGGGCACAACAGTCTCTGATTTCACATCGTTTCGCATGTTTGCATTTTGTCCATTACCTTTTCCTGTGAAGGGACATCAGCCAGGAGCAGCTTTAAACCCAACCGGACCAGCACGGCGCTTCTTCTGACTTTCTTCCTCACTGGGGCAGGTCAAAAGACACCGTGGGTTGTGATGCTCCAATGTACGCTGCTCTCAGTCCAAAACATAGGCGGTACGTTATTTGGCAATAGAGAAATTAATAAAATGAAAAAAACAAACTGTAGCAAAGTTTGAAGGAACTGCCGGCCGATGGGCTCCTGCGCCACTGTTGCCATGAGCGTCTGTTTCACCCGTTTTCAAAAACTTTTCCAATTTTGCCAATCCAGAGTTGTTAACAGTGGCTCATTGATCTGAAGCAGGCTGGCCACACCGGATGCTTGTGGAGTGTGTGGCGGCTGCATCGCTAAGCTGCTGCTGCTCACTCGTGCACGTGTGTCTACATAGCCGGCATTGCTGCTGCAGCTCAGCTACTGCCTGCACGCTCTGTTTACATGGAGTTAACCTCTGATATTCATCAATGAATGTGATGACGTGATTTTCCTTTGAATCGAAGAGCGGGAAAGTGGTTGGGGGAAAGAGATGGAGGGTGGTAGGGAGATAATCAGTGTACATGAACGAAACTGCCCCTCACGTGTTGTGTGTATTCTCTTCATGTCTGTGACATATTCTACTGATACAGACATTAAAACTGTAGTGAAGTACTGCCATGAAGTTGATGTGACTGTCTTCAGGTCCTTTTCAGGTCTGTTTTTGCAAAGAAGTGCACACGTGTCGCAGTAACAACAGGACTGCACACGAAGCGCAACTGACGCAGCCAGTGTGGCTGCTCCAACCTGTTAACATGGATGCTGAAATGAAAAGATAGATATTACACTGTGCACAGGCGCTGCAGTGGCTTTGGTAATTATGTATTTATTAGTAATAAAGTCAGTGTCTACAATTCATAAAGCCTTTTCACTCTGTACCTGTCTGTCTTTCACCTTTCTGTTTTTTCACTTTTCTCTTCTCTCAGCCTCCCTCTCCTCATCCTCTGTCGACCTTTTCGTTTTTGTCTCAGTGTCCCTGTTTCTCTTCATCTTTTTTTTTTTTTTTTTTATCTTTCCGAGTATTTCTCTACATTAGGGTCTGTCTGCCTGTCTCTTTAACAGATAGTGGGTCAGGCCAGAACTGACGATGTCCAAGATGAGCTTCAGTTATTAAAACCGTCGCCGTACAATTAAACATCCTGACAGATGACATCACCGTGACATCATCAGCATGTGTCTCACCCTGTCTGACTGTGAAGGTCACCTTGCTCCGGATGAACAGTCCATTTCTGCAGAAACACTTGGGGCAGACTAAAAATCATTACTGGGGTTTATCTGTGGCGGTTCACCTGTATCATTATCTGCAGTATTTTACATCAACTTTAACATTTAACATGCACAATTTACATTTACTTTAACTGTTGCTAAACTGGCCTCACATTAAGTTTAGAAATAACATACACAAACATTTAAAATACTGTGAGATAAAGTAATGTATATAAATTGCTTTGGGAGTCTTTGTCTAGCAGGACCCGCCCTCCTCCGCCTCTGACTGGTCGCCTTCATTCTCTACACTTGACTCAAACTGTTACTCACAAAGAGGTTGGCGTGAAACTGCAGCTCACAAGCCACTGTACCATGTCTGCTGCACAGATGCAAACCCAGAAACACCAGAAAATCACTGAACATAAAGGGAGGGAATAACACGCTAACTAGCTGATTCTTGGAGCGTGATTTGACAGTAAATTCATCACGGCCCACTCACGTCCTGTCCTCCCTCGTGTTCTCGAGCAGACTACCAGGGCTGCAAAAATCTCTTAGCTTTTGTTCAAGAGGAATAATGCGCCAATCAGCTGAACGTCACCGCTTTTATCATCTTCTTCCATCAAATGGATTCATGGATGTATTTAGCAGTAAGTACCAGGGCCACAGAATCACTGAGGTATTTAGCACAGAACACCAGGACCACAAAGCTGTAAAGGCTACCATCGTTAGAAAAAGTGTGTGTGTGTGTGTGTGTGTGTGTGTGTGTGTGTGTGTGTGTGTGTGTGTGCGTGTGTGTGTGTGTGAGAACAAGTCCACAGCACCATCGCACCACTGACGTCTCAATAGATGGCAACTACACCTGGTACAATGGTAACTGGTCACAACAGAGATGGCAACAGCTGTAATGTAGCTTCAGTATGCTCAGAGGACTTTAAGAAAAAAAAAAGTATTTTTTTAAATCAAAACTCAACTAAAATGACAAATATCAAATGACTGAAACTTAAACACTGTCATCAAAAGACGAAGACTGGAACCAAATCAATGTCAGGTGCCAAAATGACCACTAACAGACACACACTCACACACACTCTGTTTGACGTACAGTCATGCAATTAGGCCTTGGATCCATAGTAGCTCTGCCTGTATAGAGCTCAACATGCTGTCTATTGATTGGCCTGTGAGTAGAGAACAGACCAGAGGCCATGTTAAAGTAAGTGCGTGTAAAGGCGCGCGCGTGTGTGTGTGTGTGTGTGTGTGTGTGCGTGTGTGTGTGTGTGTGTGCCTGAGAGAGAAAGCGAGAGAGTGGGACAGAGACAGGGCGGGATGAGGAGGGCCAATCAGAGTGAGCAACGCAAAAGACAGAGAGACAGAGAAGAAGAAACAGATTGAGGAAAGATGTGATGGAGGGAGAAAGAAAGAAAGAAAGACATAAATAGAATCAATCATATGCTGTACGATTTAGGTCGATAAATCTCTGAGTGACACCGCTGCTTGTTCACAGACTCACTGTCACCACACCAGTTTCCTGTCTGCCTGTCTGGTGCAGGCTATTTATGTCTGTCTCTGTCTTTACATTCGTCTTCCCGTCTGTTATTTAGATGTTTCCCTGCCACTTAACCTGCGAGAGGTCACTGCAGACTGGACGTTGCATAAAAGTAACATTAAAGGACTTATGAATATGTGATAGGTTTGTGTAACGAGTCAAGAAGAGTGACGTTCATCAGTGCTAGTCTCTTAGATCAAAGTTATTTTGGCTTCATCAAAGATTGATACTGGCTGATTAAAACATGGGTCTGATTTATGAAGTGTTGTCGATCATTCCTGATGTGAAAAAACTAAAAAGTTTTGCCTCCTAATTCAGTTGCCGAGAAAGAAACGCAAGCCGTGAAACGATCGGAACGGTGTACACTGTGTTAAGCACAGGAGGCATTTTTTTTAAGTGGGATGTCAGTTTAGTTAATTAGCTACTGGTAAATTATTAAGAAATATACATGCAAAATGAAGTGAAATAACAGAGGCACTTTTCCTCTTCCAGCAATCCAATGACTCGATGGGATCCGGCACAACCCGTCAGCTTCTCGGTGACGCTGTGTGACATGTTCTGGACGGAGAGGCTCTAACTGAGCGACGCACTAGTCTCGCATAACTAGCTAACGTTAGCATGTCTGCACTGGTTAGCTTGACTTTCAGTTGATCATTCTTCTCTCCTACCGCGTGTTTTGTAGCAGCAGCTCTCCGTGTCGTAACATACTAAAGATAACGAACTAGCTCCTCGACTCTCTCGAAGCAGCGTATGTCCTCGGACCAGCACACTTTCCTCCCTCCAGCGACATGATCTTAGGCTGGCAATGGCTCCCAATATGGTATAGCTAATGGTGGCTAGTTGGCTACTTCAACTAAATAAAAGGGTAGCATCATATATTTTAACTTAGATTTTACCTTCTGGAGGAAATGTTCCCACGCTGAGGCTTCTTTCAGCCCACTTCACTTTTGACCTCAGACTGCTCTTTTGTAGCTGTTAGCAGACAGTGTGTCCACATGCTAATTCACCTGTAGACTGTCATATGTGACCAGTCAAACATATTCTCTGTGGTTAAACAATTAACAGTAAACCGCTGAAATTCCTGTAAACAATATTTTTTCCATATAATCCCGTACAGTAGGCTTATATTACCTTAACCATCCCACAAGATGCACATATGTGTGGGAAATATCTGGCTCAAGCCCAGTCAGCAATACATTCTGTATGTAGCCATCATGATCCGTTAACAGATCTGCTAACAACACTTTCCTTTCAGTCTCCTCAGTCGATGGTCATCGGCCAGAAAATAGAAACATGCTTTAATACCAGTCAGAAGTTTAGACTCACGTGAGGAGAACATGTGTCCAAACTTCTGACTGGTACAGCAATTCTTTGTTAACAATAATATAATGAGTCCAGTGTTAATGAACAACACTAAGACACTACGAAATGACTAGACATCGGATAAACCAGTACTTTCCTTTAATCGAGCCATACGAGTCAGAAACATAAAAGCAGATCAGCACTGACCGGTGAGTCTTTGACTATTCTACCTTTCGGCTTCATGTTGGTAATTGTCCGTGTTGTATGAGAAAACACCATCAGCCGCGTCATTCGAGCCCGTTTCTGTCCAACACTGTGAGCTGATGGAGCAGCAGCACAGCTGTTTGAAGGTGTTTGGACGCTCTCCTCATGTGGAAGCAGCGCATCGCATTTAGGCGCTGCTCTTGTCCTCTAAAGCCCATGTTCAGGCCATTTTCTGTGTGTGTGTGTGTGTGTGTGTGTGTGTGTGTGTGTGTGTGTGTGTGTGTGTGTGTGTGTGAACAAACTAATTCCCTATCAGAGAGAGAGGGCATGGGAATGGGGCAATAGAATCACTGCAAATAGAGCATGAGGGCTGGCTTCACAACAGGAGGGAAAGGACAAAACACACACACACACACACACACACACACACACACCCAACACCCATACACACAGCCAGTGTAGTTGTGTGTATGCCAGGTACAGAGGCTCTAATATGCTTTGTGTGCCATTGTTGTTGGGGTTTTTTTTTTCTTTTCTTTTTTCTTGGTTTTTTTTTGGTTTTTGTTTTCTTTTTTTTTTTTGGATTAATTGTTTGATACGGTCAATCAGTCTCAACACTGATTTCAACATGTGCACACTCTGCTTCACGTATACACGTATACACTGCTACACGTACTCCAGCACTGAAATCTTCCCAGCGAGCCAATTTGACCAAGCTGCTACATGTCCAATCAGAGCACAATGAGCTCCTGGGTCACATTTGATCAGATTCAAGTCACATCTCTAGATTGCTCAAGTACTAAATCACTCTGCTGATGTCAGGGAACTACACTGGGTGAGAGCGCTCAACACACTGCGACTCAAGAAAACACACCCAAAAAGACAAAACACAAGCAAATTAAGGAAAACATCTTGATCGATTTCATTTTTTTTTTTTTAATGCAGGAAACAGCTGTTAATGTTATCTCGGTCATTTCTACATTTATAACAGGCTACAGTCTGTCTGTCATCACTGGTGAACCTGGGTATTATTTCTGATTAACAGCAGTTTTCTTTCAACTTTTAAAATTTACCAGAATTTTCAATTCTAAAGGTTAACAGATAAACTATGTATGAAGCCTTAAATAACTTAATTTGTCACAAACCATGGCAACAACAAGTGTGTCCAAGCTGTGTTCAGAACTCCAGTTCCTCAGCACATATAATGTATCCCACTGAGTTGTGTGAATTTGCCACATGTTAATTCCTCACCTGTTAGAACTGACAGCAGCTTTCCAGTTCTGAGATTTTTGGTTTGGTGGAGCTACACATTAAAGAGACATTTCACAAATTTAGGTTTACCCATCAAGCCAGAGCTTCAATTGTATTGAACGGCTGTGCAACAGAACTGAATCTTCCAATAAATTTACAAATCAACTAGGGTTATTTGAAACTGGGTTACAAAACATCAGAGTTGTAATGCACTCCCAGGTGTTCAGGCAACTCATCTCATCTGCTATGTTCCTATCAGAATGCTCAAGAGAATATTAATATAGAGCAGAATTATATGTTTTAGCATACCACAGTTTTTTTTTTTACCTTGTTTGTGTGTTTTAAAAGTCTAAAGGTGTGTTCTGTCCATGTGAAAGCAGGTATTAGAAAAGGTTAAAATGGAGGCATGGGAGAGAAAAACAGAAAACAAAAAGAAACCACAATAATAGCATCTCACGCCTGTGTGTGTGTGTGTGTGTGTGTGTGTGTGTGTGTGTGTGTGTGTGTTGGCGCGTGTAGAGATGGGCTGAAAACAACAATGGATCAATAGGTTTACTGTGGCCTCTAGCCAGCGGCTCTAACACTCTGCTTCTGTGTGTGTGTGTGTGTGTGTGTGTGTGTGCGTGTGTGTGTGTGTGTGCGTGCGTGTGTGTGTGTGTGTGTTTCTCTTTCCTTTGCTCTCATCAATACTTCCATTCGGTCAGCCTGAGGGCCCCGGGCCCCCCCACAGTGATCACATTTATTTTTAGAGGGCCGACAGAGTTTCACTGCAGGGCAGATTACTGCTCCATGTGTTTGTGCTGCTGCAGCACTGTATACGGTCAGCATACGATTTATACTGAGAAATGACACAACACGTTTAAGCCTGTTGTAGAATGTTCCTTTTATTACACTTCATTCGTTAGCTGTTATATGTTTTTTGCCTGAACAAGTCATCAGCTCAGCAAATGAGCAATGGATCTGTCCCACAAAGCCCTTTTCAAAAGCTGTGATAACAGTTGCTAAGAACAAGTAGCTTAGCTTTAGCTTACCTATAAAATTTCTGTAAGCTGACGTACAAAATCTATATATCTGTATTCATCTTATCCTCACTTGTAAGTATTTCACACAAATCCTGCAAGATAGGAAGATGACGTCCCCATTCTTGACCCTGCCAATATAGCTCTGATTAGTCAATTGTATCACCAGTTGGTGAAAACAGCCATCAGAGACACCAGGCTGTTTAGAATCACTGAACAAATTGGACATTAAGAAGGTGATTCAGAGGTCTTTATATAGCCTACTGAGGTGTAAGAGCTACAAAAACAACAATCTGTCAGATCCACCTTCCGCCCTGAGACAGGGGGTTTAATCAACGCTCAATTATTCAGTCTGACATTAGTTGTTTTTCTGGGTGAGGACAGTTTGGTTTTGTGCGATGGAGAGCTGGAGGCTCCATGGCATGACTTCCTGTTCAGCCTCTGTTCCAGCCGCTGCTTTTGTAACTCAATACAATCTCTCATTGAGCATTGCTTTCATCTGTGGCTCTGAAAAACTGAGACATGTTCCTAGAGTTTGCGGCCTATATTTTAAAAGAAATTGTAATTGTAATTCATCATGTGCTAGTATACAGATATTATTACACCGAACAGAAGGTAACAGGATGCGATTTATTCACCACTAAAGGGAAGCAGCAGCACATCAGCCACCCAATCAGCAAGTGTGATTTAAAAAATGTGATTTAGCGATGAATGTTCACACTTAACCAACCACTGATCCCCATCGTTTGTCCAGGGATCAACAGCAACTTTTTTCTAAATTATTCAACTTGAATACACAACTTCAATTTTTTTCTAACAAGACACAGAGATTAGAAGATTGAGTTAGATCCAACGTCTGGATCCTCTCTTTTAATGACACGTGACTCAATTCAACAGCCCTCATTATTAAACGTTTATAAAGTTGAGCTTGACTTTTTTTTACATTAACATCTTAAAAATGTTCAAATCATGGTATTCATGTGATGTACTATCAGTGTCTAGCAATTCTGTTTAAGGAGTAATGACTTACTTACTTACTTACTTAACACTGAATAAAGCCGGCACAGGTGGCTTCTTCCTGTCTTCAAATAGAATATTCACCATTATAATACTCACCAGTTCTCTCATGTCATTCTTTCTGCTGTCTAAAAATGTCCCCCCAACTTCACTTGTCTCAGGAGGTAAAGCCAGTGATGTTTATGGCTTTCAGGACAACTGGGTTTATCATTAAGTTAACAAAAAAAAGAATAATTATAGGTATAAAACATATTAAGTCATTTTTCAAATTAATTGTTGTATATAGCATCGTTATGTAGACAAATGGAGAGATTTTGCTGTGCAGTGAGCACGTTGTCATTGTAGTGTCTGCATGTGTTGGTGTGTTTATTATATTATAGCCCACATTCAAAAACTAAACACAGAAGAAGAAAAAAACATAATAAAGTGTGGGAAATTGACAAATGAATGCATCGCAATGTAGTGAATAAAGGATGGGCTGGAATTACAGGATTAATCTGATTTTATTCTGCTGTTTTGTCACATTGTCTTATACATAAATATTAATTTCACACAAATCAACAGAAACACAGTGATTCACATTCAGGTCTGTTGTAAAGTCTGGATGGAACCAAACCATCTCTCTCCCTTCCTCTCCTTTCGCTCTCCCCCTCAATTTAACGTATTCTCTCTCTCTCTCTCTCTCGTACACACAGTCGCACACACAGTTTCACCCCGAGTGGCTCAGGATATTACCTATCAACTGGAGCTTGATTAATTAGTCCTTAATTGGTTGTCATGTCACTGACCAATCGTGTGACAGCACCCCTGAGGGCCGGGTGAGACAGAGGACACCGGGGAGCGAGAGGGAGAGAGGGAGAGCGGTGTCCTCAAGCAGGAAAAATGATCTGAAACGCCCAATATTTCACCACTGTGCTACGAGATTCACACACTAAGTATCAAAGAAAATAGTTTCACACAGAAATGAGAACATTTATTGTGGAGTAGCTTTATCTCAAAATAGCCTATATTAAACAAAAACAGGCCTGGAAATTATATATATATATATATATATATATATATATATATATATATATATATATATATATATAAATATATATATTTGACTAAAATAGAGTGTATTCTCTGTTTTTTTCCTGCTTAACACAACGCACAGCTGGGATGGTTCAGCTGATCATCTGATCATCACAAAATAACTGAACCATTGTTTGTCTTTTTTACATGCCACTGTCTCTACAAACCAGTGGGTGTGTTTGTGAAGTTGCATCTGTATTACTGTATTACTTTCCACTCTTTCCTTGATATTGTGGATTTGTCCAAATTCATGTAGTATTGATGTCATCATCAGCCATCATCCCCCTGCATGTCTGATGCCATCCCACCCCTCACTTAGACCAAAGGAAGTATTTCCAGTGGTGTAGGTGAGATCATGTTGCCGTGTTGCTACATGTGCTGTGTTCCTGATTCTTACAAAAGAAAACAGCTCGGACACTCTTCAGCAGCATGGACTTTAATGATACAGGAGAACTTGTTAGTGACTGAGGGCCGGGCTGTATGGAGAGTGTGAGAGAGGACAGATGCATTTATGACTTTCTGCGGGGACATGCAGGAGGATGAATAGTGGCATAGAAATGGGTTATCATGTCTCATCTTAGATCTTGTTTGAAAAAAACAATAAAACAGTTAGAAACGTCGGTGTACCACCAAGGTCTACGACATACTATTCAAGATGCTGGAAAACATACCAAACCCTGTTGTTAGCAGCAATCAAACTGAACACTTTCCCACTGCTGATGGGCTCCTCATTCTGAAAATCAGACTGCTGACTGTCAGTATAGATCTGCATCATCCTGTAAGATAAACAGCCTATAAATAAGCCTGGGCGCAAGCAGGTAAACCATGAAGAGAATGCTCTGTGTTACAGGCAGACTTTATGATAGTAATGTCTATTTTTTGTCTTTAATCAGTGTTTTTATGCCTGTAATGAAAATGGCCCTGCAGGGAGACATAAAGTCTATTGAACTGAATTGAATTGTTCTCTGCGATCTCTGGCTACCAGGCACAGACAGGCCGTTAATAAAAAGGCTATTTGTCAGTCTGTCAGCGCTCGCTCCTCCAATCAATGAAGGCTCTCCGAGTCTGGAAACGCAACTGTAGGAGGACGCAACATGAAGGGGACAGCAAGGAGAGGACAACGTGGACATGGCAACAAGGAGGAAACGGTAAGGACAGGACAGCAAGAAGGAGACAGCAAGAAGGAGTGAATGAAGAGAAAACAAGAAGGCCTCGACAAGGAGGAAAAAACAGGGAGGGGTTGATGAGGAGGGCTCAACAAGGAGGAGACAAGACAGAGACAGTGTTACAGAATAGGAGCCAAACATAAAGAGTCAGTCAGTGGTCAGAAAGAGTAACAAAAAACAAGCAGACGGATCGATTATCCATAAAGTACTTTCTACCCTTATTTTCTCCTTACCTGCCTCCTCTGTTCCTCTCTCATCTAGACACAGATCTCCATCTTACCAGCCATCCAAAGGCGGAAGGACGTTAATGAAGCACCATGGAGCTCTCTCTCCAGGAATCCTTGTCTGATGCAGCAAAACTCTGTTCTATATCCAGACAATACAGACTCACTCAGCATTACAGCTGATTTGTTGGCATCAGCAACCATGACTGGGTAGGTTTCGTAAAAGTTAAGAAATCGGTAAATCCCCACGTTTACCCAGTCAACCAAGATTAAAGATAACTTTAAAATTTTCTGATAGAAATTTTATCAAAAGAACTCGAGTAAACTTTTAAAAGTTTGATTTCCTTTTTCTGTTGCAAATTTCTTATATTGCAGATCATAACAGGGTTTGTCAAGTCAACTGTCCTCCTTTTCTTCCCTCACTTATTATAAATCAATATCTGACTAAATGTGGTACAAGCCAGCATCAGTGCTCCCTTCATGCTCCTGTCTTGCTTTTGCATTTCCTGGTTGATCACCTGGCTGTTCAGAATGGTCCCAAAGTGCAAAAAGTTTCTGGCCAGGTTTGCTTCTGTGTCATGCGGCCCACTGAATACAGTATGTGCAATAGCCCTGCCTGCAAGTTCTTACTCATTTTCTTTCTTCAGTGTAAGTTATTCAAACACAAACCCTCCATGGATATCTGTGCATTACCACTTTATTCAGGTCACCAGTGATCTAGCATGCTTTGAGCAGCAAATAAGCTGCTACCCATGAACTACAAATGACTGGGAATTTTGTCGACAGCCCGTTCATGAGCAGTGGGGCTGCTCCGTCAGGTTTTATCACGTTGCTTTCTATTGGAATGACCTAGCGACGCTGCGTATGCTGAGTGGTGTGGTGTTTGAGCTTAGCTTTCAGCTGTCGCCCTGTTTATATTCATTCCTATCACTAACAATAAAAGTACTGTATCATGGATGAGGAACTGTTCATTAAGAAGTGATCTATGTGATATCTCCTTATTGATGGCTGGCTGAAGAGTGATCGCCAGAAAACTGAAAGTCTCTGATAAGAAGAACACGATCTCTACTTCCTGTTGGCTGTACCGTATTTCATCTCCATTAACGGACATCTAAATATCACAATATAAAATGAGTTTTGTGTTGAAATACAAAAAAGTAGAAAGATAGCTTGTACTCACCCTTCTTTTTCTAAGCCCATGGCACACCACTCCATCTGAGAGGTTACATTTCCAGTCTGATCTCCAGCACACAGCTGATAGGGGTGTGGTTACTTTACATAATGTTACAGAATTGCATACTGAATGGATTTACTAAGGATAGACAACATCTTATTTAACTCAATGATGTCAGACACCAACCTGCTGTGTGGACATGGTGTAAGACAGAAGTACATTATAATTCTACCCCTTATTTTCACTGCATACAACTATATGTAACACATTAACATCACTGGACTACAGGTCACACACTCAGGAAAAGGGTTACATCAACAGAAAGTACATAAAAAAATGAATGTTGCCTTTATCAGAGCAAAGTACCAGTACAATGACCAACTATCAAAAGGGTCCAGATTGTTAGTAAATCCAAACTAGTTACGATCACATTGGGAAAAACCCATCGGAGACTGCTTATGGTTTAGAAACATGCCAACTGCATGCTCTCACAATGCTTGTGGCATCTGCATGTTGTTTATTAAAATTGCACATTTAAGAGTAGGGTCGCAAATAATGAATACTTTGGTAGTTGGTTAGTCATCGACTACTGCAACAACTAATTGACTAGTTAGATTATGAATTGCACAAAAAACAATGACTCTTATTTATCATATTTTTTTAAGTGGCAGCAGTAATAAGATAAACTTTCTTTCCTTTAACACAAGTGCATTTTGTGCATACCAGTCAGCATGTATAACATAAAGTTTGTTAAACACACATTCTCTGGTCTAAAGACTCAAGAGTTGCAAGATGCAACTTAACGAAGCAACAGGCTAATGACAGTATATTCATACTGAGGAGAGTCAGCATCTCCAAGCGGTCTCAAGTGAGGCTTGTTCTCCTCTGAGAGCAGATATTTCCAGCTGCAGAGAGGATTGACTCTGCTGGGGTGGATGTTGCAGGAATGCACAGAAGAGACCTTGCTAGCTTAGACAGAGCGGGAAAACAACCCTCATTTTCCTTCCACCATCTGAGAGGGTCTTCTGGATGGCAGTGTATATTCAGGGTTGAACTGCTGAATCATTTGTTGAAATCCTTCCCTGTTAACCATGGAAAGTGGCCTTGTGTCTTTGAGCAACATGTTTAGGATTGACTCGGTGACAGCAGTTGCTTGTTGTGGAGTACACATCTGCTTTTTCTGCAAAAAGCCATCACTGGTTCCTGTACTCTTCTTTACACTGCGCACCTTTTACTATGAACCTGTCAGACAAAATGACAACATTGCTCTTTAAACTGTCATGATCCTTCACCGAAATGATATAGACTATTGTTGACTTGCTTAACGCCAGACAACTCCATCTGCATATACAGTAATAGGCTAGCTACTAGCATGGGAGCTAACTATCTTACTGAGGTGTGTCTGAATCTTTTAAAATGTGTTTCCTCTTCAAATGCAGTGCTGAGGTGACAACATGGTGTACAAGTTTCATCTTACTAATTTTGCAAGTGACTGTTTTCTTTGTTGTGTCCAGGGATGAAATGTTCCCAAGCTTTGGGAAACCTTTCATTTTGTGTTGGTGTCTCTTTAGCCGCTTCCATGTTGCTCCTGTTCCCAGTCACAAGTGCGCATGTGCTATCAGAACATCAGCGAGTTGGGAAAAGTGAGTTGTCTTCATAGATCACAAGAATGACACAGGTGAAATACTGAGCTTTCGGGGAAAAGCAATTCCATATTTGACAAACCAATCTGTTTAATGCAGTTAGAAATGAATTGTTGTGTCCAAATACCAAACAAGCCACCATGCCAAAATACTTTAAAAGACATCAAAAATGAGAGCATTATCAGAGCTTAAAATTGGAGGGATGGGCAGAGGGATGGAGGGAGGGTGGGGAGGAGGGGGAGGGGGCGTCAGGAGAACCAACTGAGTGAGAGAGAAATCCCAGGAAGACTTTCTCTCATAATTAATAAATGAAAGATGTTGTTAGTGCATTTGATCAATAGAGTTGTTAGGGAGAAGCAGCGATTGATCGGACGACGGGATGAGGGATGGGGGGATGAGGTTGGTGGAGGTGGGGGTGAGGAGGAGGGGTTGGGGGGGCAGGGGTTATGCTATTCACTCTTGTGGCTGTTTCGAATTTTCACCCTCATTTAGAACAAAGGAGTCTCCTGAGCCTCATCAGCACTGATAGACACTTAGCACCATCCTGACCTTAATAGGGGCAAGGGAGGGGGAAGGAGGGGGGGCATGGGAGGGAGGAGGGAGAGAGGGAGGGAGGGAGGGGAGAAAAAATATGAAGGAAAAAGGTGAAAAGAAGGAAAATAAAGAGGACTAAAAAGTAGAGGAGAGAGACAGAAGGGGGAGTGGTGGGAGAGGATAACAGAGGAAAAAGGGAAGTGGATGAAAAAAATAAGGAAGAAGGCGTGAGAAAGAGGGTCAGAAGCTGGAGGATAGTGCAAAAGAGCAAGAGTGGACAGGTGTATAGAGAGAG